>NW_006159876.1:3302970-3304426 GCF_000334495.1 Tupaia belangeri chinensis | reverse complement strand
CCCGCCGCTGTCTTCATCTCTGGGGCTCCGAGGTGCAGCTGGAGGGGTGGGCTGACCATGATCTGACTGCAGCCATGCCCCCGGCCTGTGGGCCTCTCTCTGGCCCCAGAGGATGGCCTTGGCCCTGCAGAAGTCGCTTAGGGAGGAAAGGAGGCTGAGGAGCCAGAAGCGCATGTGTTTGTGCTCCTCCTGCCCGTGGATCTGGTGACAGGAGCTGTGGAGCTGGGATAGGACCCAGGAGCCTGACCCAGAGAGGGGCTCGGACCCTTCTTCTCCTCGCCCCAGCCCACGGCCCTCAGTCATCCCCGAGCCCGTGGACAGCCCCCAGCAGCTCCTCTCTAGCCAGCCAAGCACCGTCCTCCCACTCGTCCTCCTTCTGCTGACCTAAGTGTAATTTACTTGGGGAAAAAAACCTTCCCTTGCCCCCAAATCAAATCACTCAGGGAGGGAAGAGGGTTGAAAGGAACCAGGGGAAATAAATGTATTCAGCAAGTGTATTTTTATTCCAATAAAACTTGATTCAATAACCACCATGAATATTTCATTTGCAAGAGGCTGCCCCCCTCCTGCGGTCTGTGCTGGCCAATTTCGTCCTCCCTCCCCTTGGGACAGGTGGTGCAGGCCCCGACTCCAGCAATCTGAGCAGCTTGGAGGGCAGTGAGAGGCGGCTGGGCCTCGGCTCCCAGCCACCACCGACCTGCTCCCCAGGGGCCAGGGGCTGTTCCAAGAGTGGTGCAATGCCGCACGCTGGGGATGGAGGACTGTCCCAGACCAGTCATGCTAGGTGAGCGGGCATGCGACACACTCTCTGGCCTCGGGTTCCTCTCCCCACCTTACGACATTCTCAGGAGGATCAGTAGAGGTCCAGTGAACGTGAGAAACTTTCCATACATCCCTTGTTATCCTTTCTGGGGATGCAAGGTCAGCGTATCCAGAAAGCTTTCTCCTTCCGGCTCCAACTCACGAGTCACTTCCACTGCCATTCCTCTCCTCTAACCCTGTACCCCTGCACCCCGCCACCCCACACCAGGTCATGGTACCTCCAGGAAGCACACACAGGTGGGGCTGTGAGGGGCCAAGTCAGGGAGGGGCGAACAGCTATCTGTTGTGTTTTCGGCACAAAAGCACCACATCCTCCCCAGCTCACTGCACGTGGAGGGAATGCATAACGCACGAGACTGAGCCCACCCATGGCCCAGGCTGGACAGCCAGCGCATGCCACTCCCTGGTCACCGGGATTGGTTCTGAGACGGGCATGGGATCCCCCAGTCAGGCCAATGGGATCAATCCTGGGCCTTCGGCAGGGACGACTGAGTAAGAAGGTGCTTTCTTCCCACTTGAGCCGCTAGCCTGGGGGGCCGTGGGGTTGTGGCTGCTGGTGTCCATCTCTGCTGCTGCTTGGGATGAGAAGACTTGAGAATGAAGCCAATGCAAAGGGCAGACGAGTGCGGACAGC
>NW_006159876.1:3302424-3302956 GCF_000334495.1 Tupaia belangeri chinensis | reverse complement strand
TCTTCCCACTCTTCCGCTCCTCCCGGTTACCGAAGTAGTGACTCCCCCTTAACGCCTAATTCTGAGGTGGGGTTTCTGTCATTTGCAATTTGATAAGTACCATTTAGGCTGGGAGTGCTGGGGCATGCCTGCCGGCCTGGCTGACTAGGGGGCTGGGGCAGAAGGTGCTCCATGTGGTGAGACCCTGCTGGCAAGGCCTTTCTCTGTCCCTCCCATGCACTCTCATTGAGAGAGAGAGAGAGAAAGAGAGAGAGAGGAAGGAAGGAAGGACGGACGAGTGGACGAAAGATTTAACAACTGGGATCTGAAGCAGGCCTCTCCATCTCACAAGTTAAGCCCTTCTTCCCTAGGGAGAGACAGAGGGACAGAGGGGGAGGAGGTACATCAGGAGGGAGAAATAGTGGGATTCTCGCTGCCCGACCCCCGTCCCCTCAACCCTAGAGGCAGCCTTACAAACTGAAAATACGGGACCAGCAGATGGTGTAATGGTGATGTTGCTGGACTTGTAGTTGAGTGCGGTTCGAGTCCTGAA
>NW_006159876.1:3287148-3302356 GCF_000334495.1 Tupaia belangeri chinensis | reverse complement strand
GGCGGTGTGGCCATCCCTACCCCTACCCCCCAGGGGATTATTTCTCGCTTTCTGTCTCTCTGTCTCTGTCTCCAGTGAGCGCACGCACGCTATAGCAAAAACCTCTCTAAAGAAAAAAAAAAACAAACCTGAAAATATAATCAGAGGCAGTGATGGGGCTGCCCCAGGAGGGCACTGGTGTCCTGAGGGATTTACAGCGTCCTTCAGGGGCTTGTTGGGGCACTGGGGTCACCTACTCCACCTCATCTACTGCTTTTGCTCTGTGATGCTGTCGCCAATCAATAATCAATCAATAAAGGTACAGGAAGCCTTGGGCAGGTCGGATGCCCCTCTGGGCCTCGGTCTCCCCGCCGATGAGGTAAGAGGTGGACGAGGTGAACTCAGGCCCAGCTCTAACGTCTTTGTAAGTGTGAGTCTTGGCTCTGCTTTAGGGTCTTGGAGGAATACAGATAATACTAATAAAAGGCCGCCTGCCTTGACCTTACAATCTCTTTGGGAATAGATGTTAAAGATTGGGTCGTCAGAAACGTCATGACTCTCTTTTGCACAGAAAAAAACAGAAAAATATGTCATGACGTTTCCGACGACATATATGAGAGAGAGAGAGAGAGAGAGAGAGAGAGAGATTGCGCGCGCACACACACACACACACACACACACACACACACCAATGATACTGTTCCCCGGGCAAAATCTGAAGTAGAGGCAAGTTGACGAGGATGGTGGGTGAGTTGCTCCTGCCCTGGGAATCTATGAGCAAAAAAGAGGCCCACGTCCCAGGGAGAAGGACAGTCAGCAGTCAGGGGCTGGGAGGTTTTCTACTGTTCCCCGGGCAAAATCTGAAGTAGAGGCAAGTTGATGAGGATGGTGGGTGAGCTGCTCCTGCCCTGGGAATCTATGAGTGAAAAAGAGGCCCACGTCCCAGGGAGAAAGACAGTCAGCAGTCAGGGGCTGGGAGGTTTTCCCAGGAGATGGAGATTCTGGGACCAGAGGACTCCCCTGATGTCCCTGCCCTTTCACGCTGCCTTGGCCAAGTGTGGACCAAGACGCGGGAGAGCTGGGGGAGGCAGAGCACGTGGGGCGGGTGGAGGGGAAGAGGGAGGGCAGAGGCACCTGGGGCAGTTCCTTCCTGCACCCTCTTCCTTACTCCACCCACATGAGTTTGCGCACTTCAAAGTGGTTTCTGGCAAGAGAGAAAAATGTCTCTCCAGAGATGGATGATGCCTTGAGTCTAACGTGAGGGCAAAGGGCGGCCCAAGATAGGCTGGCGGGAGGAGAGGCAGGCCAGGTGAGGGCGCCAGGTCAGCGGGGTGAGTGAGGAAGCTCTGTCTAGCCAGGCAGTGGGTCTAGAGGCTCCAGCAAAGTCCAGGAGCAGGGTCAAGCAAGAGGTCAGACAGAAAAACATCTGCAGTGAGAATGGGGAGCCCCTTACCTGGACCATGCAGTGAGGATGGGGAGCCCCCCACTTGGGCCACGCAGTGAGGATAGGGAGCCCCCTACCCGGGCCACACAGTGAGGATGGGGAGCCCCCCACCCAAGCCACGCAGTGAGGATGGGGAGCCCCCTACCTGGGCCATGCAGTAAGGACGGGGAGCCCCCTACCTGGGCCACACAGTGAGGACGGGGAGCCCCTTGCCTGGACCACGCAGTGAGGACGGGGAGCCCCCAGCTTCTGCCATGCAGTGAGGACAGGGAGCCCCCCCAACCCGGGCCACACAGTGAGGATGGGGAGCCCCCCGCCTGGGCCACACAATGAGGACAGGGAGCCCCCTGCCCGGGCCACGCAGTGCGGACGGGGAGCCCCCTGCCTGGGCCACACAATGAGGATGGGGAGCCCCCCGCCTGAGCCATGCAGTGAGGACGGGGAGCCCCCTGCCTGGGCCACACAATGAGGACAGGGAGCCCCCCACCCGGGCCACGCAGTGAGGACAGGGAGCCCCCCGCCTGGGCCACAGCAGGCTGAGCCCAGCGTTCCTCCCTGCAGGCAGGGCTGCGTCATGGAGTCCAGATGTAGCGGCAGGCCGTCAGGGCAGTGGGGGGCCTTGGGTCTGCTGACCCCAGGTAGGGAAGTGGAGGGGGCACCCTTGGTGCACCTGGAAAGTGAGAGGCTGCAGTGAGCTCTGGGCTCCCTCACGGTGGCGAAGGACATGACTAATGGGCTAAATCATCCGTGCTGTTTTCTCCCCCTCTCTTCAAGCTCCCTGGGCTGGGACTCGAACTGTGGTCAACCACAGGAAATCCAGCTCCCTTAACCACTAGGCTCTGGGTCAGCCCATAAGGCATTTGTGCTTGGACCACAGTATCAGGTCTGAGCCCTTATGAGATCTGATGAAAGCTGTGGACTGTCCCTACCAAGGTGCACCCGCACACACGTACACACACAATTTGCACATAAACTTGAGGAGCTCACGGTCCTACTCTAGCTCAGTGCGCAAACTCCTGGTTAAAATTTTGTTTGAAGTCTAGGTTTCTTGGGCTCAGAGAAAAGCCCAGAAGGGGATCCTGTCCTTTCTCCATCCTCTGGCCAGGTGCCAGTGGCAGCTGCTTCTCGTTCTGAGAATTCCAGGTTGCCGTCAACTGCCTGTCAGCTCGGGGCCTGAAGGTGGACCAGGTCTCATCCCTGACAGTCACTAAGCATGGCCCTGCAGGGCGACCCAGTTTGCAGGAGGCCCAGCTGGGGCTGGAGTCTGTGTCCACACGCTGCAGCCACATGCAGCCCCAGTTAAAAGGCAGATTAATGGACGGTCAGGTGCGAGGCAGCCGGCCAAGGCGCAGTGCCGGGGAACACAAGGCATCTGTGTGGATGTGTAAGGACTTGATGAACCCCTCCTAGCCGGCCTCTCTGAACGGAGGAGCGTCTCAAAGGCTCGCCACCCTGGCTGCGAAAAGGCTCCTCTGTCTTCGCTGGCTGTGGAGTTTGCACAGATCCACGTGGGGTCGGCGTGCCCGGGAGTGTGTGCAGAAGAAAGCGGCTGAATCAATGGCCCGCACTACAGCCCTGCTGCCCGCAGAGAGCTCCAGGCGCCAGTTGCTTGGACCAAAGTCCTTACCCTGCGCTGCCAATCATAGGGGATTAAAACCAGCTGGGGGCATGGCTAAGGAGAAAAGCCGAGGCTGGGCTGGCGGCCAAGAATGAGGCTGGAATGGTGGGGCCAGGGTCTAGTCTGGAGCTGGAGGAGGCACACAGGGCTGCCGGGCGGACTGAGGATGGGGGGCTGGGGCAGGAAAGGCTGGGGACCGAGGGTGTGGAGGTCGCCAGCAATAATGAGGAGGGAGACAGTGGGAACTGCAGGCCTCTGGCCAGGGCTGGATTATTCCTGGGGAGCAGGGAGCAGAGCTGGGAGCCAGCCTGAATCTCGCTGACCCAGTGGTGACTGCACTTCAGGTGCCCAAGCCAAATGCTGGAAGAATTTTAAAAGCCGCAAAAGCTTCTGAAGCTCCAGGCCCCCACTTAGAGTCCAAGTGCTCTGGGGAAACAGCTGCCCAGAGCTAATCCCTCCCACATGGCAGTCCCACCGGGGCCACAGTTCTGCCATCAGCCCTGGGCTCCTGGGCCCGCCACCCCCTTCCTTTCACCTGACCCTCACAGCCAGCCCAGGAGGGGGATGCAGATTAACACTGGGACCTCAACGGATGGACACTGAGGCAGGAAATGGGCTCTGGAGTCACTGGCTGGCCAGGGGTGCTTCCGTGGGCCCCAACTTCCTTATCTGTGAAGCAGGAGGGCAGCATCTGCCTTCCAGAAGTAACAGTAATGGCCAGCATTTACCATTGTCGGTACAGGGTTAGGCCCCTGACCTGCAATGTCGTGAAGTCATTTTAAGAATGGTGTGGGCGGGGCCAGCAGTTGACATAATGGCTGTGTCGCTGGACTCCCATGTAGTCAACTGCAGTTCAAGTTCTGGACCTGGTGGCTTAAACTCATGCTGGGCATGTGTGCATGCGTGCCCAAGATCCCGAGAGGAGACTAGAGGAGAGGAGATTGCGGCATGGCCATCTCCCAGTGGGGTGTGTGTGTGTGTGTGTGTGTGATTTCTCGCTTTCTCTCTCTGTCTTTCTGGCGCACGCATGCGCCCTATAGCAAAAACCTCTCCGAAAAAATAAAAGAATGGTGTGGGCTGGCAGTTTCACCCCATTTTGCAGACATGGAAACTGCAGCTCACAGAGGTAGTAATTTGTCCAAGGTCACCCTATGTAAGAGGCCAAGCCAGGATTTGAACCCCAAAGGTCTGGCTTTGGCACCTGCAAAATTGGGCTTTGTAAAGTACTTTGTGGGTGTTCGTTATCAGTGCTGGGGCTGGGCAGGGGACACTGGAGGGACAGAGGCAGATGCCAGTGTCCAGCCCCTCCCAGCTTAGCTAAGCCAGGCTGTGGTAACTGGATCTTGCTGGAGGCTGACCGGGTGCCGAACCAGGCAGAGTGGGGGCTGTAGCATGTGTTGGGGGGGTTTACTGCAGCCCCCCATAGGTCCCCCTCCGGCCACCCCTGCTAATGACCTTCAGGGGAAAGCATTTGCACGAGGCTGTTTTCTGCTGCTCTGAGATCAAAGCCTGGCCCGGAGTGAGCCCCCTCACCAGATAATGAAGATGAATCCCAGCCAGGTCTGCCCAGAAAGAGCGTTAACTAAATGAAGATGGCAGTTCGGTGACTGTGGAGTTTGTATCAGGGCCAAATTGAACTCTCTCTTCCAGCAAGTAGATGAAAACCCTGGGCCGGTGCCCAAGAAAGGGCGCGCACACACGCCACACGTGCACACACATCCCCGCGCCTGTCCTCCCACGCCACCCCCATCTCTGGCTGCTGGCCACTGGCAGCCACCTCAGTCCATGCCGAGTCCTGGGTGGGGACATCCTCCTGGCTCTCTCTGGCTTGGCGTATATAATTTTTTTTTAAGATGAAGATTGTTTGTTTGGTTTCAACTTGCTGGGTTATTTATGTATTTTTTAAAGAGATTTTTGCTATAGGGCACATGCACTTGCTGGAGAGACAGACAGAAAGCGAGAAATCACCCCCTGGGGTGGTGGCCACACCACAATCCCTTCTGCTCCATTCTCCTCTCAGGATGTCGGGTACGCACGCACACGCGCCTGGTGTGGGTCTGGAACTTGCACTGTAGTTGACTACATGGGAGTCCAGCAATGTAACCATTATGCCAATTGCTGGTCCCCGCAGTAATTGTTATTACTTATCATTCAAACAATATTAACATTTCCTGTCTCCTGGGAATCGAACCTGGGCCTCCTGTGTGGTCCTGGCCTTGGGAGCACAGCATCTTAGCAGCATGCGCCATGGTGCCGGGGCCTAGCATGGCTTATTGACACTCAGGTTGGGCCCCTCAGCCTAGAGGCAGGGAGGAGGGAGAGGGGCTGGGATGGAGACCACGCAAATGTGAGGGGCTTGATGCACGGGGTCTGCTGGGGTTCCTGTCATGGTACTCTGAGGACGAGGGCAGCACAGTGGATCAGACCTGGGTTTAAGTCCTACTTCTTGAAAACCTAAGTGACCTCGAGGTAAAACCAAAAAATCTACAAGTCTTCATTTATTTATTTTATGGTCTTTATTCATAATAGAGCACAGGCAGGAGACGGAGAGAGAGAGAGAGCGAGCCTGGCCCAGTGCCTGGCTGTGCTGCACTCCCTCTCCTCCAGCCCTCCAGTGCCCTTGGGCATTCTCACGTGTGCTTGGCCTGTTTCAGGCTGACCAGGCCAGAGAGAGACACGGAGAGAAGTGAGAAATCATCTCCTGGGGGTGATGGCCATGCAGCAATCTCTTCTCCTCCATTCTCCTCCTAGGATTTGGGCACGCACGCACGTACACATGCACACACACACATACGTGCACACACATGCACACACACCCTCGAGCCACAGGGTCCAGGACTCGAACTGCACAGTTGTCCACGTGCGATTCAGCTACTTCAACCACCATATCACCGCTGGCCCTCCGTTTCTCCACCTGTAAAGTGGGAATGAGGACACCTGCCACCAGACCTATGCCTGGCACTGCGGTGAAATCGTTACTGAGGTCCTGAGGCCTCCTCCTTGGGCTCCCGCAGGCCTCTGGAACTGCCCCACCCTTACTCCCTTCAGGCCCTGGAGACCTAGACTGGGCTTGCAGACTGGAATTTAGTAAACTCTGACCCAAGGTGACCTTCCCAGGCACCTCCTCCCAGGCTAGGGAAGCAGCCTGCCTAAACTCCACTATGAAGGAGACAGAGCCTGGAGACCGGAGACTGCTCAGCCCTGAGTACTGAGGAAGGGCAGGGGTCAGGAGAGCCTGACCAGCCTTGCCTGGGACATCGGGACAGCGGCTCTGCACCTTGGCAGCACACGAGACTCACCTGGAGAACTTAAAAGTCAGTGCCAAGGCCAGATCGATACTCTGATTAATTATTCTTTTTTTTCCCTTCTTTTTATTTATTTATTTATTTATTTTTTAAAGTTTATCTCTTCCAGTGGAGGGTGGGGGGAGAGAGAGACAGGCACCCCCAGTAAGGCCCC
Organism: Tupaia belangeri chinensis; assembly: GCF_000334495.1. NCBI lineage: Eukaryota > Metazoa > Chordata > Mammalia > Scandentia > Tupaiidae > Tupaia > Tupaia belangeri. The sequence continues at coordinate 3,295,856 of NW_006159876.1, read as the reverse complement.
CAGGCCATGGTTATTTCTCGCTCAGTCTTGGTCCCCCAGACTCAAACACAGGACCGTCCCCATTTGGACAGGCGTGTCACCCTGGTGCCCCTATGCTACCGCCTGCCTCCCTCCCCCTTTCCTTCTTTCTACCTTGATTCAGTTCTCTAGGAGTGCAGCCTGGTGGGGGGTTGCTCTTCTTCCCCCAAAGTTCCCTGGTGATCTGACGTGCCCGTGTGCACACCTGCCTAGAGACACGGCATTTGGACGTGGATGTGCGTGAGAACCACCAGGGTGCGTGCTAAAGTGTGCGTTCTGCTCAGGAGGGCTGGGGTGGGCCTGGGCGGGGCTGCGGGGGCTGCGGGTCCCAAGTCACGCTGAGTAGCTCCCCCCAGGAAGGGACTTTACCATCTCTCACACTGGCAGCCCCGGCACGTGTACACACTCAGTACACGCTCGTGGGGCTCAGTGCACCCAGAAACGAGACGCCAATGGATCTGGTGCCTGAGGGCCTGTATCTGAATCCTCGCTTTACTGCCCTAGCCATGTGGATTCGGGCAAGGTCCTTGTCAACCTGGGCCTCAAGGCTCCATTTGTGGAACAGGTGTTCTATCTCTGCCCCGAGAGCCTCCTTATAGGACCAGCGGGAGACCACGTGGCACCAGAGATGGAATGTAATTTGATATGAATATTCTTTTTTTTTTTTAAGCGATTTTTTGCTATAAGGCACGTGTGCTCCCCAGAGAGACAGAGAGAGACAGAAAGCGAGAAATCACCTCGCAGGGGTCTGGTCACGCCTCAATCCCTTCTCCTCCATTCTCTTCTTGGGATTTTGGGCACGCACGCACACACGCCCATGTGAGTTTCAAACTGCCAAGTCCAAGACCCAGACTGCGGCCGGCCACATGGTAGTCCAGCACCTTAACCGCCATGCTACCCGCTGGTCCCATTTTTTCTTCTTGTACCCAGCACTGAAGGACACGTATCCCACCACGTGATGTCTCGGTGCCTCTGACCCGGCCGGTTATCTTCAGCAGCCCTTACACGCCGGCTCCCTGAGTCCCGCATTCCAGCATGTGCTGGACAGGAGAGCGGTGGAGACCTCCTGCTTCAGCGTGGGACCAGCCCCCCGGGGCCAGGGAAGGCAGGAGGGGGAGGAGGAAGGGAGAATGTACGTGTGCGTGTGCATGTGTGCATATGTGGGCGTGTGCTCTCCCGAGCTCTAGAACCCTGCCCAATCCAGAAAGCACGCTCCAGATGTACAGATGCACACAGAGTCAGAAGACCTGGGTTCAAATCCTGACTCTGCCTCTTCCAGTCATGGGTTCAGTCCACCCTGGCTCCTAGCAGCTCTCATAAATGACCCCTTCGATAAGGCAAGGCCACCTGGACCCCTTCTGCTCCCTCATCAGGAACCAAAACATTTGCCGAGACAATGGGGCGGCTCATTCCTCCCCGCTGAGGCTGAGCCCCAGCTCCACCCTCTGGGCCCTGCGGCTCCACCCTGAATCAGAAGGGACTATGCCACGTGCTCACTCACACTCGCTCTCTGGGCCATGACCCAGGCAGTGCCTCGGACCACCCAGACAGTTTGGAGAGTCTAAGCCTGGGCCGCTCCCTGATGACTCAGATGGGCAGGTCTTGGGTGGGGCGGTGGGTAAGCATCTACCGTTCCTTAAAGCTCTTGATGCGTGATCAGGGCTGAGAAGCCTTCCATGTCCTCTTCTCCCCCTAGAGAGCACTGGGTTTGGAACCAGAAATCCCAGGTTATAGCCAGCCATGGCAGAGAAAGCAGGGAGCACAGCTGTGAGGTGTCACCACATGAGATGGCTAAGCCACACTGGGGCTCAGGTTTGGTTTCTGGACAAGCAGGACCAGGCATCGTGGTGCCCACCCGTGGTCCTAGCTAACCAGGAGGCCGGGACAGGAGCCTGACATGGTGAGGCTCTGTCAAAAATGCTCGTCTTCCTTCCTCTCCTGCTCACGCTCTATCTCATGAAAAGGAAGGAGGGAGGGAGGCTCGATCAGTCCCAGGCTCGAGTTCTGGTTCCAGTTCTGCAACTTAAGCTGTGACCAAATGTGAGCCATTCAATAGAGCCGGGCCTCAATCGCCCTGTCTGCAAAATGGCGACACTGAAGACAATTGTCTTGGAGGAATATTCAAGGTCAAAAAAAGACCATGAGTGGGGAACACTCCGAAAAGACGAACAGCCGACACAGACACAAGGTGCTCTGACAACCTGGCGTCTGGCCAGCCACCGGCATCTTCCTCAGTGCCACCCCAAACCCAGCCAGCCGCTGTCCCTCCCAGGGTCTAATGAGAGCCCTGCAGTCCCTCACCAGACAGTGCCAGCACCCTGTTGGCTGCCCGCTGCCTTTGCAGCTGCCTCCCTCCTTCCCACCCTCCTCTCTGCTCCCTGGGCATAACCTGTACCCCCCACCTTCGTGCCTTTGCTGGAGGTGCGACCACTGCACGGCCTGCTCTTCCCCCATCCCAGGTGCCCAAATCACCCACTGTCCCAGGGCCGCCTCAATGGCTCATTCTCCATGGGCACGTCTCTTCCCGGCAGTCCACTCCCATCTGGACTGGAACTCCCGGTGGACAGGGACCTTGTCTCAGCCTCTTGGGAGCCTCTCCACCCTAGCACAGACCCTGGTGTGCAGTAAGTATCCAGTTAAGGTCTTTCGTAACATGGAAAACGTCTGCACTTGCCAGAAAGCCAATACATGCAAATTAAGACAGCACGGAGGTCCTATTTGCTACTTCCCAAACTAGCAATCTAGGGCAAAAGTGATAGCATGCACCACTCACAATGTTGGGCTGAAATTGGTCCATGCAGTACTGGTAACGTGGAAAACCAGAACGTTACAATGTATATCAGAGGTTATAAAACTGCTCATTCACTTTGACCCAGTAATCCCACTCCTAATAGAGTATCCAAAGGAAATCACTGGAAAGAATAACAAGTGTTATATATATGCATGAAGATATTCATGGCAACATTATCTATAATAGCCCCAAACGGAAAACAACCTAAATGTTCCACAATAGGGGGACTGTTAAGCAAATGATGGCATGTAAACTGAACAAACTATTATGCGGCCATTTACAATATTTATGAAAACTACGTTATGTGGGAAAATGCTTATGATAAAATGTGAAATAAAAAAATTCAGAATGTAAAACTATATGTGCCTTATAACTGTGTAATAAAAATGTAGGCAGGCTGACAAGAATCAGAAGGGACTATGCCAGAATGAAATTAATTATCGTGTTAAGGTGGGAGGACTAGAGGTGATTTATTTTTACTTTTTAACATTTTCTATAACATAGCTATTGTGGTGCCATTTTCACTATGCAAATGTTAAGTAGCCAAATAATGAATGTTTATCAAATGAATACAGAGAGAGTGTGGAGGGGAGAAGGGCAATGTTTGCAGAGCCCCATCCATATCCTGGGGAATCTAGCACATGATTCCCTGCAGTCCAAATAAACAATGAGATTTGGGATTCTGGATGGAGCCGAGCCTTAGGGGTGCACGGCCATGTGAGCAGAATCATTTGCCTTTTTCTTTAAGGCGCTCCCAAATAATTCTGGGCACTTCGGGAGGACCCGCTTTTCTCAGTGCTTCTAGCAAGTGCACACTGCCCTGCAGTATACCGAGGAGGGGCTGGGCCACGGAGGTGTTGAGGATGTTCACATTCAATGGGCTGCTGGAGCCAGGTCTTCCCCGTCAGGGCCCTGTCCACGGGAGACAGGCTGAACCGGGATGAGGAACGAGACGCTTTCTCTCCTCTCTCACCATCCCGACCTCCAGCCTGAGAATCTGCACGTCCTGGTGTCGGAGACGGCCCCGCCCTCACCTGCTGTCCCAGCGTCAGTCTCAGAAGTGTCCTCCGTGAGACACGCACACCACCCAAACCTTAGAGCAGGAAAAGGGACAGGAAAGCTGCTTCTCCAGCTTGATGAAGAGTGGGGGTGCCGGTGGGGTCTTCCAGGGGCCTCCAGCCTAGAGATGTCAAGACATGTTCTTAGGGGATGGGACCAGCAGTTGGTGTATTGGCTATGTTGCTGGACTCCCACGAAGTTGACCGGAGTTCGAGTCCCAGACTCAGTAGCTTAAACTCACGCCAGGTGCGTGTGTGTGCGTGCCCAAGATGCCAAGAGGAGAATGGAGGAGAAGGGATTGCAGCGTGGCCATCCCCCCTGGGGGTGATTTCTCGCTTTCTCTCTGTCTCTCTCTGTGTTTCTGGTGAGTGCATGCGCTCTATAGCAAACACTTCTCCAAAGAAAAGAAAAGAAAAGAAAAGTTCTAGGGGGGCCCACAGCACAGCTCCCATGAGGTATCTGCCCTGGGGCTGCACGGGACGTCCATGCCTTCCTTCTCTCTCCCAGGCTCTCTGCCCCGGGACTTCCCGCTCCCCGATGGCTGTGCGTCTTTGCCTGCGCTCCTCCAGACCCAGCCGTCCCTTCCCTCCTCTGAACTGCTCCCTCAGAACAACGGAGTTTTTGGGTTTTAATGGAGCATTCTTCCCCTCTCCTCAGCCCCAGCTCAGCCTCTGCTGGGCCAGGCCAATTCCCTTCTCTGTTCCCGGGGACATTTCTCACTCGCCTTCCTCCGACCAATGTTATCTCAGTGCTAAGCAGGGTCATAATTCTGCCCGATGTCGCGGGAATTCTCTGCAAGCCACTGCCTCTGACAGTCCTGACTCAGACACCCGAGCACACGCTCACAGATTGGGGCTCCACGTCTCGTGACACACGCCACATGGCTGGGACACATGCCCTCTGCACACACCATTCACACAACAGCTGGCGGTGACACGACACGTCCAGCAAACACCACATTCCCACATCACGCGTACTACACAGAGATGAGACATCGCGATCCGCGCTATGCAGATGATGCTCTGACATAAATCCCACCATGCCGCAGACCACACACCGCCGCACACCTCACCTCTCTCACGCGCACACCCCTACATGCAGGCTTTGGGGCTCCTGCAGTGCCAAGATCCTGCCCAGGGCAAAATGCTCAGTTCTTCCCGGAGAGGCCACGTCCCCCGCCACGCTGCACAAGGACTTCAGTGAGGAACATTCATTACCTGCTAACGAGCATTGCATGCCTAATTAATTCCCAGGCTTGGTCTGAGAATCTGACCCGGGGCCTGATTTCCATTCAGGGAGAAATCACTGGAATGCTCAGAGGCCTCACGGGCTGGGTTAGCAGGGCTGAGGGCCCACTCGATTTGCCCATTCTATTCCCAAACCCGGACCGCTGAGTCGCCAGTCCATAGGGCGAAGGCAAAGACCTTGTCCATGGGGAGGAAGCAGGGTTTCCTTTCTGAAGCATCAGAGCCAAATCCTCAAAGGCGGGATATCTTACAAGCATGTCTTTATTTATTCCGTGAGTGAGACAGACAGAGAGCGGCGACAGGGACACTGCACCCCAGTGGGGTCACAATGCCACCACCCATGGTCTCAGCCAGCCCTGGGTCACAGGCACACCTGGCAGGTCATGAGGCACGGATCACCAGCTGCTCTGGGTGGGGCTCATCCCGGAGCACCGTGTCCACTGCGGGGCCACCCCGCCCCAAACGTCTTCGGAGGGGGTCACATTCTACTTGAGTAAAGGCCCATTCCCTTTTGCATGGAGAAAAGCCCATTCCCCGCACCCATTAACGAACACCTGACATTCTCCATGCGTGTTCCTCGATGTGGGGGCGGAGGACCTTCCAGGCCCAGGCTGGCCTCCCTCTGTGAGATGCAGCAGAAAATACTCAAGGTTGTCACCTGGATCTGGAGGCCTCCTGGCAAACCCTGCTTTCTGACCACCACACTCTTCGCGCCGAGCCCAGGCTTCTTCCCCCCTTCTCATGCCACGACCACCAGCTCAGATGCAGGTGCAGGATGAGAACTCTTGGCCATCTGGGGCGAGCGCTGGCAGCACTCGAGAAACTCACAGGGACGGGCGCGAAGACCACCCTCACGCAAAGCACAGGGAGAGGCTGCAAGGACGAGTGGGAGAAGCTGGGCTTAGGCATGAAGGCCCCCTGGACACAAAGCCACCTTCTACCACTGATCAAATGTGTGGCTGGGCCACTACTCACCTCCTCCCGCCCTCAGTCTCTGGACACATAAAACGGGGTGATAGCGGTGTCGCCCTCACGGGCTCGCTGTATCTTGTAAGTGAGCTGGAGTACAGGGGTGCGCAGAAAAGTGCTTCCTCGAGGTGTGGCAGCTGCTGTGGTGTTAGTATATTACGACAACCTAAAAGGAAGCTTGAGGCTTAGCCAACCAACTAAGAGTTTTTTGAGTGTTGTTTCTTAGTTTGCTATAGGGTGGGTGCACTCTCCAGAGAGAGATGGGGGTCGGAGAAAGGACACACTGCAATCCCTTCCCCTCCATTCTCCTTTCAGGACTGTGGGCGTGCACACACACACACACACACACCTGGTATGATGTTCAAGCCACCAGGTCTGGGATTTGAACAGCACCATCGGCCATGTGGGATCCAGCGCCTTAACCTCCACACCACCTGCTGGTCCATAAACTAAAAGGGTTTTACTCAGGCCAAAAATGAAGACTGTTATCCTGACATGCAGCACCCAAGAGCTCTAGACCACTGTGCTGACGTCTGAAAGGTTTCGGGGTGATTCTGAAGGCAAACACGGCGAGTGGAGAGGGGAAAGAAGGTGCTGGATATTCAGACGATGGCGAGGAAATAATTCGCCTTGGGAGCTGATGGGCCTGGAAGGACAACAGCCCGACCAACTGTCCAGCGTGCTGACATCTCTACCTTCCTTCTCAGATCTGGGCATAGTTAATGACTGCTCAGGGACAGGGCGGAAGGCAAGTCTCTCTAGGGGCAGGACCGACCTACGGGCTGATGACAGGATAGTGGAGCCAGGTCCTCCCCCAGCTTTGCAAGAGAAGGGATCGAAGCTGATGCAAGACAGGGCGGGAGCTGATTCCAAGGTCAGTCACCTGCAGCGTTTCCGCAACTGCCTCTGTCCCTATTCTGGAACAAATAGGCTTTTAAAGTTTTTTTTTATCATTTTTATTTTTTGCTATATGGCACATGCGCTTGCCAGAGTGAGTTTTTTGCCATAGGGTGAGCGTACTTGCTGGAGAGTGACAGAAAGAGAGAGGGGGAGTGAGAAATCACCCTCCAGGAGGGCCACGCCACAGTCCCTTCTCCTCCATGCCCCTCTCGGGATCGTGGACACACACACACACACACACACATACCTGGAGTGATTTTCAAGCGCTGGGTCCAGGACTCGAATCGTGAAGTCAGCCATGTGGGATGCGGGTGCCTCAACTCCCATGCCACTGGCTGGCCCTAGGCTTTTTAATTCATTTTTTTAACATCACGATTGCTATTGTGACTTCTCGTATCACCATGGCTGCTATCACTACCACTGCCCCACTCGGACATTCCCGCTCTGTTTGAACTCCCCAGGGTGGCATTTAACCCCTGCACATGTGGCCTCATGCTGCACATTTAACCTGTGCTTTCCCAACACAAATATTTTTGAATTGTCAGGGGGTATGTGTGCTCACCTGAGAGACAGGAAGAAGCACAGCTCAGCAGAGCGCGGTGAGGCCGCATCTTTTCTCCTCCACTGCTCCCCTGTTGGGATTTGGGGCACGCGTGTACACATGCCTGGTGTGTTTTTCAAGACAGCAGAGCTGAGATGTGACCCACACAGAGGGCCACATGGGATCTACTCCCTTCACCTTAGGGCCACAGGGCTAGCCCCAACACAACTGTTCTGCTCAACGTCAGCCAGTCTCCCACACTCGTTCCCGCCTCTGCACCTTCGCTTAGGAGGTCCCCGGCCTGGCGGCCATCTTCCTCTGTCTAGCCAGAGCCTAGCCCTCCTCAAGGCCAAAGCCCTTGGCCAATTTCCACCGCAGCCACACTTCCCAGGGCTCCTAGGAGCCCCTGCAGCCGCACTCCTATGATGTTGACAATAAAATGTTTTAACTGAACAAAAACGAAGCAAACTCCCACGTACCCACCACTTAACTTAAAATGCAAAAGGCAAATCGCTGACACAACGGGCGTCTCCGTGTTCCTCCCTGATGTTCCTCTTGTTCTTCCCAGAGGTACCCACCCAGCCTCCTGGATGTGATGCTGGCCACACACACAGGCCACGAGCACCGGTCTGCTTCTGACTGATACATACATACATATATAACGTATATACGAAATATCTGTATCCTCGCTATCGCGGTACCTACACCACTTCTCATCTGTGTATTGGACCAGAATGTTCCACTGCTGCTGAAGTGCCCGCAGTGAGGCCGCTGACGCCTGCCTCTGTACTGAACACGCACGTTTTTCTCATCGCCCCCTAAACGGTAGCATCCCGACGACACCCAAGGCATTTACATTGCACCAGGTGTGGCAAGCGACGTAGACAACTGAGAGCCATGGGGACGTGCCGTGTCATACGCACACCCTGGGCCACCGTACAGCGGGCACTGGCGCATCCACGGAGTTCGGGTCTGTGGGTGCGGGAAGGGGGCTTGAAAGCAACCCCCCAAGGACACCGAGAGACAACTGTAGACTGTACTGTTTATTGCTTTTGAATTGTGCTATCAGGAACATGCATTCACGGGAGAGACAGAGAGAGAGAGAGAGAGGGAGGGAACGTGGGAAGGCACCCCCACCCCGTGGTGGCTCTGCTTCCCCGCCTCGGCCATCTGCCTATCCCAG
>NW_006159876.1:3266890-3286709 GCF_000334495.1 Tupaia belangeri chinensis | reverse complement strand
GCCGTCTCCCTTTCCCGGAGGCCCCCCCAGCCTGCGCCAGCCAGCTAGGGGGTAGGAGTCGGCATCCTGCTGGCAACCCTGGCCGTGGGGGGCAGCAGCCAGTAGTGGTCACCCCAGGTTCCCGCCAGTGGCCATTTCTCATGTGCATGTGCTGGGGTCCCTTAGAGGGACCCCAGGACCGCAGTAGTGCCCGCTCAGAAACGCACCCTCGTCTGCCTCCCTCCTTCCCCATCCTCTCTTCCTGCTCCCTCCTCCTTCCTGGGATGACTCCCCAAAAAGCTGCTTCCGGGGCCCCCAAGCTAAGGCATATAGTCTGTTGCCACGTGGCTTTGGAGAACTAGCCCTGCGGCTCCACACGGCTCTATTTCCATTGCCATGGGGTATTCCATAGAGGAAGTGGGCTGACGGCTTTCACGTGGCCCCCACTGTCTGCCGTCACACCCAGCATGGCAGGGGTTCTCCTGCCAGCAGTCCTGCAGCCCCAATGTCTTCCCTCGCTCTCCGACACCACCCACACTGCCTGCACTGCCTTCACCTTCCACCCATCTCCCAACCAGAGGTGGACCTTAGAAGGCAGAGGGTGGAAGTGGGGCGAATTCCCCAGAGAGCTGGGAGACTCAATACGAGACACATGCAGCCTGGCACCATGCCTGGCATCGCCTGTTCTCAGGTGCCCACTCACTCACCCAGCAGTTACGTGTCATCCCACTCCCATTGAGTAACAGGCCCTCACCACCGTCCCCTTCACCCGCCCTCTAATTCCTCCTGGCACCTCGTTCTTCCTTCCTCTCTCCCTCATTTTTTCCTTCCTGCCTCCTCAGAGGTTCCCCCAGACCCTAGGGACACCTGCCCAGGGAAGTGTAGAGGCGAAGGTCACCTAGGCTGCCCCCCCGGCCGTCGGTCACCGCCAGCAGTAACCTGAGCACTTGCTCAGAGCGACACACTGATAACGCTGCTCCGTGTCCCGCTAACCTGCATCAGATGGCCTGCGAGCGGCAGCCCAAGTTCTTTCTGCTGGTCAGACCCGGGTGATGCCAGAGGGTGACAGGAAGACCCAGGCCTCCCATCACATGCCACCTGCTCTGGCAAGGCGTCCCCAGCCCCAGGGACCCCATCCTGCAGCAGTAGCACGTCCCTCTCCTACTTGCCGAGAGCCGAGGAACCAACGAGCACTTGCTGAGCATGTACTAGGCCAGGCCACGGAGTCACTCACGCTGTCCCACGAGCCGGGTGGTTTCCCGGTCTGCTGCTTTCTTCATGGATGGCTTCCGCCAGGTGACTAACCGCCCTCTGCCTCAGCTTCCTCAGCTCTAGAACAGGGTAAGGACCGCCCCTGCCTCCTAGGGTTGCCGAGGGCAAGAGCTGGAACCTGGCGTCCAGAGCAGCACCTCCGTCCAGTAAGTGCTCCCTGAGGGCAGGAGGGCGTAGCCTGGAATTCTCCCGCCCCGTCTGGAGGGGACACGGGGGCTCTTTTAATCAGAACAGGCCTTGCCCACCGTTGGGGAAACCACTGAAGGCAGGAGGGCCTTAGGCTAGACTCTCGCAGCATGGGGAGGAAGACTGACCGGCCTCCTTAGGAGGGTCTCCAGCTATGTGAAGGATGGCTCCACCACCCTGGCTGCCAGCCCAGTACCCAGCCCAGCCCCCTTCCTGGAGTTGGCTCTTCCTGGGAGGGCAGGCGAGGGGGTGGGACAAGGACAGGAGGCACCCTCAGCCCCACGCCCCCATGGCTACCCCACACCTGCAGTTTGGAGTACCTAACAGGATAAAGGGGCCGGCAGATGGCTGACTGTGGTTCAAATCCCAGACCTGTCAGCTTGCTTTCTCAATTTCCCTCTCTTTCTGTGTCTGTTTCTGCTCAAATTAAAATAAATAAACAAATAAATAACCATGATGAGTAAAGTTAAATAAAAACAATTATCTTTAAAAAAAATAAAGAAAAACAACCAGTTGCAACATTTGAAATCTCCCTCTAAGTATTAGCTAATGGTACTACTTACCAAAGCAGTTTTATATCTAATAAAACTTTTTTATTGTTTTGGTCTTGGCTGCAAACGAGACATGCCCAGAACTGGGGAGAGCAAAGGAGGAATAATTAACCAGATTAATAACAAGGACTTCCTGAGAGGGTCAGGAGTTAAACTGAGGCGCACACCTGGCTTCTCTTCAATGATGGGGTGACGGGGAGAAGTGGAATTCCTGAGCCCACGTTTGGGGAGACGTTGGCTCTCTGGTATGGTCCTGCAGACCCGAGCCCCTACCTGGCTCTGAGTACGTCACCTCCTTCCTCTGAGTCTCAGTTTTTTTCCTCTGTGAAATGGGGAGGCGTTTAAGGGAATGATCCCCCCAAATCTCCTCTGTGCCTAAGGCTTTCCATATTTGTGTTGTTAAAATCTACTCTTAGCTGGGGCCAGCAGGTGGTATCGTAGTTAAGGCACTGGACTCTGACACGGCTGACTGCGGTTCGAGTCCTGGACCTAAAGGCTTGAAACTCAGGCCGGGCACAAGTGCATGCATGCCCAAAATCCCGAGAGAAGAATGAAGGAGAAGGGACTGTGGTGTGGCCATCCCCCTGGGGGGTGACTTCTCACTTTCTCTCTGTCTCTCTGGTGAGTGTACACACCCTATAGCAAAAATCTTTCTTCAAAACAAAGCAAAAAATCTGCTTTTAGCTCTTTCCTCTTCTTTCGCCCTGGGCATAGGAAATGTCGGTTCTGTCTAGCACTTGGAAAGCATGCCCTAACACCAGGAGAGCGGTGTCAGGGGAACGGCATTGTCTACGTTTCACGAAGAGAAAGTGGAGGCCCCAGCAGGCAAGGTACCCACTGCTTCACTTTACAAACACTCGCAGCCCAAGGTCACACCTGATTTGGGACAGACGCCAGGCCGAACCCTGTTCTGCCTCCAAGGCCATGATCCTCCCACCATCTGAGGCGGCGTCCCAGAACAGATGACAGGGACAGGGCCAAGCGCACTAATCCAATCACCTGGGTCTCCTGGCACCTGTGCTGAGCAGCACCTGGATCCTAAGCAGGAAAGGAAGAGAAGCGGGAGCCCGAGAAAGGCTGGGTTTAACCCCTCTGCCCCTGCAGGGCTCCGCGGCTCACCGCAGCCATGCTAGGGCCGTGCTTTTCAAACGGGTCCCAGAACAGCGGTTTCCGCAGGAGCACCTACTGCCCGCAATGCAGTCTTGGTGTCCCCCTCAGGCCTATTCAATCGGAAACAAAGATAAGGACCAGCAGATGGTGTAATGGCTGTGTCGCTGGACTCCCACAGGGTCGACTGCTGTTCGAATCCCAGACCCAGTATCTTGAAATTCACACTGGGTGCGTGTGTGTGCGTGTCCAAGATCTGGAGAGGAGAATGGAGGAGAAGGGACTGTGGCGTGGCCACCCCCCTGGGGGGTGATTTCTCGCTTTCTGTCTCTCTGTCTCTCTCTTTCTGGTGCGTTCACGCGCCCCATAGCAAAAACCTCTCGAAAGAAAGAAAGAAAGAAAGAAAGAAAGAAAGAAAGAAAGAAAGAAAGAAATCTCTCTAAAATAATAAATAAATAAAAATAACGGGGGTGGGGGTTCTCCGTGTCTCTTGGACTCAGCCTGACTCCAGCCCACAAGCCAAATGTCCCGAGCAGAGGAGGGGAGGCTGGACGCGTGGCTCCCTAGCGTGCTAGGTGCCATTGGATATTCTGCTCCCTCCCGTCATCGCACTTAGCTCTCCGGGATGAAAGGTAGGCAGCATCATCCCCACTGCACAGATGGGGTGGGCCGGCCCGGTGAGCTCGCGTCCATGCCCAAGCACACTCAAGCTACGCCGAGGGGCTGTGCTGGGATTCAAGTTCACATCCAGGTCTCATGGTCACACCCCACCCTGCTCCCTCCACGGGACGACAGTCTAGCAAGCCAGCACTGTCCCAAACTTGGCATTTCCAGAGGAGGCAGGGCTGAGGCGCCTGGTTGAGGGCTCTCAGCTGGGTCAGGTGGAGGCGGGGTGACTGTCAGCCTCTCCAGTCTCTCCCTCCCAGCAAACCCTCCGCACGCCAGTTAAAGTGCTGGAGCTGCTATTTCATTGTCTGCCGAGGTTTAGACAGATAATGCCAACTGCGCTGTCGGAGGGGCTGAGGGCCCAGCTAGGGGGACGAGTGTGACCCGGCTGAAACAGTGCCGATGGCGGACCGCGAGTGGCTGCAGTGCAAAGGGAGCATGTTAGCAATTCCGAGGGGAAAGCGCGGATGGTGGCCTGGAGCAGGGTGGGTGGCAGGGCTTCCTGGGGGAGGTGGCACACTACGGATGGGTCTTTGGTGTCAGAGTCAGTGCCAGCGGCTGTAGCAAGCCAGGCACTTATGACCTGCTCTTCATCAGGGCTTCAAAACCATCCCAGATGTTTCGCTGATGCGTCCTGGCCTCTTTCCTGGATGATAATTACCTTTTAATGATACACATTAATGCAAATTTGGTATACCGGGAAGTATATTTCACTGGGAACGTGCGCTCAGTCTTCCAGGTGGGGCCCCCTCCACGGCCTGCACGGTGAGGCAGGCACTCTTCGGTGGGGGTCAGGGGAGCCCTGGGCAAGGGTTAGCTGTGTGGGCATTGAAGTGGCAGCTCTGGGTGGCAGGAGGCCTGGAGGCGGCAGGTGAGGGGGGGAAGCTCAGGGCACTCCTGACCACCTCGTTCACCTCGTGCTTGAAGCGCTCAGATCACAGCTGTAATGCCTCATGGACTTGCCTCAGTCCTAGCCTGAAGCTCACAGGAAGAGGAATACCACACATGGGCGTGTATGATGTGCACTGCTCAGGGTGCCTGGAGCCCGGTCTGCCCACAACTCCTCAACTGGCCCCTGGACACCCTAGCACGAGGCCGCATCCACTCAGACGAAGGGCCGCTTTTTTGTGGTTTTCCCAAAGGGCCATGTAGCTGTCCGTGGCCCTGCCTGCTTCTGGGCCCATTTGTCCATGGCTGTGTCCCCGTCACCTGGTACATTGTTTGTTTCATCAATAAGAACCCACGCGTGACCACACAGAAGCAACTCCCTCAGATACCCAGGTGTGTTATTCCAATTAAGCAAGAAGAAGTTGGCTTTTGGAAAATTAGGACAGGAATTGCAGCTTAGACTTTTCTTTTTTTTTTCCTTCTCCTTTTGGGATTTTGGGCACACACACAAACATGCATGATTTTCAAGCTACCAGGTCCAAGACTTGAACTGCAGTCATCCATGTGGGAGTGCAGCACCTTAACCACTATGCCACCCGCTGGCCCCGATTTTCTCATTTCCATATTTCCCAGTTGTTCCTCTCTATGCTGAGCACAGCTGAACCCAGAGCAAGTCTGGGAAGCCGACTGAGCGGACACCTACCCATTAGGGCACACGGTGGGCTGGGACAGCACACGCACAGGCCCTCTGCCGTGGGCGCCCTGCAGAGCAGGCTGGGTAACTTCTCTGGGCCTCAGTTTTCCTATCTGCAAAGTGGGGACAGCTGTGGGGACATGTGCTGAGCAAACACCACATGCTCTTTTGGGGTTTGGCAGAACCTTGTAACTTGTCTTTCCCTGACCTTGGCTGCAGACAGAGCAAGGGTGGAAATTACTAGGGGCGTTCCAACAGACACATCTGATGGACTTCAAGAAACATCGACAGCACACGTACAGGCCCTCTGCCGTGGGCGCCCTGCAGAGCAGGCTGGGTAACTTCTCTGGGCCTCAGTTTTCCTATCTGCAAAGTGGGGACAGCCACAAGCCCTATCTCCTAGGGTTTCTATGAGAGTGTGACAGCAACTATTAGAAAGGACTTCGTGACTTCTGAAGTGCGGCCGGTTGCTCCCAAGCGCACCAGACGAAGCGCTTTGATGAGCCAAATCTGGCCCTCCATGTCTTTGTAAATAAAGCTTTATTGAATCGTAGTCATGCCATTCCCTTCAGTCAATCTGGTTCTGCTCTACAATGCAGACTTGAGTAGCTGTAACAGAAACGTAGTATGCGGCTCGCAAAGCCCAGAATATTCACTACCTGGCCCTTTATAGAAAGAGTCTGCCAACCCGTTTGAACGCATCTATGCCTTCTAACTACTCTATGAGTTAAGCACTAATACCACTGCCCCGACTTCACAGATGAGGAAACAGACACAGCAGTTACGTTCCTTGCCTAAAGTCACACAGCAGGGAAGTAGGCAACGTGGAATCCAAACCAGGGTAGACGCAAGTCTGAATTCTCTTAAAAGCCAACGTATCCCGCCTTTCTTGCCCCATCAGCAGCTTTTCTGATCAGCCCCACATTCTGAGGGGTGATATATAAGGTTCTAAGCACCACGGACAACAGGGGTTCAAGGGCATCAGCTTAAAGCCAGACAGGAGGGCCCTTCCCAGCAGGGAGGGAATGTACAGATTTCACCACTCAGGGGTGTGGTCAGCACTGAAATGAGAAATGAGGCCAAGGAAGGCCCAGCTAAACCGGGGAACAGACTTTCTATCCAGGGGTGCTCAGGGATTGGGGGAAACATACCCGTTTTATAAGGGCTACTGAGAGAATGACAAACTGGTGGCTTAACGGAAGTGGAGCTGGCCCCATGGCCAGGTGGTTAAGAAAGCCAGACCTCACATGGCTGTCCACAGTGCGAATCCAGCCCCGGGAGCTTGACAAACATACTGGGCACATGTGACACATGCCCCAGAGCCCGACAGCATGGAGAAATGGAGGAGGAATGCGGTGTGACCACACCCTGTGGGGCTGCTTTCTTCTCTCTGGTAGGCTGAAGCAGTTTCTTGGAAAAACAGAACCAAAAAAGCCCACAAATGTATTATTCCTGTTCTGGAGGCTTTTTGGAGTCAAGACATCGACCTCTGAAGCCCCCCAGGGCATCCTCCTGCACCCTCCCACTGCGGGCCTGCTGGCCATCTCAGGTCCTCCTGCCTTGCAACTGCTTCCTCTAGCCTGCCCTTGTCATCGCACGGCGACCTCCCTGTGTACCAAGCTTCACGTCTCCTGAGAAGGACATCAGTCATGGTAGACTAGGTGTCCCTGCTCCAGGATGACCTCATCGTAATTTAACTAATTACATCTACAGCGACCCCCACTTCCAAAGACGGTCGCTCTCTGACGTATCTACATGCATATACATATAACATTGACTGCTTTGCTTTTCCTCTGAGACAGAGAGAACCCCCAACAGGGCCAGACACCACAGTCCTCCCAGGCCGCCACACGCCATGGGCACAGGTGTTCCTGGAGTACTCAGAGGTCTCCCCTTGTGAACCTGGGGTTTTCCACGTGGGTCAGCCTCACAGAGCGTCATGGTTTACCCATGTGCCACCATGCAGCCCTGCCACGTATTGTGAGTGTATGTTTGTAACTTGTGACAGGTGCACGTGCTCACCAGAGGGAGGCAGAGTGAGCAAGAGAGAGAGAGAGGGAAGTGAGAAATCACTCTCCCCGGGGGGCTGGCCATCCTGCAATCCTTTCTCCTCCATTCTCCTCTTGGGATTTTGGACACGCATGCACACGTCTAGTGTGTTTTTCTTTTCCTTTCTTTTCTTTTCGAGAGATTTTTGCTATTGGGCATGTGCACTCACCAGAGAGACAGAAAATGAGAAATCGCTCCCCAGGAGGGATAGCCACACCACAATCCCTTCTCTTCCAGTTTCCTCTCGGGATTTTGGGCATACATGCACATGTACCCGGCATGAGTTTTAAGCCGCTGGGTCTGGGACTCGAACTACGGTCAACTACGTTGGAGACCAGCGATGTAACCATCAAGCCATTTGCTGGTCCCTTCCGGTCTGTTTTTCAAGTCACTGCGTCCAGGACTCAAAGCACATCACGCCACCTCGCTGGCTCATGTATATTTTTTGAGACGACACAATTCGGCCTGTTACAGAGAATGTCTCAGACCCAGAGAGGCTGTCCGAACTGTCCCGAGTCATGTTCTGAGGTATTTACATGTATGTACACGTAACGATTCCTTTGCTTTTCCCCCTAGAGAAGGCTAGGGACTGAGAGGAAAGTCTTCAGGCAGCCAGGTGAGGAGTTTGCGGCCACTTCCATTGCAAATGGTCTCTTCTAGAGCTTTCCTTGTGTCCCCAGACTGATTTCTTTGAGGCTAGGTCACACTCTGGCAGGTGCCAGTACACAGCAGTGCACCCTGGCAATGACCACCTCACGCTGCCCTCAGTGCCACAGGGCCACAGGGCTGCAGGGTCACCAGGTAGACCTGCTCCTGGCTCCTCTTAGGCCGAAACCAGATGCAAAGGAACAGGGTATTGCTGCACCGGCTGGGAGGTCAGGGGCATCCTGGGGGAGGGTCCCAGACTGGCTCCACTGCGGTCCTGGCGGGGCTTCTGAGGGACGTCTTGGCAGCGGCCACATTAATGCGGACGACGAGTAGCCCAGCGGTCCCTCGGCTGCGTGTTTGCACAGCTAATGTAATTATGCCACGGGGTATTGACACAAAGGAAGCCTTATTTGAGAAGGCCTTATCGGCCACCCAGAGTCCCAGATGACTGCAGAGGAAAGGTTCTTAGACACGAGTCATGCTAGGGGCATCCCATCCTGAAGAGCTGGCCGAACAACTTATATTTTGTTTATGCAAAGCCTCTTGCAGGTCCAGGCAGTTTTCCTGAGGGCTGGCCCTGCTGAAAAAATGGACTCTCTGGGAGCTGATTTGAGCACAGAAACATGAGTCAGAAACCAACTAATGGTCCTGCACAAGACTCAGTCACTTGTTCACTCAACAAACATATCCTGAGAAGCCTCTGGTCAACTGAGCACTGGGGAGTAGATGGGGCCCGGCCCTCGTAGCTCATGCTGAACGCTGCTGCTTAGCAGGCTGAGGACACGTGGAAGGCCTAAGTTCAAGTCCTGGTCAAGCATGGTGCACACACCCATAACCCCAGCTAAGGCAGGAGGACTGTGATACAGCGAGACCCTGTCTAACACATGGCACGCGTGCACACACCCATACCCACAGTAAGTGGGTGACGAGTCATGGAGAGTCCTTTATTTTTTTAATTTTTGCTAGAGGGCATGTGTCCTTGCCAGAGAGAGACAAAAGAGATTAAGTGAGAAATCACCTCCTGGGGGGACGGCCACACTATCATCCCTTCTCTATTCTCGTCTCAGGATTTTGGGCACATATACACATAGGCCTGGCAAGTTTTTCAAGACCCTGGGTCTGGGATCCAAACCAGGCAATCAGCCATGTGGGATCCAGTGCCTTAACCACCATGACAGCTACTGGCCAGAGTCCTCTCATGTCTACATTAGGAAGCCACCTTTTCTTAGAAATTGAACTGGGGCGGGGGGCGGCAGGTGGCTTGGTGCTTAAGGGTGCTGGACTCCCACATGGCCAACTGTGGTTCGAGTCCTGGAACTGGCGGCTTTTTCTCTCTCTCTCTCTCTCTCTCTCACACACACACACACACACACACACACACACACACACACTCTATCCCTCTCTGGTCAAACTGAAATACATAAATGAATGAATGAAGTTAAATAAAATAATTAAAAAATAAAAAGAAATTGAACTACAGGATGAAAAAAGTGAGGCAGTGATGTCTTAACTGGAAGGCTATGTCCACAGGTCAGGGAACTTGAGAACAATCTTATCAGCAGGGCCCACAGAAGCAAAAGAATGGATTATGCAGCCCAAACGGTGCAAGATGAAAAAGTGTCCTCAGTCAGGATAGTACAGGTTATGCTGCTGTAACAAACAACTCCCGATCTAGGAGCTTAACCCAACGACAACTTATATTTTCTCATGCAAAGCATCTGTGGGTCCAGGCAGTTTTCCAGGGCGGCTGGCCTTCACACGGCGACCTGGCGATCCTCGCACACACATTCTGGCTCGGCCATCTCAGCACAAGGCTGGGGTCTGCCGTGGTGGTGAGAGGCCTCCCCACCCTGCCCCTTGACCCGGTGTGCCTGGAGGCCTGTGGCTGTAGAACCCAGCAGCGGTTGGTCTGAGGGTCCTGAGCCCCAGGTGTGCAGCAGAGTGCCAGGCTGGGAGCACATTCCCGGGGGACACCTTCTGATTTCACAGCTGGGGTGTCTCTCAACAGCTGCTGCCCCTGACTCAGGGCCTCCTGGCTCGGGGTTTCAGCTAAGAGATTAGCTGGGACCACCCGAGGGGCCACGTGTGCCACCACATCCCCCAGATCCCTCATGGCCCGGGGGGGGGAGGGTCCTGAGAGGAGTCCTGGCGCTGTTGGCTGAGTGGCGCGTCGCCTCTGCTGAAGCACGAAGAGCAGGACGGTGCCGGCTCACACTCGTTCTCCAACAGAGCTTCCAGGGGGCACAGCGCTTTTCAGTGTGCAAGGCACTTCCCCACATGGTGAGCCGGCCGCAACCGCTGCCAGGAGGATTAGTGTGCCCTGGCTCAGAGGTGGCCGGGATGTGACCAGGTCACGTGGTGACCACGGAGCAGGGACGGTCTCTCCACTCTCTCCCTCTCGCCGTATTCTGTTTTACTCTTCCCTCTAGCTTGCAATCTCTTCCTTCACTTTTTGTTTTTAAATGAATTCTCTAATTTTTATGTATCATTATTATTATTATTTTAATTTGACCAGAGAAAGATAGAGAGATTGAGAAAGCAAGCCACCAGGTCTGGGACTTGAACCACAGGCAGCCATGTGGGAGACCAACACCCCCAAGTACCTCGCCACCTGCTGGCCCTTCTTTCTTCACTCTTAACACACATAGACTATTCTAAATAACCAAACACTCAAATTTGCCAAATACCCCAAATCACTGAAGTTCCACACCTAAGAGGGTAAGTCCCACCTCGGCCTCAGGAAGCTCACGCTGGGGTGGACATTTGGCCTGTGGCCTGTGGGGTGCATGGTAGCTGGTATCAGGCTGGCTAGACTCAGCGAAGCTGGAGGGATGGCAGATCTGGGGCCGGTGGGCTTTTTGGACAGGTGCTGCTAAGCATCCTGCAGATGGTGTGCACTGCCGTGAGCAGAGGGCTCTTGGCCAGGGTTCCTTCCGTAAGCTTTAATTTGAGTGATGCGGGCTTCCTCGTTTTCTTATTCTCGGAGGACTTGTTTCCTTTAGCGACATCGGGCCCGCTTCTCAAGAGGGAGCCTGGAGCGGCACGAAGAGAAATGCTAAGGGCAGCCCCTCTCCCGGGCCCTTCTGCAGTCTGCCTTTGCCTACGCATGCGGCAGGCTTCTGCCTCCCTCGGTAGCTTTGCCAAGGCTGTTCCTTTACCATAAATACCTTCCCTTGCCTCTGCCTGAAGCTCACATGTGCACACCAGCCAGTTAACCTCCACCCCCAACCCGCAGCATTGCCTGGGAGGAACAGGGACAATGAGGGCAGGAAGGTCTCCCAGGTCCCTCTGCAGGTGACACACTGCTCTTTTAGGGCGTGACATGGTCAGTGACTGCACTAAACCAATACGGGGTTTCGTGCTCACAGAAGTTTGTTTCACTCTCAGCAGATTCTAAAAAGCTGGGCCGAAAGGGAGCCACAGGGATGTTGTGCTGACCCTCTGCCCTTTGAAGGGGGACCTTGGAGGCAACTGCCACAGATGGGGGAATTAGTTAGGTCTTCTCCAAATGCCTGCTGTCTAGACAGGCATTTCAAAAGCTGCTGGGAAGTTATTTTCAGCATGGTGTTGTGGAAAGAGCACTTTTTCCCAGTGGGCAGAAGTGGGTTTGAATCCCAGCTCTGCAATTTCTTAGCTGTGTGGCCCTTGGCCAGTTACTGGACATCTCTGAGCCTCTGTTTCTTTCCCTTGCCAGGTGAGCACGCTCTTCATCTTCTCTGAGCCTTGGTTTCCTCATCTGCGAAATGGGACTGAGTCTCCCCTCCTCGTGGGCTCGTGTGAAGGATCAAATGAAACATGAACACATGCGCCCAGGGTGTCAGGGCACCAGGAACTCCGGCTGCCTGCCTGTCTTTATCCTCATGTGTGGGTGGCCTGCTCCATTTCTCCACAAAGCGGCCTCTCTGCTATCTGGAACAGATGCCTTCTTCAGAACCTTGTGTGTCCTTTCTGTTTTAGATCCTTTTGCGCTGGCCCGCGGTTCCTACAAACCAGCACCGAGGCTGTGTGAAAAGGCGGGATCAAAAGCAGCCGACAGTGGGCAGAACCCCAGCCGAGCAGAGCCGGCACAGCCGGGGCAGAGAAACTTACAAGATGCCAGCCTGCCTGCCCGCTCTGCAGAGGGCCCGGGGCAGCAGGCTGCAAGACGGCTCCTTGGCTTAGGTGCCCTCCGAGGGAGAGCAGTGTGGCCGGAGGAAGGTGACATACCAGCCTGAGGTGGAAAGGAAGGCTGAGGGGACAATCATGGGCCTGGGGGTGGTGGTGTCTGTCTCCCCAAACTCATAGAGCAGCACTACAGGATCAGGAATGAGGATAGAAGAAAGGGCCTCATGGCTCTAAGTGGTCAGACCTTGTCCGATGTCACCAAGGGGAGACCTGGAGGTTCCCTTCTCTGGGAAGGTCAAAGAAAAAGAGAAACAGCCACCTGCAAGGGACTCAGGAGAGGCTGCTTCTCTGCAGCCCAGGGGCCCTGCCAGGCTCACAATTGTGTGGCCTGAGCCAGCCTGCTTCTGAGCCCATGCTCTGACTCCCCCAAAAAGCACCTGCCCCTCAATTCGCGTGAAAATCAAACGATGCCGACGGAAGTACTCTGTGGGCTGGTCCAGGGACGCCTGGCACCTGGATGTGCCAGCTGAGAGAGGACCCTTCTGCCAGCCCTGCCACACCACTGGGGTGCAAGCAGGGAGAGGAAGACTTGTCCAGCTGAGGGCCCCAGACGGGCAAGCAGTCCCACTCAGGCTAACTTGCCCCTAAGTGGCGTGCTCCGGGCACAATTAGCAGATGAGATCCTAGTTGCAATCCCTTGTGGGAATGCCCAGGGCCTTGTGCCAAGCGCCACATGGGCATGACCCCCTCAGGTCTCAACGCGGCCTCGTCAGGAGCGTGCATGCCATTCCCACTTCCTGGCTGGAGAAACCGAGGTCAGCCGGTCTGTGGGTACAGCCAGCTCTCCCCCCAGAAGAGACCGCACGGTGTTTTCAGGTAACAGGAGGTGAAAGCAGAGCGGGAAGAGGGCGCAGGTAGGCACTTCTAGGGTGTTACAGGCTACTCAGCGAGAAGTAAGAGGACACCTAGATGTAGCCAGATTTACCAGAGTTTATGGATTAAGTCGGCAGCATATGAGGGGACTCACGTCTCTCAAAACCCCGCAGCCCCGAGTGCAAGGTGAGGGGCGCCTATAAAAGCAAAAAACGCACAGTCATGTCCCGGATGACTCGATGATTTACAGGGTAAGGTGCAGTGGGCTTGAATGGGGGGCAAGGGCAGGGGTAGGGTTTTAACAACGTAA
This sequence comes from Tupaia belangeri chinensis, assembly GCF_000334495.1. NCBI lineage: Eukaryota > Metazoa > Chordata > Mammalia > Scandentia > Tupaiidae > Tupaia > Tupaia belangeri. The sequence continues at coordinate 3,273,382 of NW_006159876.1, read as the reverse complement.
AAGGACAGTGCAGAACAAGCTGGTACACAGGTTACTTACCCCTGAGAGCATGTCCCAGCCCTGCCTAAACACAATGGAATCTTAATGGTCTCTGTGGCTCAGGGCAAGGTCTGGAGACTGGACCTTATCTTAAGGCAACTAGGAGAAGTGGGGTTTAACGACAATAGGAGTGTTAATTTACTCTGTTCTCAGGCACAAAGGAGAAGGCAAGTTCTAGTCATAGGAATCTAACAGTTTCTAATGGAGGCATGCCTCCAGATGGAGTGGCGCCTGCTTCATTCCCCACTTCTCTTGGAGGCGCTCCTCCAATACGGAGTTGCGCATGCTTCATAGGGAGGCAGCCACAGGGCTCCAACGGCATCCTTCACCTTCCACGGGCCTCAGCCCCACAGAGACAGAGCGTAAGCCAGAGTCCACCCTGCCTTTGGAATGCCACGCGGCAACTGCCAGCGTGACTGGTCATTTCCTGACTGGCCGCACAGGCCCTGCGTTCACTTATTGTGAGAAGGGTGGGAGCTGATTTCCCCTTAATCTTCCTCACAGAAAGCTTGTCTTCCAGGTTCCAACTCTGGGTTTTAAATTGTGTTGTTCCTGGGGCCCCTGGCCAGGGACAGGGTCGGGCAGGGGAAGAGGTGACAGAGGAGCAGGGTTGGCGTGTTCATAGTTCTAATTTACCCGTGGCAATTAGCTCCCTGAAACGGCACGCCTCATGACCTTCTGCCCGCCTTCACTGGGGGAGCCACTGACATTTAGAATCTGCAAGCCAAGTGTGCAGGAGGGAGGTGATGTTTTTTTAATGGAGACTTGTGCCTGTGGACCTGCCCCCCTCCCCTGCCATTTGCATACTTACAGGGTGTAGGTCTAGCTGCATTTTAACAGGTTTATTGGCTGTCTGGAAAAGCAGCCAGTGGTTAGGGGAACTGCTTTACGTTAGGTTTTCAGAGGCAACTGTTTTTGCATTCTTTTACCCCCTCTCTACTCCTCTCAGAGCTAGGGACAGTGGCTTCTGGGGCTTGGGGCTTCACTCCCCCAAAGCTAAGAGCCAACATCCGGTCCTCTTCCCAGCTGCCTTCTGGCCAAGAACCCACCCTCTTTCAGGACAGACTGTGCCTTCCAGTTTTATGTATGTATGTGTGTATGTGTGTGTGTGCGTGCATGTGTATGTATGTATGTGTGTGTATGTATGAGGCCATCAGAAAAGTCATGACCTATTGTTCTATGTGTTCTTATGCAAAAATGCACCACAGCTTTTCAGACAACTCAATATGTTGTTTGCTTATTTGGTGTTTTTTTTTGGGGGGGTGGTTTGCTGTAGAGCACATACACTCTACAGTGTATGTAGAAGAGAAATAGAGAGGGAAAGTGAGAAATGACCCCACAATGCCTTCTCCTCCGTTCTCTTTTGATTTTGGACATGCACACACTTGTGCTCACTGTGTTTTTCAAGCTGCCAGGTCCAGGACTCGAACCAAGTCCGCCCTGTGAGATCCAGTGCCTCGCTCACCACGCCACCTGCTGGCCCCTTTCTAGTTGTTACTGTGTCCAGTCTGGCCAGAGGCCTCTCCGATTCTTTAATCCACCCACTCATTCACTTATTCCTTCAAGCAGCTAGTACTCATCGAGGACTTATTCTGTGCTGGGCTCTGAGCTGGGCCCTGCGCTGGGTGCTGGGGATGCAGCAGGGAACAAGTGTCTGCCCTCACAGAGCCACGCTCTAGAGGAGACAGGAGAAACAGGACAGGGGAGAGCCACGTGTGGGACAGCAACTGCTGCTTGAGGGGAAAGGCACAGCAGGGAAGGGGCAGAGGGAGTGCTGGGGGAGACCTGTGTTTCTCTCTGTGATCAGGAAACGCCTCAGCAAGACACCCTCGAGCACAGCCCTGGGACCGAGGCCTGAGACTGAGCCACGTGCAAGCCAGGGAACACCAGTGAGAAGGTCCTGAGGTTCCCAAGAGAGACCAGCCAGGTGCAGGGCACAGGACAGGGTTCCGTGTGGCCGAGACATGTGTGCAAGGCCAGCAGAGACAGGCTGGGATCATGCAGAGCCTTAGACCCTCCCACAGGACTTTGGTTCTTGCCCCGAGTGCAGCGGTGGCCACCAGAAGCCTGGCAGGTCTGTCCGCTGTTTGCAAGGGCCACTTGGCCGCTGAGTGGAGAGCGGACTCAGGGCCTAGAGGGAGGTCAGGGAGCAGTTGGGAGGCTCTGGCAGCAGTCCAGGCAGGCGGTGGTTACAGTTTCCCAGAGAAAATGAGCCCTGGACAGCCAAGACCCGTCCTGACCCCCCAAGAAGCACCCTGGCACAGTCGGGCTGAGCCAAACACAAGCCTTGGGACTTACAGGTCATTTCACAGGCTGACACTGTTCTCTGGAGGCTTCAGGCCTCTCCCAGGGCAAGAAGTCGCCTAAGTTAAAAGATAATTAGCCTCCCAGAGATGGTATTTGCTGAGAGCTCCCCCGGGGGATCCCTGAGGGCTTCAGTTTCAGAGGAGCAGGGTTCAGGCATCTTCCTCTGATAGATCTGAGCCCCAAAGGACAATTACAGCAAACCCTGGGTCCCACAGCACTTTAACCTTACAATGCACCCCACCCACACCCCGCCTGGGAGTTAGGGTTACTACGGCACTGTTAGTGCTCCCATTTTGCAGACAAACAAGTTAAGGCCTCAGCTGAGGGACAGAGTGTGCACAGTGAGTAAAGGCGGGGCGATGCGGGGCAGACCCTAGAGGGTCCTGGGTCCACTGCCTGCCCCCCATGCAGGTGGGTGAGTGGGAAAATGGGCCGGTTTCCTTCCGGCCATGGCTCTCAAGACTTTTGGGAGGTGGTTCTAAAAGCTGATCCTTCTCAGACCTACCAGCTTCAAGGCTCCCTTTTGCCACCGAGGAATCGATCTCAAGTCCAGCAAGGATAAAAACAGCACAGGAAACAGCTGTGGTCAGCTCCTCCCAAATCGGCTGGCTATTCACGGGCTGTTCTTCTCGGCCTCAGGTCTCTCAGGTCTACACCCCAGAGTCGTTAGACAGAGGGGTTAAATAAGGGCCGGAGCCCTGGGAAGCTGACCAGGGCCTAGATCTCAGAGAGGGGAGGAAGCCGGAAGTCGGGGCGCCAAGTGGCCCCCTCTGGCACTTGCCGGCTCAGTCCCTCCTTGGGCCTCCAGAGAGGGTGAGGCTGTGCAGTCTGGTGACACTCCCTCAGCAACCCAAGCCCACTTTCGTAATAGATTTATAAGGACGGGTGGACACGTTTGCGTTTTCTCAGCCCCTCCTAAGCGATGCCATTACGGTGGCCATAATTCTTATTTACTCCATCAGCGGGCTGCTGGCAATGGCACAAAAACAGATTTGGAGAATTTATCTCATACATGCATCACGAGGAGGCAACAAAGGCGTGCAGGTGAGATTTATGGGGGGGCGCGCATCCGTCATCCCCACTTTCGCATTAGCGCGGCTCCTCCGAGAGTGACAGTGCCCTTCTTAATCAGAGCAAAGTAGCTGTTGAAACTTGCTGCGCGGTGCACACTCCCCGCTCTCCAGGAGCGACTGGCTGGCTGGGGGTGGGGGTGGTGTCTGCTGTCGGGGAAGCACAGGGTCACTAGTAAATGACAGCAGTGAGATGGCGCAGCCCCAGGGGCTGGTTACTTCCTCTAAATGGGGGTGTGGGCCAACGTCAAGGAGGCCAGAGAGAGGCTGGGCAGCTGGGAGGAGGATGGTTTTGTGCATTGAAAGAGCTCCCAAGGGGCCAGCAGATGGCAGAGTGGTTAAGGTGCTGGACCACCACATGGCCAACCTCGGTTCAAACCTTAGACACATGGCTTAAAACTCACGCCGGGCGTGTGTCCATGAGTGCCCAAAATCCTGAGAGGAGAACGAAGGAGAAGGATTGCAGCTGGCCATTCCCGAGAGGTGATTTCTCATTTTCCTTCTCTCTCTCTGGTGAGTGCATGTGCCCTATAGCAAAAACTAAAAAAAGAGAGTCCCCCAAGTGCACAAAGGTTCCCATCTCCAGAAGCACCCGCCTCATTCCCGATCACAGCTCTGGTTGTGCCGGGGCTCCTGCCCAAAACACTTCTTCTTCCTCTGTCCCTCCCAGGCCTGTCTTCAACGGCCAGCCCAGCTCATGGCCCCTCTGGGTGCTTTCACTGACTGCTAAGAGAGAAGGCCAGAAGAAGCTCCCTAGCTGGGAGGCGGGAGACACCAAGCCCTGAGGCCACCACCCACCAGGACCCTCCTCAGGGGACTGAAGCTGCACCAGAGGCTCTGGGAGCCTTCCTGCTCTGCAGTTCACCCAGGACCCCAATTCTCAGGCCCTCCGGACTTTGAACTGCTAACACAGTTGCTAGAATCCCCAAGAAGCTTTAAAAAACAAAAAATTCCAAAGACTAGCCACACCCCTGACCAAATTAATGAGGGTCTGAGGGCCTCTGGGGATGGGGCCTAGCACTGGCATTTTGTTTGTCTCTTTGTTTGCCATAGGGCGCACATGCCTGCCAGAGAGAGAGAGAGAGACCATCCCCAGGAGGAACGGCCACGCTACAATCCCTTCTCCTCTGCTCTCCTCCCAGGATTTTGGTCAAGCACACACATGTGCCCAGTATGATTTTTTGTTGTTGTTGTTGTTTCCTAAATTGTTTTTTTTCTTTTTTCTTTTTTATTTATTTTTTTAATTTTTTATTATCATCATAATCTTCTTTATATTACATTGGATTACATATAACTTTACAGTGTATTACATTGCTTTTTCAAAAGGGAATGCCATGCATGTCAGTCAATACAGAGACATTAATCTCCCCAGTTCATCCCTCAATATCTTTTCTATGCGCCCAGTATGATTTTCAAGCTGCTGGGTCTGGGACTCCAACCGCCAGGTTGGCATGTGGGATCCAGCTATGTTAACCTCCATGCCACCTGCTGGCATGAGCATCTGCATTTTAAAATATGCGGGTGCTTCTAGCCTGTGGGCAGAGTTAGGAGAACCAGCTTGAAATCCAGGTGGTTGGGTTTATAACCACTGCAATGGCTGACTGGGAGGATGGAGACCTGGCTGGATGGGAAGATAGGTGGACAGGGGCTGGCTGCACTGACGGACAGGTGGTGGTGGGCAGGTGAACGTGTGGATGGGAGGATGCTAACTGGACTCTTCCCTGTCATTGTGTGCTACTTTCATTGGGTTAATCTTGTCTTCCTATCAAGCCTCCTGGGTGCTTCCTTAGGACAAGGATTTAGCATGCAATGCTAAAGAATTCCACTGTCGCTGGACTCCCATGTAGTCGACCGCAGTTAGAGTCCCGGACCCGGTGGCTTAAACTCACCCTGGCGCGTGTGCGTGCATGCCCAAGATCCCGAGAGGAGAATGGAGGAGAAGGGATTGCGGTGTGGCCATCCCCCCTGGAGGATGATTTCTCACTTTCTATCTCTCTGTCTCTCTCTGTCTTTCTGGCAAGCACTTGCGTCCTATAGCGAAAACCTCTCCAAAATAAAAGAAAGCCAGGGAGAAGATGGGGGGTTAACCATGCGTCTTCAAGTACTGTGACTTTAGTCAGTGAGCAGGCCTTAAGCTTTCTCATGTTTGTAACAGCAATATCTTTGTGGGGCCACCGGGCTCAGACATTTAAGTCTTTTTTTTTTTTTTGGAGAGATTTTCACTCTAGGGCGCGTTCGCTCGCCAGACAGACAGAGAGAGACATAGAGACAGAAAGCGAGAAATCACCCCCCAGGGGGGATGGTCACACCGCAATCCCTTCTCCTCCATTCTCCTCTCGGGATCTTGGGCACACACACACACGTGCCCGGCGTGAGTTTTAAGCCACCGGGTCCGGGACACGAACCGCGGTCGACTACGTGGGAGTCCAGCGACATAGCCATTACGCTAACTGCTGGTTCCCCAGACATTTAAGTCTTCACACACTTTGATACAAGGATGGTGTTGTCACTGTGGCCATTACTTAGTTCTCTCACTCAACAGCCGTGGTCCCAACCTCCCCTGCATGACCAATAGTCAATGGCCACCCAGCCTTTGGTGACATTTTAGCTGCCAGCCCCAGGGCCCAGGCCTCAGGCCCATACTGATGGACATATGGGCCCACACATTCTGGGAACCCTTGAAACCTAAGGCTGACCCTTGTCCATTTCCAGCCCCTTCCCCTGGCATCTCTGATGTCCACCAGAGGGCCTCGACCTTCTTCCTGGTGGTCTTCTCCTCCAGGCCAGTGTCTCCTCCATTAGTGTCCTCAGCTCCTAGCTCTGCCCAGTTCCCAGCAGCCTTTCTGGCAGTGCCCGGCCTAGGCCTCGTCTCCCAGTGCCTGCTGGGTAGACTTACACGGAAGCTCCTAAGCAGTCCCTCTTCAATAGACCGTCATCTGACCTGCATTCTGGTCACCCCTGTAATCCTGGAAACCAAAGCCAATCAGGCCCTCTCCCGATTTAGAATTCCCTGTGGGCTCCTCAGGGACGGCCTCTTGCAGCCCGATGCTAATAAGGCTCTTCAGTTCCAGCTCCG
>NW_006159876.1:3260152-3266859 GCF_000334495.1 Tupaia belangeri chinensis | reverse complement strand
CGTCCTCCTGCCACAGAGACAGAATGGGGCCCTCCAGCAATTCCAGCCCTTTGCACGTACTGTTCCCACAGCCTGGAAGGCCCTGCCCTGCTCCAGCCTCTTCACTCTGCAAACTCCTGCTCATTTTGTAAAACCACGCCCCGGTCATCTGGGGGAAGATCTGCTACACAGGCCCAGCCAGCAGGGCCCGGAAAATGTCTAATGAGCACAGACTTCCAATGTGCTCTTGTAAAAAATCCCAATATAGGCCAGGAGGTGGTTAAGACACTGTACTCCTACATGGCCGACGGCGGTTTGAGTCCTGGACCTGGTGGCTTGAAAATCACACTGGGTGCATGTTATCTAGAATCCTGACAAGAGAATGGAGAAGGGATTCAGGTGTGGCCATTCCCCCCAGGGGGCAGTTTCTCATTTTCCCTCTCTCTGTCTCTCTTCAGTGAGTGCACATGCTCTATGGCAAAAACCTAAAATCGATCAATCAATCCTGAATATAACAAAGTCCAAATAATGTAACTAGGAATTCACTCCAAAGCCTTCACTTTAAACACCCAGTCATGGAAGGATGTCTTTAAATGGGGAAGTACCTTAGGAGATTTGAGGAGGGCTTCAAATTCAGTGCACAGCCAGGATTATCGGAGTGATGAAAGGAAGATTAAAGGAGGGTTACTCTCTTTCCTTTAATCATAGGACAAATAAGAGGAAGAAAGAAGAGGAAGTATAAAAAGGAAGGAGGGAAGCGTCTACAGTGTGTGTCTGTATCAGAGATTATGAGGCCAGTTTCAAGCAGGCAATAGAAGCAGGTGCACCGGTGGAGACACAGAATCTGGGTTACTGGGTAGCTGTCCCTCCTGAACTGAACCACACAAGAAGGAGAAGGAATACATTCCACCGACTGCACCTTGATAAAGTACCCCCAAATCCCCGCCAGAATTGCTCATTGCCCTTGAGCGAGACTCATGCCCAAACGGTCCCAATTTTCCCCTGATTAGGCTGCAAACTCCAGACGCTTTAGATTACTTCATGCAATGTGATGTATAAATATTCCGGGCCGTTGGCACTAAGGATTCAATAAAACTATCGAGATTCACCGGCCCAGGATAAAACTCATATAAAGTTCATGTTCTTTAGCTAATGCAGCTTTCAATTATGCGCACCATTTTAAACTGTAAAAGATGTAATGTTAATCAAACATTTAATTTGCAAGTGTTTTTCTTCGTAAATGTCATGTACGAGGAGATCTGCAGACGTGATCCACAGCGTAATGGCACGGGCTGCCTGGCCGGGCGTGTGGGTTTGCGCTGGTGCTGGAGAGACAGGAGCAGAGGAGCGGCCTCTTTGGTCCTGGTGCTCTGTGGTTTTTCTCTTCTCGTTGGGAAAATAAACCCGTTGCTATTTATAATGTTTGGTAACATTCAGGGCTCGACTCAATTTTCACAGTAAAAAATCTTGCCCCTGAAGCGAGCTGTGATTCAAGGACTGACTGAACGTAAGGGACCAACTTGTTGTTGAATTACCAGTTATTAAATCACGATGGTGAGAAATCTTCCACAGCCCCGCGCTTTGGTTTTAAACACAGAACAGACTCAACACGGTCTGGGAGGCTCTGAGGCGGGTTTCCATCTCTCTTCCAGAGCCCGTTCACAATAGAAAAATAGTCCAGGGCCAGCCTCGTAGCCTAGCAGTTAAGGAGCTGGATCTCAGTGACAGCTGCTCTTTGAATCCCAGCCCCAGCAGCTTGAAAAACATGCCAGGTATGGGACCAGCAGTTGACGTAATGGCTACGTCGCTGGACTCACATATAGTCAACCGCAGTTCGAGTCCCTGGCCCGGTGGCTTAAATTCATGCCGGGTGCTTGTGCGTGCATGCCCAAGTTCCTGAGAGGAGAACAGAGGAGAAGGGCATGGCCACCCCCCACCCCCGCCGGGGGGTGATTTCTCACTTTCTGTCTCTCTGTCTTTCTGGCGAGTGCATGTGCCCTATAGTAAAAACCAAAGGAAAAAGAAAAAGAAAAACATGCCAGGTATGTGTGCATGCATGCCTCAAATTCTGACAGGATTGAAAAATGGAGAAGAAGAGACTGTGGTCTGACCACACCCCGCTGCTTGCTTTCTCTCTCCCTCTGGCAAGCACATGCACCCTCTCTAGCAATTAGGGGGGAAAAAGTCCAAAGGCAGAGGAACGGGCTTTGTGACCCACAGAAGGCATTGCCAGGGGCCCAGATGGTGGCTCACCAGCAACAAACACTGGGGGGCCTAGCCCGTATGACAGGTACCAGGTCTACACCCCGAGACCTCCCTAAACACACCGGCAATGTGCCTGCCTGGGATGGGGCTGGCTGGGACTGAGGTGGCTCATGGCAATGAGGACCCTGTTGGGGTTGCCTGTCTTTCTCTCAAGAAAGAAAGAAATTAGAGAGAAAAAAAATTAAGAAGAAGACATTGCCTGTCTCGAAGGGGTGGGTGTGTGATTGCATGACACTGGGCTGAAGGCTCAGGGAAAGCGAGGAAGAAGTGCCCGACAGGTGAGTTCAGGTCTTAGTACTTGAAACGTGGCCCTGGACTCGTAGCATCAGAACCCTGTGTAGACGTGCTGGAAAGGAAGGCTCTCAGCCCCACATTATACCCACTTCCCCAGCTACTGAATGGGAACCTGCATTTTCATGAGACTCTGCCAGGAGATCTGGGGGCACATTATACAAGGGGACTCCAAACATTCTGGGAAAATGGTATCAAAATACAAGTCTACTTTGGCACCAAAAATTCTGAAATCCGTGCACTGATTTTTCCTAGTAAGCGTTTTCCACGAACTTTCTGCACCTGTCCCTCTTAGTGTGGGAAGCGCTGGTCTGGTTAACGCCCAGCTCAATGCCCCCAATCATGGAGCCTCTGATGCATTTCACTTCTCACTGTTCTGGGCCTGGGGAGAAGAGGGAGGCGCGGTGGGTGGGACAGGGCGCGTAGTGGGGAGCAGGGAGAAGGAGCTGGACTTAAGCTTCTGAACCTTGTTTTTCCCATCTGTAAAATGGGAGATCAAAACACCTGTGCCATTCAGGGCTGTCATGGACTGGAAACAAGATCACGCAGAAGTGCCCTGCCCTGCGGCGACACACGGTGGGTACGCAAGAGCTCAGCTTCCCGGCGTCTACTGCCAGGCAATGCGGTGGGGAGAATGTGGCTGACAAATTACTGTATCTAATGTTACTATTGTCTGAGATGATGCGATTTTATCATTACACATTGTATTCATGCACTGGAAAATCATATTGTAACGATTGTTATGCTAATAAAAGATTATTAATACAAACCTTTTTTTTTTGGAGAGATTTTCGCTACCCCGTGCGTGCGCTCACCAGACAGACAGAGACATAGAGACAGAAAGCGAGAAATCACCCCCCAGTGGGGATGGTCACGCCACAATCCCTTCTCCTCCATTCTCCTCTCAGGATCTTGGGCACGCACGCACACGTGCCCGGTGTGAGTTTTAAGACACTGGGTCCAGGACGCGAACCGCGGTCGGCTATGTGGGAGTCCAGCAACATAGCCATTACACTAACTGCTGGTTCCCAAACCTTGAGAAATCACCCCCCAGTGGGGATGGTCACGCCACAATCCCTTCTCCTCCATTCTCCTCTCAGGATCTTGGGCACGCACGCACACGTGCCCGGTGTGAGTTTTAAGACACTGGGTCCAGGACGCGAACCGCGGTCGGCTATGTGGGAGTCCAGCAACATAGCCATTACACTAACTGCTGGTTCCCAAACCTTTTTTTTTTTTTAAAAAAGGTATCAGTTCCTTGGGGACCTCTGTGAAAGCAAGAACCTTAGTCAGCCCCTGACCTTGAGCACTAGGCCTGCTCCTAATTCAGCCAGGGACACGTTTGTCACCTGGGAAGAAAGGAAACCAAAGCCAGAGGAGAGAGCAGGACCCCTCAGTGGGATGAGGCTGCAGGTACCAGTAGCATAGTTCAACACCTGCTGATAAGGGAAATCAAGAACTGGTCCTAGCACATAGGAGCCTGGGGCTGCAGACCTGGGCCTCAGTTTCCCCATCAGGGATGGGCAGGGGGTGAAATTCATCACCTCCAGGGCCCTCCTCACCCCGTCATTCTCTGATCCTGCTCAGGGATGCCAAGAGCTGCTCTCGCCAAGCTGCATGCAGACTTTTCTCCCTGGGAAAATTAATTCAGTCCTCAATGTTGCAGTCTATAAATTACTGGCCAATCTGTTTCAGAAATATTAAGGGAACATTTATAAATTGCCCCTTCCATTCGATGCTGCAAAATAAAGATCCTGGGGCCTTCAGATCTTTATCTTACTTAAAGCCACAGCAAGAATCAATCTCCCCCAGCCTTCACCAGAGAGGACCTGATTCCAGAGGGGGGCCTGCAGCAGGCTGACTCTCCCCTCCCTACTCCTGAGAATCCGCTTCCCCAAATCCAAACGGGAGACTTTTACTGATGCAAAGTGAGGGTGGAGATGAGGAGGGGAAGTTGTGGGATAAGCAACTGGGGCTGGGCAGACTGATTCCCCTGATCAGTCTCAGGCAAGGCTGAGGGTGATGGTGCTGGCTCAGAGACCCCGAAAACAGGCCGGGGAAGTTAAGCTGTCTTCTGCAGTAATTGATTTTGACAGCATAACAAGTTAATTCGTCACTGTTTTGCAACTTATTTGAGAATTCATCCGTAAGCGGAGTCCCACAGGACAGCTTGTAATCACTTGTAAACTCAAATTAGGTCTCCCAGTTAAATACCGTTGCCATCAGGTAGCGCTGGGCTCTGCCGGTGACTCACCTTTTCTGTTACGTCAAGGGCAGGCTGGGCTACACGTGATAGGAGCAGATGAAGCGAGTTACGGGCACCGTAATTACAGAGCGGTCGCGCTAATGGGAAATGCCTTTATAGGAGGGACCGGAAGGGGGGCAGGTCCCCCACCCCTCAAACACACCCTTATTTTCTTCTCCATTATGTTGATTGTTTAGGCTCATTGGCATGTCATCGTGAAAAATGAAATACACCAGGATGAAAAGACTTGCTCAGAGCCCAGCTCCTTGAGCAAAATTAATACCTGAACTAAACCCCCTTTCAGCAGGGTCTTCCCGATGTTTTATTACAATAGTTTATTAGGAACAGTTAGTTTAATACCAGGCCATAAAGACGGTATCAGGTAGCAGCTTTATTTCCCAGGAGTTAAATATTAATTGCCACACAAAAGGAATATAAAAATGACATGGGGAACAAATATTCCAGCTTCCTGCAAAGTGAAAAGAATTCTTTAATATTAGCATCTCCACGATAGGGTGCACACGGAGGCTTAATTAAAATGCACAATTACTGCACGACTTTTTCTTCTTGCTGGCTTTGGTGAGAGGAGCTCACACATGGAAGCCGGGTCACGTCCCCGCAAGGTGGGCCGACAGCTCTGGCCGAAGCGCCACCTCTCAGCAAGGTAACAGGGCAGCCGTAATAAACGGGTGCTATCAGATCACAGGCCTGCGGAAGGCAGATGCAGCCTCACCTAAGAGCCTTCAAATGTTTTAACTACCATTTCAATCAAGACTGGAGTTTGAAATGTGGCACTAAACACACTTCTTCCAGAAGCTGTTTTCTTTCCACCCCCAGAACTAATAAATCCAAGAGGCCTACTTAGGCTAAGACAAGCCAGGAGCTGAGGAAGCAGTTTCAGGAGCGGCTGGAAACATCCCTCCAAGGGCTTGAGGGGCAGCTGTGGGCTGGGCTCCAGAGCCCCGGTGCAGGGAGAAGCGGTAGATTTGGGGTGCAGGTTGCAGGGCTGGGACATCGCATTGAGAGACTCCCTCAAGAGCCCCCTCCACAGCCCCAGAAGCCCCAAAGAAAGGATATACAGCACCTCTGGGTGTCCCAGCCAGGTCCCCTCTCCACAGGAGGTGTCAGAGGTCACTTCACCCCATCTCCTCCCTCGGCGGGTGGCCATGCCCCTTCCAGGAAGAAGGGGTGTGTTGCCTTCCTGCACCGAGCATGCTGCTGCTGCCTGCCTGCCTCACCGTGACTGCTGCAGCCGTGGAGGCCCTGAGGTGGCGCGCGCTAGTCAGTAGACAGCCGGTCCCTCCAGTCCTTCTGTGTTGTCCCCCCCCCAGCCCCAACCACTCAGCAAAGAATGGGTTAATTTCTTTTTCTTTTCTTTCTTTCTCTCTCTCTCTTTCTTTCTTTCTTTCTTTTTTTTTTTTTTTTTTTTTGAGAGGTTTTTGCTATAGAGTATGTGCACTTGCCAGAAAGAGAGTGACAGAGAGAGACAGAAAGCAAGAAATCACCCCCAGGGGGGATGGCCACGCCGCAATCCCTTCTCCTCCATTCTCCTCTCGGGATCTTGGGCATGCATGCACACGCGCCCGGTGTGAGTTTAAGCCACCAGGTCTGGGACTCGAACCATGGTTAACTACGTGGGAGTCCAGCGACATAGCCATTATGCCCACGGCTGGTCCTGAAAAGGTTAATTTCTGCCTCTGCTGGGGCCCTGGGGGTGGGCAGGTCATACCCTTTCCTCATGCTCCAGGGACTGTTGAATATTTAGAACCTCAGTCCCATTGCCATGGGGTAGTCTGGATCTAGCCCCATTTAGAGACCACCCGGCTAAGCCCCTTAACTCACGTGGAGGAGTGAGCCCAGGCCATGCTGCCCCCCACCCTCACCGAGTAGAGAGCCTGCTGCTCTCCCCCATGTCCTGCCAGCCTCG
>NW_006159876.1:3259373-3260111 GCF_000334495.1 Tupaia belangeri chinensis | reverse complement strand
AAGGCTGGCCCCCTGCTCAGCAGGTCTCCATTCTGCTAATTGGATTTTAATGGTCCTGGGCAGAGGGGACAGAGGTGCACTGGCCGCCATATTTGCCCCGCAGTCAGGTGGGGACGCTGGGAAAAGCGGGCAGTGCGGCTTAATGAGCAACACCTGCAGCTCTCATGGCCCATGTGCTTCTGGCTCAGCGGATCCCCTGGCCCTCCTGCCCCAGGGACCGCCCCTCAGGACCTGCGAACCACTGGTTCCAGGCTCTGAAAGCAGAAAACCAGGAACTGTGCAGGCTCAGGAGCAGGGGTGGGCCCGGAGCGGAGGTTCCCATTCGTCAGCTCCGGGGAGGCCCAGCTGGTCCCAGACCCCAGGGACCCCCCTCCCCGCTGTGCACAGACCTTTTAGCCACTCGTTCCCGAGAAGCCGGCTCCCACACAGAGCGCTAATATGCTGATTTATTTACCTAATTATAGACAAACAAACAGGCTGGAAACAAGGGAGTCTGCTATGGGGTTCACAAAGCAGCCAGGGTTCTTGGGAAGGCTGAGCAACAGGGACCATGGACACTTAGCTGAGGGAGAAGCTGGGAGGCCAGGCTAGGGAAGGGGGAGCACTAGAATTCTAGAACCCACCACAAAACCAGGGGACAGAGCAAGGGGGCTGGGAACTGAGGAGGACGGGACCAGCAGGTACAGAGCGAGATGAAGAGCGGGGGACAGGGTGAGGGATGGAGGGTGGGGTGGGGGT
>NW_006159876.1:3249614-3257840 GCF_000334495.1 Tupaia belangeri chinensis | reverse complement strand
CAGACAAAGGGGGCTGGGAACGGAGGAGGACGGGACCAGCAGGTACAGAGCGAGATGAAGAGCGGGGGACAAAGTGAGGGATGGAGGGTGGGGTGGGGGTGGGGTGGGGGCAAAGAAATGTGGAACGGTCAGAGAAGTGAGGATGGGCCGAGGGACAAGGGATGGGGACAAAAACAGGGACAGAGGACAGAGAGACAGGGGACAGGGAAGGGACAGAAATCAGAGACTGAAGACAGAGGTGGACATAGGACAAAAGCTACTCAAGGACCCCGCGAAGCAAGAGGCAGCATGTCGGAACGCAAGGTCAGACACTCAACCCCCAAACTTGGTGTCCTGCCCACAAGGCCCCCGCAGACCGCAGTCTCTTCCCTGGCAGAGCCACCTCCGTGCCCTGCATGCCCGCTGCTCCAAAAAGCCCCACCATGACCGGCTCCAAGCATCCCAGCCCCTAACCCTCTGCTTGGGAAGCCCCCACCAGGTGCAGCCCTTCCTCTCTACAGCACCTGCTGCAACCCTCACCTCCTTTCCCCCACTTCAAATGCCGTACCCTCTGCAGGGTCGCTTCCGCGTAAATGATGCTCGTCCTCTAGGACTCCAGCGGCCTCTGCCCAGCCAGCAGCTTCAGGCCTGGGTGTTGGTCACCTGGGTGTGACAAGGGGCTCCCCAAGGAAAGACCATGCCTGTTCACCCTGGAGGCCCTGGTGCTAGCACAGAAGTGAGGGTAAGATGTGCAGGGTTGAAATGGGGCTCCCACACCAACCGTGGAGCTTCTGGAGGGACCAGGCCCTTCAAAGCCTCCTTCTCTGCAGCCATGCAGCCGCCCCTCCACCAGGCCCACTGACAAGCCCCTGGACATGTGAGGCCCTCGTGTCCAATCACACCCAGCAGGTTGGGGTAGCGTGGTCACAGCAGATAAAGGCAGAAGCAGATGCCACCAAGGGTGAGTCAGGAGGACACGGCCACCATGACAGCACCCCTAATCCCTCCACAGCACTCAGTTTCTGGTAACAGGACTGAAATACGCAACTTCCAAAATAAGCTAGAAAATCAGGGAATGTAAAGCATGAGTCTGTTTGTTCTGTGATGCTGGGAGAAAAAAGTTGAATTATCTATCCCTGGGACTGGGATCCAAGCGAGAAAGAGGGAAGGGGTAAGGGCTGTCCCCCGGTATGAACTCCCCTGGCCAAGTCCGACCACGCCCTTCCACCCGCCTTGGCTGTTCCCGGCTCTGCATATGCGGGGACCCACTACGCTGGGGTCCACACTGGGGCTCAGGGCTGGGGTAACTCACTTTCAAGTGGTGGCTCCCAGTGGGGTCACAGCCCATGGCAGCGGCCCTCAGGAGGTGGGTGGGTGCCAAAGGGCCCTCGAAGCCCTGGTCTTCTGCAAACGTCTCCCGGGTCCTGCCCTTCGCAATTATTGATTATGATACCTGCTCAGAAGTTTGAAAATGAGATCCCCCCATCGGCTTTCCCATCTTTTCCACTTGGCGAACACCAAGATCTCCCCTGACTCTTCACTGCTGAGGGGCCATGGGAATGGGGGGAGCTGCTGGGGTTGCCCTCGTTTTCCTCCAAGGCAAATGGGCAGCTGTCCCAGTTACCTGCCCCAGAGGACCCGGGCCCGGGGCACTGGGCGGAGAACTAGGCCTCGGGTGTGAGAGAGCAGTTTGGCCCCGCATCTTGCAGAGACTCCCCAACTTAACAGGATTTGGGGTTCGAAAAGCCGTTTCACCAATCTCCCGGTCAGTGGATCTGAACAGGAGCCAAAAGGCAGTGCACCTGAGGGGAGGCGCTGGACGGCTCTGTGGGGTCTGGCTCAGCCTGAGAACGCCCCCCACGCTGGACAGGGAAAGGAGCTGAGGGGATCTCCACCAGCTCAGGGAAAGCCCTGAGAGGGGTGTGGGACACTTCCCTGAGAGCAGAGGCAGGAGGAGGGAGGAGCTGAGGTGATGGGGCCTGGGGTAGGGGCGCAGGCCCTGAGGGCCCAGCATCATTAGAGCCCAGAGGGTCACTGCCCACCCTCTGCCCTCCCAGGCCTCTTCCTCAGGCACAGGCTGGCGCTTGTCTAAGGCAGTGTTTCTCTGAAGCTGCTGGAAGCCCAGGAGGAACAGGCAGGAATTTGACATCTCATGTGCCTGATTCAATGGTCATTTTAAAAACAACAACGTCGGCACGTTGAGCCAAACCTGGATGATCACGTTACCCCTGGGCCAGCACTCACTGGTGTTGGGCTGAGTCGCTTCTGGGGTGGGTACGGCTCTGTGGGGCTCCTGGCCCACTCCCACGTGAGACCTTCTGTCCCAGTCAGACAAGCCTGCTGCATGCTCCTTGCTCCAAGCGCCCATCACAGACACTGCCGAGGCCCTGGGCCCATGGGCACTCTGAGGCCCTGCCATCTCTTTGCCAGGACCTGGCATGTGGGATTGAGAGGGCTACCCTGGAAGCCAGTCAGAGGGCTGGGCGCTGCCTCCTGAATGCACTTCTCCAGGTCAGAGTTGAGGCCTGGCATCACCCCCAAACAAATCGTCATGCCTCCACTTCTCTGCAGGGAGACTAAGGTCAGATGATGCCCTGGTGTCAGCAATCGGGGGGGGGGGGGGAGCAATCAAGAGGTCCTCAGGAAGGGAAGTGCCATTTGCCTGCCACCCGCAATCCCTGAGTTCTTATCTAGATGTGTTTGAGGGTGGAGCGGTGGTCACAGAAGGCGCCCATCTGCCTGTGACCAGCTGGGCCCCCATGGCCTCTTCCCAGGCTTCGGTTTCCTCATCTGTAAAATGGGGGAATATGCATCCCTACCCCCTCGGCTGGATATGAGGATTAAAGGCGTCAATACAGATAAGGTGCTGAGACAAGCCAAGCTCGGCACACGTAAGCGTGCATGGGATGGGGGCTGTTGCTCACACAATAAGCATGCACGGGATGGGGACTGTTGCTCACACAATAAGCATGCACGGGATGGGGGTCGTTGCTCACACAGTAAGTGTGCATGGGATGGGAGCCATTGCTCACAGTAAGCGTACATGGGATGGGGGTCATTGTTCACAGTAAATGTGCACGGGATGGGGGCTGTTGCTCACAAAGTAAGCGTGCACGGGATGGGGGCCGTTGCTCACACAGTAAGCATGCATGGGATGGGAGCCGTTGCTCACAGTAAGTGTGCACGGGATGGGGCCGTTGCTCACAGTAAGCGTGCACAGGATGGGGGCTGTTGCTCACACAGTAAGTGTGCACAGGATGGGGGCCGTTGCTCACAGTAAGCATGCATGGGATGGGGGCCGTTGCTCACACAGTAAGCGTGCACGGGATGGGGCCATTGCTCACAGTAAGTGTGCACGGGATGGGAGCCATCACTCATATGACAGGGAGGTAAGCTAGATGGCTCTGTCAGCTTCACCAGGCCTGACATTTAATGAGTTCTCAGAGCCAGTCTCAGGTCTCGGGTTTGACTAAATCCCCATATGTTGTGACTGCGCTATTCCTCCCACGCTGGCCACCAACAGGGGATGCTTAGCACCTCTGTAAGGCGCATTCTTGTCCACCGTCTACATCTGTATCTGTCGCCTTATTAAGAGACTCAACAGCCTTGGAACAACATTAATGTCTCCGTTTTGCAGATGGAGCAACGGAGGCCCAGAGCATTCTGAGGACTGGCTGCAGGCCTGGTGCCCGTTTTAGCTCACAGAAGGGAATGCAGTCAGCTCCTCTGCAGCAGCCCGGCACTTGCTGCTCTGTCCTGTAGCATCCTACCTGGGGCAGGTGAGTGCATTTGTCTCTGATCCGCACGGCCCCAACATCTGGGCCCTCAGCAGCCCTTTCCCACTCTCTGAGGTGCCCACTGGAGGGAGGGCTGCTGCAAACAGCCTTTTATTCCTCCATAACAGGTCTAATGAATGTCTTTCTAGCAGCAGGGGCTGGAGCAGATTAATGTCTCCGTGGCCCTAACGCTTCCTCAGCCCCTCGGCCTGTCAGGTCATTACCGGTTGGTTTATAGCCACGAGCCCTTCTCCAGTTCGCTAAACGCCGTGCGTGATAAAGAGGCCACAGGGCCTAAGCAGTCCACGTGGCCAGTCTCCTGGCGTCACCGCAGGACACACGTCACTGGCGGGGGACACCACGCTCAGGCCACACCACACTTACGCACAGTTAGGAGCTGAGCTCTGGATGTCCACTAGCTGTGTGTCCACACTAGCTGTGTGACCTAGGGCAAAACGCTTCACTTCGCACAGCCTCAGTTTCCTCATCTGCACAACAGGGAGTAATAACAGTCGTTCTTAAGGGTTTCGAAAGACCAAGTAAGTCAGTTATGGAAAGAACCTGGCATACAATTAGCCCTACCGTTGCTGTTGTTGTTGTTGTTATTATTATTATTATTATTGATTTTTGGTCATAGGACATGTGCATTTGCTGAGAGATAGCTAGAGAGACAGAGAGAGAGGGAAAGTGAGAAATCACCTCCCAGGGGTATGGCCAGACCTTCATCCCTTCTTCTCCATCCTCCCCTCATGATTTTGGGCATGCACGCACATGAGCCCAGCATGTTTTTCAAGGTACTGGGTCTGGGACTTGAACTGCAAAGTTGGCCATGTGGGATCCAGCGCTTTAACCACCATGCCACCTGCCGGTCTGCAGTCAGCCATTACTGACCCTTATTATCACCATTACTCTCATGAACCGTAAGCCCAGCAAGGGTGTGGATGCTGGCCTGTGCACTCCCTGGCACATGGCAGGCACCTGATAAATACACATTTGATGAACGAATGAGGACAGGATGGGCCTGTCCTTTTTTGACCCAGATAGGCCCTTAGGAAATCCATCCATTTTGCTCTCTCCTGTGACATTTAGGGTGGGGCGATTCTTTGCTGCAGGGGGCTGTCCAGTAATCACAGGACATTTAGCACATCCCTGGCTTCGACCCACGTGGTATCAGGGTCCCTCCCCTCAACTGCAACAACCAAGAACATTTCCAGTCATTTCTAAATGTCCCCTGGGGACTCCCCCAATTCAAAACACTCATCAGTGAAATCAGATGTCTTGATTTGAAAAATGAGAAGTTGAGCCCCAGAGAGGGGACGTGACTTGCCTGAAGTCACACAGCACGTTAGTGGCAGAGCTGGAATTCTAACCGAGGTGTCCCTGTTCTCCTTGCATTTCACCCTTGTCTTCAGCGGCTCATTGTCAGGGCCCCTCCCATCAGGTTGTAGTCATGGACTTTGACATGGAAGAGGCCAGCGCTGCTGTCCCTTTCCTCAGTATGCTGAGGTCATGAATGGGTCCCAGGGTGACACAGTGGTGACAGAGTCTCAGCTGCCCACATCAATCCTGGTTGGACCATGTGGTGTCTGATGTGATAGCCAGGCCGACTTTGACAGGAAAGGAAGAATGCTAAGCGTCACAGGGTTATCGCTGTGGAGAAGTCATCCCGTAAAGGGGGTGCTGACCAGGAAGAGACTGGGTAGCCCGTCGTGCAAGGTTCCCTACCCTGGTGACAAGACATGGGGCACACCAGCACTGTGGGCAGCCCAGGCGAAGAAGTGCTGGCCTGCTCCCCTCGTGAACTCGCTCACCAGGATGGGTCCCAGAGCGAGGTCAGTGGGCCGGGACTCGGCGGGGAGGCGCGGAGTGTGCGCACTGGGGCTCCGGGCTCAGATGGTCTGGATGAGTCCTGCTTCTCGTGACATCTTACCCTTGCTCAGCCTCGATTCGGCATCTGTAAAATGGGACTGATAACTGATCTAAAGATCACAGTACGTCTAGATCAAGTCTGTCTAGGCCTGTGTTCAGAAAGCGGTCAGAGACAGGTAGTCACAGCGAGCCACTAATCCACGACTTGGCGTGTGACTTTCCTGTGGCTCAGCTGGACAGCGAGGGTTTTTGGACGGGCAGGTTCCCACGCCTGCCACACGGTCAGGGATAGGGACTCGCCGTGGGGGTTAAATGAACAGTTTGTCAGGCACGGTCTAAATTCTTTACACGTAACAGCTCCCTCATCGCACACGACCTGAGAAAGCTCCTGTTGTCACCACTCCACAGGAGAAGGGACCGAGGCACGGGTGGTCATACAGCGTGCGGAAGGTCCCGCAGATGGAGCAGCAGAGACGCCAGGGAGTGGGCCAGCCTGCTCCTAGAGCCTCTGCTCCTAACCTGGAGCAGCACAGACGCCAGGGTAGGAGCCAGCCTGCTCCTAGAGCCTCTGCTCCTAACCTCCGGGGTTAGCCTAGGCTTCTGCTGCTATGTTGTTATTGTTATTACAGTGTCACCCTAGGTGATAAGGTTTGGTGAGTGCTCTAAGGCACTCACTATTTTTCACAGGGGAGAAAAACGTCGGGGTAAGAAGTGCTACCGTTCTAAGTCAGGAATCAGCAGCGCTTTCCTATAAAGGTCGGCTAACGAGTATTTTCTGCCTCTGAGGCAGGACAGCGCCTCTTGCCAACTCTGCCACTGAAGTGCAGACGCAGGCAGAGACAATCCAGAATCAAAAAGCGGGCACGGCTGTGCTCCAACAAAACTATGAACAACAGGAGGCTGTGGGCGGACGTGGGCCGTGGGCCCTAGCTGACCTGGTTCAGGGAGAACCGCTTTAGTTAGGAAGTGTGCCTAGGCTCCTTGATCCCTTGTCTCCAGCCTGAGGAAGATGATCCCGGCAACCTGGGGAGCGGGGGAGATGTTTAGGAAAGATTGGCGTGCATCACTCACCTGGCTCTGGGCTCAGGGTCGTCCCTGAGGTTGCCCACACAGAGTGAGGGCCTTGGCAGCCCAGCTTTAGAAGAGCCCTCAGAGACTTTGGGGTTAGAAACAGACGCTGGGGCAGCCCCGGCAATCAGCAGCTGGAGAGCTGGGCTCTGGGAAGTTACAGGAATGGCTGACCTGGCCATTCCCTCCCCTACTACGACACACTGCTGACCAAACTTCAACTGCCCGAGCCCCACCTGGCTGGGCCACGGGTGTCCAATGTGACAGCCAGGCCCACTTTGCAGGAAAGGAACGCTGAGCATTGTGGGATTGCACTGGCAAAAGGGAAGTTCGCCAGCCGTTGGTTCAGAGGTCTGTAACCCTGCACCCCGTAAGAGCCAGCTCTGATGGAGGGGTGTCTTTGCAGCTCACTGTTCACTACATATCTGCAGAGCTAAGTGGGTAATTCGGGGCCGAGGTGAACACCAGCTGACAACGGCACGCCCTTTCAAATCAGTCGGCCTCTCCCATGCTGCCGTGAGGCCTTGCCAACCTGCCGAATGAGAATTATGTGCAAGGCTGTCTGAAGGATGAAGGAGACCGATGTCTCTGAGCGCCCAGCCAGAACCCCCATGCAGTACCCACCACGTAGTAGGGGTTCGACAATGTCCCATCCCCTTCCCCAGGTTTTTTAGTATTGCTGAGTAATTATAGAAACCAAAGTTTACAGGAAGACTCTGAAAAGAAGACCATAGAATTTTCATAAAAGAAAAATGACATATCAGCTTCACCTTCCCAGTCTCCAAGATCCAGGAAGAGAGGGCGCTCATTGATCTAGCAGGGGTACATCTCGAGTACCTTAGTGACCGCGCTGTCCCGTATTCATTCTATTCTGTGCCTGCTCTGTGCCAAGCACTGTGTGGGCAAAAAGGAGGGAACAAAGACTTTACTCCAGGTCCACTCACGGAACGACCCTCTGCCACCCTCACCTCCTGCCCCGCACACAGCGCAGGATGGCGCCCGCGACACCGCCAGGGTCTGATGTACTCGGGCATCTCTCCCCTGACATTCCCGGGGGAAGGAGGTACCCTGCAGGGCCTGCCCTCTAGTGTCTCTGCAGTGAGATGCAGAGCCTGTGAGGGTCCCAGCTGTACTTCCTGATGTCCTCTGGAGCCCCTGGCTGTGACCCCGTCAAGAGAAGTCCAGAGTGGAGAGCAAACACAGAGAAGCCCGCCCTGCCAATCCTCACGTGCTAACAAGGGGTACTGTCACGGGAAAGAAAGTCGCTGTTCCCGTGGCAGACCTGGCTGTGCTCTCCCCACAAACCCCCAAGCTGCGTTGGCAAGCTGTTGTGTCCCACGATCAGGGCCCGTCAGGGACCCTGGTGCCTACTCAGGGCTGTGACCCGGGGCTGAGAGACTGTGGTGAAGACAGGGGAGGCCTGTCTTCAGATTTCCTTCTGCAAAGCGATGGCAAGAACCCGATCCTCACCGCTCATCCTGCTGCCAATTATTAAAAGAAAGCTGGTTCTGACTCGCCATTCCTCCCTGCCTGG
>NW_006159876.1:3242723-3248932 GCF_000334495.1 Tupaia belangeri chinensis | reverse complement strand
TGGTTCTGACTCTTCATTCCTCCCTGCCTGGACTTCTGCTGATGAGGCAATTGTATCATCTGCATTTCTCCACTCCAAGAAACAACTCTGCTCACTTCGGTAATTAACAGACACATGCACCCACCCAGGCCGGCATCTGAGGGAATGCATGAGCACCATCGGGGCCAGCACTGCTCAGGGGGCCCTCGCTCCTGCCAGGCGTCCCCCTTCAGGCGCTCTGCTCTCCAGGAGCCCTTCCCTGCTCGCCCCCGCGGACGGCCCTGCGCCCACTCTGCACCTGCAGCGCGGTGCCCCTGTCCCAGCGCCTGCATGCTGACCCCTTCGTGGTGTGTGGTACCCTCCTAGACTGCAGGCACTGTGCGAGCAGGGATCCACTGAGCCATTTATAGACCCTCCCCAGAGCCTGGCTTACCCTGTTCCTGTGCATGGCAAATCTTGTTCTGTGCAGTCAAAAACACTCCAGGAGCGAAGACTGACCAACACATACCCCACCGGGGTTTTGGCACAGCTGGCTTCTCAGCATTCAGGAGTTGGCTCAAAGGTCCCCTCTCTAAGGAGGCCGTCCCTGGCCACCCCACTTCACTCACTGTGACCTATCATTGTTTTATTTTCATCACAGTATTTGCCACCATTTTCAAACACCATGTCACTGAAAGGTAGCATCCACGAACGCGTGCTGGTCTCTGCCCTGTCTCCTGCTGTATCCGAGTATCTGAAACAGGCCCACAGCTGGCACTGGCATAAACCAATTAAATAAAGAAATGACATGGCTTAATGAGTGAACGAATGAACGAATGCAATCAATGCTGCAAGTGCTCTATAACTGAGCCCTCTCCTTGCTGGCATTTCAGAAAACCTTGGGAAGCACCTCTGGGCTTTTTCCTGGGGAACCTTTCTAAGCTTTGCAAAGCTGCTGCCTCTTTAGACCTCGTGCAAGCTGCAGAGCCCAGGCCCGCGAAGGTCACCTGGCTTCCTCCAGCTGCCGCACTAGAACCCCATCTTCCTGGCTTGCTGTCGCCCTGCTGTCTCCAGGTCTTCTGTCTCTCCCTTGCCCTATCGGCCCTTTGATTTAAGGTGGCGACTTTTCCAAGGGAACGGCAGAACCTTAATAAGAAATCGGCCAGGGCTGATAGATGGCAGAAAGTTGGCACCCGCCTCAAGGTCGGAAGGAGTTATTTTAAACTATTCAGATTTACTAGGAGGGAGCAAGTCAGAGGAGGATTTAGGGGCTTGCCTCCCAGCAAGACATGTGGCCACGTCCCCGAGCAATCTCGGGCAGACACTTCCTGTGCAGCCCACCCCCATCTCTGCCCCTGCCCGCCACCCTGAGATGGATGGCGAGGCCTCTGGCATGAGGAATTTATTGGGAGCTGGTTAAATAAATTGGAAGTCTGGCGTTGGAGAGTGAACCTTGCCCAAGTGGAAGGGACGGAGCCCGGTCTCAGCGGGCAGGGTGTCTTCAATCCGCTGCAGCCTCCAGGAACCCAGCTCCCTCCGAAGGCCCCGTGATTAATTAGCCCCACCTCGCCACTCCATCTATCTCATCTCCTCCTGGGCACAGATGTCCAGGGAGTGCTTAACCATCCCAGCTGCGGTGTTTCAGCACCGAGGCCTGAGCTGCCTTGTCATCTTTCCTTTCCCACGCAGACACGGAGCAATCTGAAGCTCAAGGTTCCTCTCCTTTCCAGAATCTCTAACCAGCTGATCTCTATCCATCCATCAAAGCCCTCAGTTCTTGTCTCCCCCAGGAAGCCTTCCCTGATTCCTCAGGGAGACACAGATCCTGAACTTTGGGCTCCTCTGCAGCAGTAATGCTTATCTGCTTCTGATGGCAGAGAAGGATGGGCAGCCCGTGCCATGGATAAGCCATCCTCCCCACCTTCCTCCATTCCACCCTGGCATTGTCGGACCAATAGCAGTTGAGCTTGGGAGCAGGACAGGGAGAGAACAAGGTGATAAAGACCTTTCATTTTGCATATGGAATAGTTCAAATGCACTGGCAAAGTTGAGAGGAAATTAAAACAAACAACGCATCCATCAAACAAACCTAAACATCCTCCGATTTTGCTACAGCCATTTTTATTTTAGCTGTAAAACAATATACAGTGGAAATTCCTTATCTGTCTTTCCCTAGCCTAGCCTCTCCCTCCCCAGGGATAACCTAAGCCTGTCTTTAGCACTTATAATTTGCATGTGTGTTTTCATACTTTTCCTACATAGGAATGTACCCATAAATAACATATTCATTACTTTGTGTGCTTTTAAACTTATATAAATGGAACCGTATGGTCTGTATGTAGCCCACGGCAGCATGCTTTTTTCACTCAGTATGATGTATCTGAGATTCATCCAAGTAGACAGCTATAGTGCTAGTTCATTCATTTTAACTGCTGCGGAGATTCCATTGTATGAATATATTATAATGCATCCATTTTCCTCTTGAGGGACCTCGAGGTTAGGTGAGCTCTTCACCATTAGAAACAGTGATGCAGGGTGGCATTACAGTGAAATTTCCTTTTCTGTCTTCCCCTAGCCTAGCCTCTCCCTCCCCAGGGATAACCTAAGCCTGTCTTTAGCACTTATAATTTGCATGTGTGTTTTCATACTTTTCCTACATAGGAATGTACCCATAAATAACATATTCATTACTTTGTGTGCTTTTAAACTTATATAAATGGAACCGTATGGTCTGTATGTAGCCCACGGCAGCATGCTTTTTTCACTCAGTATGATGTATCTGAGATTCATCCAAGTAGACAGCTATAGTGCTAGTTCATTCATTTTAACTGCTGCGGAGATTCCATTGTATGAATATATTATAATGCATCCATTTTCCTCTTGAGGGACCTCGAGGTTAGGTGAGCTCTTCACCATTAGAAACAGTGATGCAGGGTGGCATGCATCGGAGACGTTCCCTGGAGCAGGTTACTCAAACCCCACGTGGTAGCCCAGGGGAGAGTCAGGAAATCAAGAAGTGGGGCCCAACTGCCATGAAACAGAAAAGATTTTAAGTCAGCAGCGTGTGCATCTGTGTGTGCTGAGACACCACGTGAAATGAATTTTTTCATCTAGGCTGTGACAGAAAAAATGTTTGCGATGCACAGTATCAAGAGGATGGCCTTACCTTCGGTTTCATTTAAAATGACCTCTCTAAAAATGGTACTGCCAGTTCATACTCTCACCAGCGTGATATGAGAGTACCTCGTTGCCTGTATCCATACTAACACTCGGAACAAGCAGGAATTGGCCCAGCCTGTTGCATGTGATGGGGAGGTATCTTCATTTTAATTTGCATATTCTTTGTTACCAGTGAGGAGAGCCTCTTTTCATATGCTATTGTCCATCAAAATATCCTTTGTCTGGGTCCAGCAGTTAGCGTAATGGCTATGTCGCTGGACTCCCATGTAGTCGACCGCAGTTTGCGTCCCTGATCCAGTGGCTTAAACTCACGCCGGGTGCGTGTGCGTGTGTGCCCAAGATCCCGAGAGGAGAATGGAGGAGAAGGGATTGTGGTGTGGCCATCTCCCCGGGGGGTGATTTCTCGCTTTCTGTCTCTCTGTCTCTGTCTATCTGGCTAGCGCACGCGCCCTATAGCAAAAAAATAAAACCTCTCCAAAAAAAGAAAAAAATATATCCTTTTTCGGTGATGCACCTGTTAATATGTTTAGCCAGTGTTTGAAATGGGTTGATCTTATTGATTTGTAGGATTAAAAAATATTTATTCTGGATAGTAATCCTTGTACAGGGGGAGCTTCAAAACGTCCATGGAAAATGCATATTATGGAAAAACTAGACATGGATTTCCAATTGTTTTCTGCACCAACATAAACTTGTACTTGAATTCCATTTGTCCACGAACTTTTGAAGTCCCCTCATAGACTGTGCTGCAAATACCTTCCCCAGTCTATGGCTTGCCTGGCTTGCCTTTTTTTTATTCCTTTTTCAGAGAGGTTTTTGCAATAGGGCGCGTGCACTTGCCAGACAGACAGAGACAGAGAGAGAGAAAGAGAGAAATCACCCCCCAGGGGGGATGGCCATGCCGCAATCCCTTCTCTTCCATTCTCCTCTCGGGACCTTGGACACGCACGCACACGCGCCCGGCGTGAGTTTTAAGCCACCGGGTCCGGGACTCGAACCGCGGTCGACTATGTGGGAGTCCACTGACATAGCCATTACGCTAACTGCTGGTTCCCCTGGCTTGCCTTTTCATCTTAAGGTGTGCAGATACCATTGGTAGTTCTGATTGACAATGAGACAAAAGGCAACTTATGTCAGGTAACATTCCCTCGGGGGAATGGCTAGGTCTTTACGTAGCCCCAGAGCCCTCACTATAGCAGGCCCCTGATAAACTGGACGAGCGTAATATAACTCGGTAGAATACTCTGTCAGCTAGGCCAGCGCAGACCTGAGCCTACAGCAGGGTTCAATGGTGACTGCATGAACTAATCACGGTTTTACTGAGCTATTAGAAAAGACCTAGGCGGGGAACCAGAAGTTAACATAATGGCTATGTCGCTAGACTCCCACGTAGTTAACCGCGGTTCGCGTCCTGGACCCGGTGGCTTAGAACTCACGCTGGGTGCGTGTGCGTGCGTGCCCAAGATCCCGAGAGGAGAATGGAGGAGAAGGGATTGCGGCGTGACCATCCCCCCTGGGGGGTGATTTCTCGCTTTCTGTCTCTCTGTTTCTCTCTGTTTCTGTCTGTAGAGAGCATGTGCCCTATAGCGAAAACCTCTCCAAAAAAAAGAAAAGACCTGGGCTGGCCCTGTAGTGCAGTGTGTGCCCAGGGTGCAGCGGCAGCCAGATCCCACATGGCTTGAAAAACACACCAGGCATATGTGTGTGCCCAGGATCCTGACGGGACAGAGAACTGGAGGAAAAGGAGGTCGTCAAGTGGTCAAGGCCGGCTGAGGAGTGCTAGTACTCTCTCCCCAACCGTCATATATGAATTCACCCTTTGGAACCAAAAATTAGAAATAGGTCCAGCCAGTGGCATGGTGGTTAAAGCACTGGGTCTCACATGGTCGACTCCACAGTTCGAGTCCTAGGCCTGGCAGCTTGAAAAACACACCAGGAGTGTGTATGTGCATGCCCAAAATCCTGACAGGAGAATGAAGGAGAAGGAATTGCAGCATGGCCATCCCTCCACGGGTGCTTTCTCACTTCCTCCCCCTTCTGTCTATGTCTCTCTCTCTCCAGTGAGCATATGTGTGCTGAAGAAAATATTTTTAAAAAGAAAGAAGGAAGGAAGGGGCAGAAGGAGGAGGAGAGAGAGAGGAAGGAAGGAAGAAAGGAAGGAAGGAAGGAAGGACCCAATGTTCAGGCAGAGAAACCAGGAGGAGTGTATTTCGTTGCAGAAAGAGCACTGGCCCCCTGGAGGGATTTCCTGTAGGATGCCTATAAAGCGTGAGTTCATTTAACTTGGAATTCAGCTAATGTCCGGTGACGCAAACCTGGGTCTCCAGCAGTAACCCTCATCATCCTGTGAGCTCACAGAGGCACAATGATTCTCCGTATTTTATAGCTAGGCCAATAAAAAGTGAATGTCTTGTCCCATGTCACACTAAAGCAGGGGCTGGGGAGGAGCCAGCTCCCACGTCCCTCAGTGTGACCTGCTGAAAGACTGAAACCCAGAACAGTGAGTGTCTTGAAGCCAGTAGCTCCCCCAAGCTCTCAAATGCAGGGGCACAGGATGAACCACCACAGGGAGGAGCCTACTACCCAGCTCAAAAACAAGGTTAAGTGTGAACATCTATGTAGGTACCTCTAGAATACCGGAGAGCTGGAGGGCAAACCCACCTTTGATAGACCTTTAAGGAGGAACAGAAACAAGAGCTTCCATGACAAGGGTCACTTCCCTGGGCTGGGGGCCCCATTGGATGGGGCAGGGTCGTACTAATCTCCACATGTTTGGAAGCTAGCAGTGTCCGGCACATGAAAGGGGCTTAAGAAATGTCTGTTGAGGGACCAGCAGTTAGCGTAATGGCTATGACTCTGGACTCCCATGTAGTCGACCGCGGTTTGAGTCCCGGACCCAGTGGTTTAAATTCAGGCAGGGGGCTGTGTGCGTGTGTGCCCAAGATCTTGAGAGGAGAATGGAGGAGAAGGGATTGCGGCGTGACCATCCCCACTGGGAGGTGATTTCTCGCTTTCTGTCTTTCTGTCTCTCTCTTTCTGGCGAGCACACGCGCCCTATAGCAAAACCTCTC
>NW_006159876.1:3227964-3242228 GCF_000334495.1 Tupaia belangeri chinensis | reverse complement strand
TGTGGTCTCTGGGATCTGAGCACTTGGGAGGGGGCTAGGCTGTCCCTGCGAGGTGGCTGGGAGGCTGAGACGCTGGGGGCTGTAAGGCTGAACGAGGGCATCCCACTAACCACCAGGTCTGCCTCCCATGGCCAGCCAGGGAAGTAGGTGGGCACAACGGTGTCAGGCCAGGACACATCCAACCTGGCCTCTATGGGTCGCCCCTGCCGAGATCCATTCACCAACTCTTAATTATAGCAGTCCCCCCCCCATTCCAATCTGCCTCCTGCCCAATGCCAAGAGATCCTGCCATATTCCTGCCATATGCTCTCTATCTGTCTCCAGCAGGGGACAGGGAGGGAAAGCATGGCCCAGCTGGCCCGGAGAGGGCAGATCAGGGCCCCCAGCATCCCCTCCTTTCCATGTCTAGGTCCAGATCTGGTCTGATTACTTGGGAGGAGTCAGGAGGTTATTCCCACCAGGAACAATGAGGTTCAGCTGATACAAAATGAGCCTTCAGGGGCTCCCCAGGGCCCCCGGAATAAAGCGCATGCTTCTTGGGCTGCTGGTGTGACCCCTGTACCACCTGGCCGGGCACACCAGTCCCACCTGACGCAGACTCCTCCGGCACCCTCCGCTCAGCCACGCCGACCTGCTCACAGCTTGACACTCTGATTGTGCCTGCCTGCAGCCCTCTCTGTTCACATCTGACCAGGAAACGTCATGTCCACCCTGTCTGAGCTCTGGTTCCTGGAATCTCCCCCCCCGGCCCCACCCGAGACAGGATCTGTTTCCTCTGAAGGACCGGTTTGACTCCAGGCCTCAATGGCACACCCCAGGCATATGTCTGGCCTCCCCTGGTCGGTGAGAAGCTTTGGAAGATCACCTGACCTGGTGTGAGCTCTCTGAGCACCCGCCCAGAGTCCCGCCCCAGGCTCCCCAGTCCCAGTCCCACCTCTCGGGCATCATCCGGGGGGGACCAAAGGTGTGCTTGAACAGGTCAGCAAATCTACCGGACTTGACCACGCGCTGGAGCCCACCCTGTGCCAGGCAGCATGAGGGGTCCCAGGACAGAAAGAGCCAGGCCCTGACACAGAGACGGTCTCAGGGGACAGGGTGACAGGCAGGAACAGAGAGTCCAAAGAGCATCATCAGGGTGGCAAGGACTACATGCCACATGCACAGTCAGGACTGAGAACCAGGAAGGCTTCTCAGAGGAGGGGGCATCTGAGCTGGGTTTTGACGGCAAAAGGGCAGTGGGTCAGTGGGTAAAGGATCCCTGTGGGCAGAAGGGAGAGGTGGGGTGGAGATGATGGGAGATGAGGCTGAAACAGGCAAGCGTCAGATTTACAGGGCCCTGAGCTTGGGTGCTTCCCAGCAGGCAGGGAAGAGGCTGCTATAATTGAGAGTTGGTGAAGGGGTCTCGGCAGGGGTGACCCACACCGAGTGTGGAGGGTCACATGTGGGGAGAAAAGGCAGACAGTTCTGTAGACAAGTTTCCAGTGTGATCTCTGGACAGACTGCAAGGGTTCAAATCCTGGCTCTGCGACTTACCAGCCGTGTACCTGTGGGGTGGTACTGAACCCCCTGGACGCTCTGTTTCCCCACGTGAAAGGTGGGCTAAAACTAAAGAATTACTATGGGGCAGAGTGCAGAGAAGGTGCTGGATACGTGCTCGGAGAGCCACTTCCTCCTTGCCAGCCTCAGTGCCACCTGCCGCAGCCCTGCATCCTGGAAGAAACCTGAGCCCTACGTCGGGGCAGCCAGGGGTCCTGGAGAATGACTCCCTGGACCCGGCTTCCTCAGCTACAAAACAGGAGTCCTGATCCTGGCGCAGTGGCTGTGGGAGGGTGAAGCCAGATGGCCAGCTGTCCCTCGGCAGCAGCACCGGCATCCGGGAGGGACAGCCTGACTGAGCTGACCCCAACTCCTCGGGGGCAGGGCCTCCTGCCACGGCCAGGCTCCTCGGCCTCCCTCCCTCCCTGTCAGAGCTGTCCCCTGGGCCAAGGGCATGCTGGTGATTCCCTCCTGAGAAGGCGTCCCCGGAGCTCCTGGAAGAGCAGGCTGCCTGTGTGTGGGGGAGGCGGTGCCCTTTTCATGCCGCGTGGGGCCGGGAGGGGTGTCGGCTCAGGGTGCCAGCCCCATAAGCCACGGCCAGCCCGGCTCCTGCCATGCTGTTCTTTTCGGTCACACGTTCTGGGTGGCCTCCCACCTTCCTCCCCCGCCGCAGTCCCTAGACTCGCTGCACGTCCCTTATTCATTAATTTGTTCTCAGGGAGCAGATGGCCGGGCTGGGCAGAGTGTGCCTCCCCACGATGACACTCCCTCCGACACGCAGCTCACACCACTCCAGGCCACCCAGGCTCCTGCCACGCTGTTCTTTTCGGTCACACGTTCTGGGTGGCCTCCCACCTTCCTCCCCCGCCGCAGTCCCTAGACTCGCTGCACGTCCCTTATTCATTAATTTGTTCTCAGGGAGCAGATGGCCGGGCTGGGCAGAGTGTGCCTCCCCACGATGACACTCCCTCCGACACGCAGCTCACACCACTCCAGGCCACCCAGCTTCGGGCTTTCCCAGTGCAAAGACGACTTTCGGGAGAGGCCCTGTGTGCAGGGCCTGCCTCCCCCTGCCCTGGTCCCAGCCTCTCCCCTGGTCCAAGGGGCACAGGACAGAGGGGAAGGCTGAGCCCTGGGCAGCGGCCTCTCCTGAGGAGGTGAGCATGGAGCCCCGACTGCCCTCTGCCCAGCTGGCCTCCTGAGGCCTGTGACGGGTGGGGCCAGGGATGGAGCCGGCCTGAGAGTCCCTGGGGCAGCCGAGGGCTCTCGGAAGGTCTTTCCTGGGGTGTCATCACAAGAATATGACCTGGTCCGTGGGGAGAGAGGGGGGTAGGGGGAACCAGTCGCCTCCTGTCCTGGGTTCTGGGGTCTCCACATGCTGCTCCCAACACCATCTTATCTTCGTCCTCGTCCCCCCTAAGGCCAGGACACCCTTCTTTCCCATGGGAGGCACATTTGGAAGAGGATGCCGGGGAGGGAGGGGACAAGCCTCAGTGCTTCTAGAGCATCGCTCGGCGGGGCCGTCTGGAAGATGGGGGCTGGGCTGGGGCTCCCAACCCCCTTCACAGGCTCCTCACGGCCGAGGTCACTGGCCTTGTAGTGTCAGACGAATCTGGCTCAGACGCACCCCAGGCCACAGCCTAACCTCTCTGCGCCTCAGTTTCTCCTAGGATCATAGCACGCGATGTCCTTGACGGTGGCTTTCCTGAGCCACCAGGAGCCCTCCCTGAAACCAGGGCCTGTCTCTCCTTCCAGCTCACCTTCCTACCCCTCTGTGGTGGCGCTACTATGAGGACGGGGCGAGGCCCTCTTCAGCCCTGAGCCGCAGCCCGGACCATGGCAGTGCTCCGAGCTTCTGGGAAGGGCTCAGCACACGTGCATTGAGGAACTCCAGCCTGAGACCTTGAGTCCACAAGGCCGGCGGTCCTCGCTCTGACTGCTTCTTGGTTGAAAACCAGGATTCTGGGGTGAGTAGCAGCTCCACTGGAGCGCGGACTTGAGAACGCATTTGCCCTGCATCCTCAGCTTCCGTCTGTCCCCGTCACAGTGGCTGCAGCCCCATGCATGGTGCTGACATGGAGCCCACTGTTCCGGAGAGGCCCCCGGGCACACAGATGCCGGCAGAAGGCGGCCCAGGCTGGTCTGCGAGGGCCTCGGGCTGGGCAGAGCGTGGGCGAGGAACAGCGGGAGTAATTGCTTTGTGGTGCTTCGTCTGAAGTTGCTTTACCTTGACAGCCGGCGCCGGGTAGGGGAAAAGCCACCCGACAGAGAGCTGCGTGCAGCCTCCCACCCGGCAAGGCGGCCCCCGCGCCCTCCTCCCAGGGACACCAGTCTTGACCTGGGCAACCGTGGGCTTGCTGGGTGCCCCCGCCTGGGCAGGGAGGCGGGATGTGAGTCACCAGGCCGCCCCTGACCCGCAGTTGTCCTCCTGCCCACTCCTCTCCAGGCCTAGGGACGAAGAGCAGGAGAGTGGCAGGGAGGCCATCTGTGAGGGTGGGCCGAGACTCCCTGCACCAGGGGTCAGTGGGAAGGTCACCAGGGCCCTGGACTAGGTGAGCTTGTCCTAGACTTTGACTCCCTAGAAACAGCATAGGGTTTTGAGCTGGAATATCCATGCTAACCTCCCCGTTTGATAGAAGGGCAAAGGCTTCTCCCGGGTCACCCAGGCAGAGGTGGAACTGGAAGCCAGCCTTCCCGTGTGTTATCGCAAAGGGCTTCTGCTTCGGGTGGAATGTCTGTGTCCCCCCTCCAGTTCCTACACTGAAGCCCTAATCCCGGTGGGGTGGGCAGGGGTGGGTGGGCCTTTGGGAGGTGATCAGGATGGAATGAGGTGGTCAGGGTGGGGCCCTCATGACTGAGTTCTGGTGTCTCTGTGAGGAGGGGGACACACGCACGACACAGGCACGCTCGCTCCTGTCCTCGCACCACGTGACGCCCTGCACCACCCCAGGACCCTGCGTGGAATTCTCACCCACAGGAAAGCCCACACGGGGTGTGGCCCTTGACCTCAGACCTCAGACCTCAGACCGCCAACCCCCTGAGCCAAATAAGCCTTTACACAGATCCCTCTGCGGTGCTCAGCTGTTCGCCATGGGGACTAAAAAGAAAACAAACCCCTGACCACAGGTGTGCTCTGCCCCACACCTGGCGAGGACACCGCGGGGCCACCACCGCGCAGCACAGGCCCTCGGGGACTGCAGTCGGCAGCACCTGCTCTCGGACCTCGTGCCTCCAGACAGTGGGGAATGAGCGTCTGCTGTGTGAGCCCCCGACTACGGCATCCCGCTCTGGCAGCCCCAGCTAAGAACTCGCGCCCTTCCCAGGCAGCCTGGAGCCTCAGGGAGAGCACGGCTCTGGATCTAACCCAGACCCACGGCGTGTTGGGTGAGTGTCGGAGTTCCTCCCCTTCCCGAGCTTTCATTGCTTTGTGTGTGACATGGGATGACGCGCACACCCACCCCGGGCTGCGGGCATCCTAACCCAGGCGGAGTAAGTGAAGCGCCTGACCCAGTGGGAGCTCCACTCCCAGTCACCCCCTCCTCGGGGCTCAGGGCCTGCGTTCTTCTTCTCTCCTCCAGTCCCTCTCCCACTCCCCGGGCTGCTCTCTGTACCCGCTGTCCGAGCAGCCCCAAGCTTCGGCGCGGCCCTTCCCAGCAGACCTAGGTGGCAGACCCACTGGCTCCCAGCTGCCCCTGCTCCAGGCCGGCGTGAGGTCCGTGTCAGTGCCCTGTGCTGCCAGGCTGCGATGCTGCCACGCTCACGTGGGAGTGTGCCAGGGCCCTTCCCAGGACCCTGCCCATGTCCTTTCCAAGTCAAGAGGATGGCAGGGTTGAACCCCCTGGCTACTTCGTGTCCTGACTGGTCTGTAGCATGGATCTGCCTCCGAACCTGGGCAGAGGAGGGCCTAGGCGGCTCCAAAACCTTCGGTCACCTACACCAAACCTGATACAACCTGGCCTGTGTGCACTGGTCTAACAGGACCTGTCGCCTCTAAAAGGACTCCAGCCCTGATCTTGCAGAGCAGCCTGAGGACAGAAGGCAGGAGAAGGAAGGAGACCAGGGTCAGGTTACAGCTTTGCCTGGGTGGCATGAGGCGACTTGCTCCCAGTTCGGGAGTCAGTTTGCCTGTCTGTAAAAGGGAAGGAGCAGACGGGACCATCGCCGAGGTTCCTCCCAGCTCCTGGCTGAAAGGTTTCAAGTTAGGTTGTGTGCGAGCGCAGTGACTCCAAGTTAGGTCCTGGGATCCCAACGACACACCCTAGCACTCCACCAGCACGCCACCTCAGGAATATGTGGCTACGCAAAAGGCTGAGAAAGAGCTCGGAGACAGGAGGCCGCAGCCACAGCAATGGCGGGGTCATACAACTCAGTACTGAGCATCGAGGAAGGGTGCAGAGACCCTGGGGACACCCAGGTGAGGCAGTGCGGGCTGGGCAGAGCCCTCTGCCAACCTGGTGTCAAGGAGTCCAGGCACAGAGAGTGGGGAACCCGCAGATGGCCCAGCATGCTGAACGGAAGACAGAACCCCTAGAACGCAGATGCAGAAAGGACTTCACCCTGATCCCTCTCTGAACCCCCACTGCAGACCATCGCCAGCCCTGGGAGAGCTAACTGTGACTAGAGCCTTCCTGCCTTTTCCACCGGTTCTCACTGTTCATGCCGAAAATAGTCCTGCCCCCAGGGAAGGCCTGGGGCACAGCCCCGCAGAGGCCCTACAAGTTCACATTTTTGTTTTTCCAATAAATGTCAATTGTACATTTCGTCTCATAATTAGTCTACTATTTGTTCCAATGTAAGGAACAATGTTTACATTATCAAGTAATAACGTGCCATGTCATAATGAAAAATTAAATCTCTACAGCTTCCTGGCCAGCAGGTGGCATGGTGGTTAAGGAGCTAGACTCCTACATGGCCGACTGCAGTTCAAGTCCTGGATCTGGCAGCTTGCTTTCTCACTTCTCTCTCTTTCTCTGTCTCTGTCTCTTTCTGGTGAGCATATGTGCCCTATAGCAAATTAAAAAGAAAAAAATAATTTAAGTCTTGAGAAGAAAAAAACAAACTTCTGTAGCTTGGAGAATCTCTAGCCAAAGTCTTTTCAAACAATGGTGTTGGGAAAAGTGGATAGTCGTGTGCAAAAAAAAGTTGGACTCTCACCTTAGACCATATAGAAAAATTGACTCAAAATTAATGAAAGACATAAATATAACAGCTAAAAACTATTAAACTCTTAGAAGAAACCACAGAAGAAAAGCTTAATGACACTGAATTTGGCAATAAGTTCTTAAATATGACAGTAAAAGCACATGCAACAACAATAATAAAAATAATAGTTGAATTGGACTTCAAAAAAAAAAACATATGCATCCAAGGATACTATCAACAGAATGAATAGGAACCCACAAAATAAGAGGAAATATTTGTGAATCATTTATCCAGTAAGGGTTTAATATCTAGAATATATGAAAAATGGGCAAAGACCTTAAATAGGCAGTTCTCCAAAGGAGTTATACAAATAGCCAATGAGTACATTAAAAGATCATCAACATCACTAATGACTAGAGAAATGCAAATAAAAAACACAGCGAGATACCATTTCGCCTATCAGGATAGCCATTATACATATATTTAAAACCCAGATACTAAGTGTTGGGGAAGATGTGGAGAAACTGGGCTCCTCATGCATTGCTGGTAAGCATGGAAAATGGTTCCGCGTCTATGGAAAACTACATGGCAAGTTGGCCCCATAGCTCAGTGGGTAAGGGAGACAAATCTCACATGGCTGACCTTGATTTAAGTCCCAGCCCTACTGTCCTGAAAGCATTCTGGGCTCCTGTGCGTGCACGTCCAAAATCCTTAGGGGAGGGAGGACTGGAAGAGGAGACTGAGGGTGACCACACCTGGTTGGGGCTCTCTGGCTCACTCTTTTTCTCTCTCCTTGCTGAATACACACACCCTCTGACAATCAAAAAGAAAGAAAACAAAAGGAAAGAAAACGACATGGCTATTCCTCAAAAAATTGATCAACAGAATTACCATATGACCCAGCAATTCCACTTGAGGGTAAAAACCCTCAAAAAATGGAAGCAAAGACGCGAACAGCTATTTGCTGTCGTTGCTGTTTAATTTGCTATAGGGTGTGTGTGTTCACCAGAGAGAGAGAAAGAGAGAATGTGAGAAAGCACCCCAGAGGGGATGGCCATGCTGTAGTCCCTTCTCTTCCCTTCTCCTCTTGGGATTTTGGGCATGCACACATGCCTGGCTTGTTTTTCAAGTCACCGGGTCCAGGATTTGAGCCACACGGTCAGCCATATGAGATCCAGCTTCTGTAACCACCACTCCACTGGCTGACCCTCAAAGGAGTTTGTACACCCATGTTCAGGGCAGCATTGTTCACAATAGCCAAGGTGAGGGCAACTGAGTGTCCCAAGTACCCACCAGCAGAGGAATGATAAGCAAAATGTGGCATCTACATCCAATGAAATACCATTCAGCCTGAAAAAGGAAGGTGTTTTACATGCTGCACCAGGGGGGAACCTTGAGGACATTAAGCTAGGTGAAATAAACCCGTCACAAAAGGATAAATAATACCGTGTGATTTCATCCACATGAAGTATGGAATAGTCCAATTCGTACAGACAGAAGGCAGCACGGGGATGGCCAGGGGCTGTGGGAGGGGTGAGCGAGAACTGAGTGTTTAAAGGGGGCGGAGTTTCGGCTGGGAAGGTAAAAGGAAGTTCTGGGAATGAATGGTGCTGAGTGCAGCAGTGTCACAGAACTGTGCACTTGAAACTGGTTAAGACGGGAATTTTATGTTATATCTATTTTACCACAATTAAAACAGTGAAATCTCTAGCAAATACATACGTCATTTTGAGAAGCACCGGCCTGGGTCCCAGGCTAGGTTAGGAATGTGGGGATATTTCTAAGCTGATCAAGGGTTTATTTTAATTTGCAAAGAGAGCTTAAGGCCCAGTCACCCAGGGGTCCCACACAGCATTCAAGATAAGAACGCACTGAACTTGGCAGAAGCTACAGAAGTTGGGGGTGGCCCAACATGGTTCCTTCTGCCGTCATTACTCATGCCTGCTCTGTCCCGCTTGTGCCCAGCACCTGCGGGGTGGGGGGTAGGGTGTTGCCAGACAGTAGGACAGTGTGTACGAGGCCAGGCGAGTGTGTGTGCATGCCCGAAATCCCAGGAGGAGAATGGAGGAGATGGGATTGTGGCACAGCCTTTCCCTCTTGGGAGTGATTCCTCACTTATCCTCTCGCTATCTCTCTTTGCCCAGTGAGTACACATGCCCTATAGTAAAACCTAAAAAAATCAGAAATGACCTAAATGCCCATCAGCAAGGGACAGGTTAAATATCTTTGAAAATCCACACAATGGAAGTCTATGAAACTATGAAAAATGTACAGAAAGTGCACCCTGTACTTCTATTCACGTGAATATACTCGTGGGGTGGACTCTAAGAATATGGAAACGGGGGGGAGGTGGAGGGGGGGATGCAGTTTCTCTCTCATCTCCACCCCAGCTCTTCTGGGGAGACCTGAGACCAAATGCCACCCTCCAGCCCAGAACCCAAACTGCAAAGCACCATGGGATGGTCGGCAGAGAAGCAGGACCCAGGAAATACAATAATTAAATAATACAATGAAAGCTTAAATTTCCAAGTGAATTCTTAGGTACCATTTATAAAAGTTAACAGGGCATATTTAATTTAGGAATTGGCTCACGTCCTTTTCCTTACCACTGAAACCTCATAAATGAAATACACTGGATCATTGCCCAGTGCGGAAATAAAAGTTATGAATAATGTTTCTACCTCAATCATTGTCAGTGCTTTAATATTCCTAATTACTTTAAAAAGCTAGATATTCAATATAGGAAAACTTCTTTCTTTTTATCTCCACTTGTGAGATTAGTGCAATTTAATAAGAGTCACTCTGCCGTCTTTATTCAGTATAAACTGACATTTCATCCTTTTACTCTTCATTATTATATGGGATGGAGGTTTATGAGCAAGCATGCAGCCAGTCCATTTCCTCAGACTGGTCCACTGAACAGCTCAGAATTACCCACGGTAGCTGGCGTGTGTGCCCACCAGGCAAATCAACATCTCCTCACTTCCTTTATGGAGCAGAAAGAAATTAGTGCAGGCCTTAAAGAAATTAAGCTATGGGGTCATAGCTTTTGTTCTTTTATAGAAGAATGAAAAGTCTCCCTCCCCCCCCAGTACTATCAATAGATTCGTCCCCTTCATGATCATTGAAGACATAAATTCCTTGGCAGCGACAGAGGGCAGGCCGGGGGCAGGGAGGAGGATGATGAATCTTTATAACCCTCCCTGCCACTTCCAGGAATTTGTCCCAAGAAAAAAACTGGGACAAACAGCCAGAGATCCACGCATGGAAAGAACCCAGACAGCACGATTACAAGGCCCTCGGCCACATGCCCAGAATCCAAGCAGCTCTAGGCAGCACGCCCCACAGTGTTTGTAAAGTTCAGCTCTGAAATCCCACGCCAGTTCTGCATGCGACCTGAGGTTACAGACTGTCCTTGTTTGTGGATGTGAGCAGTCACGTGCCCCTTCGGCCACGTCATTCTCACTCAGGGTGCTGCCCAGACCCCACGAGGTATCCTGTCACATGACAGAGTCACCACATACTTACTAACCTGAAAAATACCTAAATTCTGAACCCAATAGGCCCCGAGGATCTCAAAGGATGATGGGCCCATACTAGTGAAAAATCAGAAACGACAGGGGCCAGAGACGGTACGGTGATTAAGGTGCTGGACTCCCATATGGCCGACCATGGTGTGAGCCCCGGACCTGGTGGCTTAAAACTCACACCTGGTGAGTGTGTGTGCAAGCCCCAAATCCTAGGAGAGTAGAGGAGATGGGATTGTGGCACAGCCTTTCCCTCTTGGGAGTGATTCCTCACTTTTCCTCTCACTATCTCTCTTTGTCTGGGAGTGCACATGCTCTATAGTAAAACCTAAAAAAATAAAAAAAATCAGGAATGACGTAAATGCCCATCAGCAAGGGACTGGTTAAATACCTTTGAAAATCCATATAATGAAAGTCTATAACACTATTAAAAATGTACAGAGAGATTCATGTTTATTGACAAGGAAAGAAGGGCATGATTTAAAGTTGAACTTAAAAAGCGAGTTATAGACTAGCACAGACGGTGGCTCTGGGTAACGGAGATCATATCCAGACCACGGGATGTGGAGACGTGTGGAAATGATGGGGAGCACAGGCACCCGAATGCCACTGCGGTCATCTCAGGGCTGGGGGTGTTTAGCCCTTTCTTGTCTATTGGTGCAGTTTGATATTTTTTAAACATAAATAGATATGATCATAAAATTACAGAGAAAAAAGCAATAATGATGCTTTCAATTAAAAAAAAAATAAAAGCTTCTCTGCAAGCAAGTCACATGTATAGACCCTATTAAGAGATTTCCAGAGACACCCCTTCCTGTGGCCCCGGCCTCCTAAGACCCTACGGCACTGAAGGGCTGCCCCTGGAGAGGAACTGGTTTCTCCTACGAAGCCTCCGTGGCTACTACTCTGTGTGGCACGCCAACTGTTCTGGGGTGACGTCTCTGCACGTACTCTGGAGCCTTGTCCAGTGGCTCCTCGGGAGGAGGTCCACAGTGATCCATCCCTGACCTCTGTGGCTCCCAACCAGCACCCATGAGAGACAGATTTTCTCTGGATACAGGGAAAACGTCCCAGGGGTCAGAATGTGCTTCCACAGGAGGTGGTGAGCCCCTTGTCACCGGAAGGATTCCGAGTTAGAAAGCTCTCTGCAGGGCATCTAGACAGGGCTCTAAATGACACTGAAAGTGTGAGTTATGAAGTCCCTTAATTCATGCTGCTGTCCTTCGAAACAGGCTTGGAATCTACGTTAGGACTTGCTGTGGGTTTGGTGGGGCGTGCCTTGGAGTAGGCCCCGGGTGGCGGCCCTTCACTCCATGCGGGGAAACAGCTGTGGGTTGCTCAGCACCAAGTCTGACACTGAACTGGGGGCTGAAAGAGCCCAGGGTCGTTCCGTGAAGTAACAGGTGTTTCCTTGTGTACTGGCAAACTCACTCTAGGGGCAGGAATGGTCTACACTGCCCATCCTGTTCATCAGTTGCCACCATTCTTCTCTTCCATGAGACTTGAAACCCTGAGAAGGCACAGACCATGTCTGAAAGGCCCTCCAGGGCCCGCATGAGTCCTGGGCATCTACTTAGTGAGCACTTAACACGCTAGCATGCCAATGTATGCAGGCCCAGCCCCCAGCACTTGGGCTGAACCAAGAAGGGTACCCTCTCCGTTCTAATCCCGCAGCAGGAAGCAGACCCAAACCAGCAGGGTCCACCTAATCTGAGTTAGATATTTCTTCATCAAAGACGCACTGGGAGCAAAGCTGTTCAAAACAAAACACGGACTGGGGAGAAGCTTTCAGATGTTTCACTCGATACGTTTCCTGTGGTTCAAGTCCCTGGGAGACCCGCTAAACACAACCCTCTAACTGACCCGTGCTGTGGCTCTCCTTTTCATTGCCTAGCCCCGTTTCTCTGCCATGGGCCACTTCAAAGCAGCACAACAGGCAGAAGGAAGAGACCACTATGGCCACCAGAGGCCCCAGGGCATTGGAGACAGTCCCTGGGGTACCCCAAAGAGTCTCCTGGACTCCCTGGCCAAGACGCCGTACCAGGCT
This sequence comes from Tupaia belangeri chinensis, assembly GCF_000334495.1. NCBI lineage: Eukaryota > Metazoa > Chordata > Mammalia > Scandentia > Tupaiidae > Tupaia > Tupaia belangeri. Next base: position 3,229,976 of record NW_006159876.1, on the reverse strand, counting down.
CAAAACAAAACCGCACACCCAGTAGCCCTGCTTTGGCTGGCCCATTCCCATTCGCTCAGTAGCCACGAAGACTCCACTCAAGGGCTTACGGGAGAAGGACCGTAACTGGACGCTTCTCCCGCAGCAGCGAGAGTAGGCAGGAGCACCACACTGGGCCGGTGTGGACCTGGCAACTGCCCCTGCCCCCACCAAGCTTTTGTGACCAGCACACTCGGATGGGACAGGGAACAAGGAGTGGCTTCCCATGGCGCATGGTGAGGCTCAGCCCTGACAGATCAGCTCAGCTTGTTACCCACTCAAGTCCCCATATCAGACGCTCTACCCCAGCTCTGAGCAACAAGAAAGCTGTGCTTCCACACTAGTCAAGTAAGCCCGTCGCGTTAACCAAGCACTGACGCAGACTGTGCCTTCGGAGGGAGGGTCATGTGCGAACATTTGGGAAAACAAACCAGAGGGGACGGTCTCGTCTTCAGCTGGGCTCTTGGCCAGAATTCCCGAGCAGCTGCCAGGAGACCACTCAGGGACCCAGGCCCTCAAGCTGCTCTCAGCGTCATACTCCAGCAGCAAGTGACCCATTGTGGGCCACTGAGTCATCCCTAAGTGCCTCCACCTGGCTCCATGCTCACCAGGAAGGCTTCCCAGGAGAACACGACCATCTGCCTGCAGAGAAGACAGTGACCGCCCTGTGAAGGTCCTGTTTGCCACTTTTGGAAACGCAGGGCTATCCCAGTACCCACTGGTCCCATGGATCGGCCCCTTGAGCCTCTGTGGGCACCCACAGGGTGCCCTAGCAAAGCCAAGGACCAGGCCTAGACCATGGTGACCTCCTGGGTCTGAATCCTTGAGAGGCCTTTCAATTCCACTTCAACTCTCAAAGGCCATCTCTAGAGGCGTTTCGTCAAAAGTCAGCGTTGCACAGGTGGCCCGCAACTTCCTAGACACACAATACAGGACACTGCCATAGACCCCACAAACCATCACCCCTGACCCCTCGAGTCCTCTGTGTGGTAACTGTAGAAACAGCACCTCCCCGGTACCCATGCGGGCGCAGACAACCCCTCCCGAGCCACCCCAGCCCACCCTGAGCATGCAGAACCAGGGGCCCAATCTCGAAGACCCAGACTCACCGCTGGAGCAGTCAGGCCCTCCCCAGCCGGGCTCACAGTGGCAGGTGTCCGGGGAGACGCAGCGGCCGTGCACACACTCCTCCGTACACAGGGCTGAGGGGCACAGAGGGGGAAGAGGCAGAACAGTGAGACCAGCCAACCGGGCAAGGGCAGAGCCCAGCTTGTCCCAACTCCCCGGACCCCAGGCTGCTCAGACGCATGACTGGCTCGGGGGAATCAAGCGTCTCCTGACCTGAGTCCTTTAATGAACTCTGAAATAGACCCTACGAGAACACGTTTCATCCTACAGTGAAGCCCAAGCCCAAGCCCAAGAAATGGTGGCCTCAGCAGCTTTTCAAGTCTATTTCCAGGCCAGCTAGTGGTATGGTGGTTAAAGCGGCTGGGTCCCACATAGTCTACGGTGTGGTTCGAGTCCTAGACCCAGTGGCTTGAAAAACACACTGGGCTCAGGGGCAGAGAGAAGCAGGTAGCTGGAGGTTAAGGTGCTGGACTCCCACAGGATCGTCCACAGTTCAAGTCATGGACTCATTTACTTGGAAATTATGCTATGCGTGTGCCCAAAGTCCTGAGAGGAGGGAGAGACGGAGAAGGGATTGTGGCAGGATCATACATATCCCAAGAGGGGGGTAATTTCTCTCTTTCTCTCTCTCTCTCTCTTCCCCTCCCTCCCTTGTAAGTACACTAGCCTTCCAGCAAAATTTTTTTTTATAAGAATGAACATTCAGGGACCAACAGTTAGCTTAATGGCTATGTCACTGGACTCCCATGTAGCCGACTGCAGTTCGAGTCCGGGACCCAGTGGCTTAAACTCACGCCGGGTGTGTGTGTGTGCGTGCCCAAGATCCTGAGAGGAGAATGGAGAAGGGATTGCGGCATGGCCATACC
>NW_006159876.1:3216711-3227938 GCF_000334495.1 Tupaia belangeri chinensis | reverse complement strand
AATGCCACTTCCTGTCATCACTCATCTGCCACTCCTCTCCTTTGCTGTCCCCAATTTCTTTCTGCAAAGGCCCCCAAATGTATCAGCTTACCTGAAAAGAACTGATTCCTCTCACTTTCCCCCACCTTTCTGCCCTCCTCCCCAATGTCCCTATTTTGGGGCTCTCAAATGTCAGCAAATCTGCAAAGTACACAAATGCCGAGGAAAAGGCAACAGCTAATTATAAGAAAGTAATTAAGAGAGACATCCACGATGATGATAATTGTAATTAGAAAGTGCCTGGCAATTTCTTATCACGCAGTCAAACGTTACAGCCTCCTGAGCGGGAGGCCACGGCGCAGGCGAAGTTTCCACCGCCTGCTCCGGCGCCAAGGCTTACTGACAGCAGTTTGGGGAAGGGAGAGGATTGCTCTCTTGCTTTGACAGAATCCGCATTTTCTCAAGGTCATCCTTTGCTCCTGAGCCGTCTCCCCATCACCTAATCCATCAGTGAAGGATTACAGAAAACCCCCATCTGCCACCCCTACCAATTTTGAAAGCAGGGGAAATCAGAGCTACCATCAACCCTGTCAGTTTCTTAGACGGGATCTAGATGAAAGCATTTTTCCTGAAAGCAGCTGGAGACCGTCTCTGCCCAGTACTGACATGGCTTCAAGAGCTGGTGGCCCCCTGCCGAGAGTTCTGAGGGGCTTCCCCGGACCTCCCGACAGCCCCCTGGCCGCTGCCTTGACGCCCACTGCTTGGGGATTGCCACCGGGAGGTTAGACAAGACCCACTTTATGGCTGCCGTGGGGTCTTCTGGCCCCCTCCCGGCAAGCGCAGAGGCTGGTCCTGAAGCAGCTGCCTTAGCTTTGCCCAGGTCCCCGGGCAAGGCAGGCTCTGGAAGCGTCGTTTCAGATGCCCCGCTGGCCACGGTCTGGAGCAGCGTGTCCGCTCCAGGCCTGGATGTGGCATGTGGGTGGTGCTGGCACCAAGTGTGGCATGTCTGCCCACAGTAGGTGTGGTTCACGCTGGACACATCCGCAGCTCCGGGTCCTGCTCACTCGGAGCCCCGGGGAGTGGTGAACCAGCTTCCCAGGAGCCAGCTCCCCCAGAAGCCATGTGCCCGCTTGCCTGGCTGCCAGGCCAACCCCACCGGTCACCCCTGCTGCCCAACTGCCCCTGGCCCCACTGGACCTTCCGAATAAGCCCAGATGGGCCAGCACCCCAGTATGCACTCGACAGCACCCCTTGGTGTCCCAGCTCCCAGTCCTGGCCTTGGCTGTTCCAGGACAGCAAGAGCAGGCGATGGGCTGCCCAGTGTTGGGGCTGGAAGAGACCTCCGAGGAAACCCTTTCCAGCTCCTCCTTTTTATACCTGGAGAAACAAGGCCCAAGTGCCCATGATCTCAGGGACAGCGTGACCACTGGGCCAGGGAAGAAGGAGCTGAGGGGGGGTGACCCCCTACGGAGAGGCCTTTAGGGCTTGAGGGTGTGAGAAGCCCAGGACCTGGCCTTTAGTTTCGCCAGGCTGGTGTCCCCCTGCCCACAGGGCTCAGAGGTCGGGGAGTGAGCCCACAGGGAACAGCCCCATGTCATCGCAGTGGTCCCAGGGGACAGGAGAGGAGGGGCTGCCTTCACTGAGCACCCTGCAGAGTGGGGCCAGGCAGGGGCTCAGACCAGCCTGAGGGAGGGAACGGGGAATCTGAAAAGGAAGACCACCCAGAGTCTTGCCCCATCTCCCCTGACACCTGGGCCAGGGCCTGCCTCCTGCGTCCTCTCTAACTGGGAGGGACGACCTTCAGGGGCTCTGAGCAAGCTGCACACCATACTTCCTGTTCTCTGGGTCCCCCCAAAGGCTCATCTCCCGTCAGATTGCAGACATAGACCATGGCCGCCCAGTACCCGGCACCCTGGCCCTGGAGACCCTGCACCTGGAGGACGGCCATCCCACAAACCCTGGACCAGACTCCAGGAATCCAGGTGGTGTCCTTGGGGTCCCTCCAGACGTCATCGTCCCAGTGTCGTGCCTGCACTGTGTGCTTGCCAGAACCCCAATCCATTCATACTTTTGGGGTCGTGTGGATAGTGCTGAAGCGTGACATTCTGAGGGCAAGCACCAGTGCAGGCTGCCCTACCTGCCACCCAGGCCACTGTGTGTGCGGCCCCTGAGGGCAATCTCCTGAGGAGTGATGGAGGATGGCGGTGAGGCAAGTGACACCTGAGGCCTTCCCTGGGGCTGGGCTGGCTGACTCCTGCCCCAGGACCTGCATGGAGCCCAGGAGTGGGCAGCCCCCTCTATAAGGCCTGGGGTTCATACAGGAGCTGCTTCCAGAGTGTACAGCTTCCACCACCCCCTTTTCTTATGTTCATGTTTATGGGTGGGGAGGAGGAGCAGAGACAGAGGGATTGTGGGTAAGATCTCACCATTAACCATCCCTGCTGGGGCGTCCCAGGGAGCCAGGATCACGGGTGCACACCGCTCGGCCAGCCTGCCTAGGATGGTTTGGGATCCAGACCCACACCCACCAGGTGGCCCAGCCTTGCAGTGTCCCTATAGCTTGCCTCGCTGGTGCTGGGCTCCGCACCTGATCCCCTGGGAGGGCTGGGTGGGGGACCTACAACCCCCCTCTCCTCCCTCTGACACACCTGTAACCCTGAACAGGGTGTCCTGTGGGGCCCCTCTTCCCACCCCTGCATGTCTCATCTCTGCGGTCACAGACTGGGGACCTCAGACGGCTCTGAGGGGACCTGCCTTCCGACCGACTGCAGGGGGGCCGCTGCCCCTCTCCCGGCCCTGCTGAGAAGTAATATTCCAAGTCCTCAACTTCAGATGGCTCAACTTAACGATTTTTTTATTTTACAACAGCGAGAAAGCGATATGCATTCAGTAGAAACTATACTTGAGTACCGTACAGCCATTCTGCTCCTCACTTTCAGTACAGCATTCAATAAATTACCCGACATATCCCACACTTAACTGCAAAATAGGCTTTGTGTTAGATGATTTTGCCCAACTGCAGGGTAATACGAGTGCTCTGATCACGTTTAAAGTGAGCTTGGCCACGCTACGATGTTAGGTGAGTGCGTTAAGTGAATTTTAGGGTATTTTCAACTTCCGATGACAGGTTTATTGGGACGTGGCCCCATGGTAAGTCGAGGACCAGCTCAGAAACATTCCTAGCGAGAAGCAGGACAGCGCCGTGGGCACCCAGAATGCCAGGTGGGATCCGGGAGCGCTACTTTGCAGGTTGAAATTCAGGGCAAGTGACTGCTGACTCTGTCACTGGGGACTGGGGACAGCTTGGGCGTCACAGGCTGTGCGGGGATTAAATGGGCCGAGGGAGTCCCAGGGCCCAGCATATAGTACGTGACGCATGATTCCTGCCTTTGTTATTAGTAGGGTCTCCTCAACCAAAGGGTGAGGTCCTTGTCCCCCTTACTCCCATCCTTTACTGAGGTCCTACAAGATGTGGCAGGGTGAGGGGTTCTGAGGGACCTGCTGACACTCCCTGCAGGAGGGCAGCCCGGTCTCCGCTCCAGGGTCGGAGGGGGGACATCTAGCTCATGCAGTTTCAGGTGACCCTACGTCATAGTCTGACTGTACGGCACAGTGGACAAGTGCAGGGAACTTGTACTGCTAGAATTTCATGGGATGAGGTGAGTAAGACAAAAGGTCTAGGGCCAGCAGGTAGCATTGAGGTTAAGGTGGCTGGATCCCACATGGTCAACTGCACGGTTCAAGTCTTAGACTCAGCAGATTGAAAATAATGCTGGACAGGGGCATGGGACCAGCAGGTGGGGTGGTGGTAAAGGCACTGGACACTCCCACGTGGCTGACCACAGTTGAGAGTCCCAGATCTGGTGGCTTGCTTTCTTACTTTCTCTCTGTCTCTCTCTGGTCAAATTAAAATAAATGAATAAATAAAATAAATCATGCTGGTGTGTGTGCTCAAAATCCTGAGAGGAATGGGAACCAGCAGTTAGCATAATGGCTATGTCGCTGGATTCCCATGTAGTTGACCGCAGTTCGCGTCCCGGACCCGGTGGCTTAGAACTCACGCCGGGCGTGTGTGCATGCGTGCCCAAGATCCCAAGAGGAGAATGGAGGAGAAGGGATTGCGACGTGACCATCCCCCCGGGGGGTGATTTCTCGCTTTCTGTCTCTATGTCTCTCTCTGTCTGTCTGGCGAGCGCACGCGCCCTATAGTGAAAACCTCTCAAAAAAAAAAAAAAATCCTGAGAGGAGACTGGAGGAGAAGGGATACAGTGAGGCCATCCCCATGGGGGTGCTTTCTCACTTTCCTTCTCTCTCTGTCTGTCTGGCTCTCTTTTGTGAATGCACACGCCCTACAGCAAAACTGAAAAGAGAGAGAGGGAGACAGAGAGATCTGAAATGCCTCCTGGGAAGGAGGGGTGACAGTGAGAAAGGGCTGGGAGACCCCAGGCTAGTATAGCTCCCTGCCAGCTCCGCCAATGCGCTCATTAGTAGCCCTTGATGCGGTTTAGTTCCCGACCCCGTCGAGTACCAATGCCGACCTCGAGTACCAATACCGACCTCGAGTACCAATACCGACCTCGAGGGTTAAACAGGGCAGTGGATCCTCAGCACTTAGTTTGCACTGTGCCTAGCAGAGAGGGAGGACCGGTCACTTGGCCTCTTTTCTCAAGTCACCGCACGGTTCCTGGTGTCTGCCTGAGCGAGACTGTTGATGGCAACACGAGTGACCATTAAAGCATCCATATTCATTATCGCGAGCCCCCAAGAGGACAGGGACGGAAATGAAATGCTGAGTCGGTGTTCAGGCCGCCCTACAGCTGGGCAGCCTTTGCTGCGGTGGGTGGACCCACAGCCGCTTTGGAAAGCAGGCCCAGCGTCAGGTAGTGCTGCCTCCGCGCCTTTTTGGCCTTGTTTTACCGCGTGGTCATCCCGGGAGGGGAGGGGAGGATAGTGCTGGCCCCATGGCCCTGGTGGTGATGGGAGCTGGGTCCTACATAGCCAAAGTTTGAATCCTGGCCCCAGGGGCTCGAAAAACACACCACGGTCATGTGTACGTGTGCCCTAAATCCTGACTAGATAGAGAAATGGAGATGGGATCGGGACCACCCTCCCACGGGGAGACCTTTTTGGTGAGCACATGTGCCTCTTGGCAAGTTAAAAAAAAAAATCAGAAGGGAGGAAGGAACCTGAAATGTCCCATAGTTCCAAACCAAACCAGGACTGCACAGGAGGGGACCTGCTCCCCAGGAAGCCCAGCAGTGAGCGTTTTCGACTCGGCGACCCTGTGCCTCTGCAGCAGCTACTTGGCTCTGCCCTGGCGGCACGGCAGCCCGAGAGACGGGTGCAACAGTTGTGGCTGTGCTCTAACCAAATGTGCAGCAGACTGGAGGTGACTGGGCAGTCCTCACCCTTCCCTACAGCTCGCGGGGTCACCCGACACTGAGTGAGCTAGATGTCCCCCCTCCAACCCTCCCTCCACCCCCTCCACCTTCCTCTGCATCGAGAACTGACCTCCACGGACAGCACAAACAGGCTTCCTGATGGGTCTGGCCAGTGGAAACGCCAGCGAGTGGGAGGCTGGGCTGTGGGTGGTGCTGGTGGTGCCCTTCTCCTGCTAAAGGTCCGGCCCTGGGGTGGTGTCGGCTCTCTGGGGTTGTGGCCCTTGATACGGCACCATCTCTTATTTCTGTCCCCTGTCCCTTCCCACATTATTATTTTAGGGATTTTTGCTAAGGGGCACATGCACTCACCAGAGAGACAGAGAAAGTGAGAAATCACCTCCCGGGGGGGATGGCCACACCACAATCCCTTCTCCTCCACTGTCCTCTCAGGATTTGCGGCATGCACGCACATATGCCTGGGGTAAGTTTCAAGCTGCTGGGTCTGGGACTCAGACTGCGGTCGGCCACATGGGAGTCCAACACCTTAACCATTACACCATGGGCTGCCCCACCAGCTTTATAAATACTCATTTTAGGGACTAGGTGGTGGCACTGTGGAAGTGTAGCTGACCACACAGGAAGGCCTTAGATTCATGTCTCTGGACCTCCCTGTGCATGCCAGGATCAAGCCGAGTGCCCAAGGGCTGGCAGAGGTCTCTATCTCTCTCTCTAACTTCCTCTCTCCTTCCCTCTCTCTCCTCTCTTTCTCTCTCTTATGCCAGCATGGTGGTTAAGGTGTGGGATTCCCACATGGCGGAGTACATGATTCAGGTCCCAGACCAGGTGGCTTGAAAAACTTGCCAGGCTGCATGTGCATGCATGCCCAAAATCCTGAGAGGAGAAGGGATTGTGGTGAGGCCACCCCCCACCGGGAGTGATGCTTTCTTTCCCTCTCTGTCTCTCTGACAAGTGCATCTACCTATGGCAAACATCTAAAAACTGAATAAATACAATAAAATCATCTTATTAAACACTCCTCAGTGATCCTCCTTAAGGTGCCATCCATTTCTTGCCAGGACCCTAACTGGCTGGGGCGTCACGTGTGTGAGGCCATGTTTAAGGCCTGCTCTTGAACACACACTGGACCAGCACCAGGGCCATGGGTTCACGTAAGCGAGTCCCGGTGCCCAGTGCGTCACTGCTGTGCTGTGGGAACTTAGCCAACACGCCTCCCTCCTCTAGTTTGTCTGTAAAACAAAGGAGCAGCGTGAATGATCAGAATGCTCCCTGCAGCTCTGGGAGTTCAGGGCTCTGTGGAGCAACTGCTGACTTTTCATGCCAAGACTGGGAAGAATCCACGAATGCAGGCACAGAGCTGGGCAGTGGAGCAGATGCGTCCCGAGGTGCAGATGGAGGCTGGGCGGCCGTCCTGGGGCCAGGGTTGAGCTTGCACCGCAGCCCAGGAGCCAGGAGCCAGGAGCCAGGAGCCAGGACAGGGATCGCGGCACCCAGCCCAGGTACGGGAGTTAGACATAGGGGCTCCTCTGCAGGCGGCTGCTGAGCCAGCACTGGCCATCCTGACGAAAGCCAGCCCAGGCTGCTGTCCCTCGCTCGTGGGGAACCCTAGAAGTCCAGGCTCCATTCTATTAGCATTCCACCCAAGACGACCCACAAGTCCCCGAGGTGTTCGCAGTAATATATTTCGCCTGGCAGTTTGCAAATGGTCTTACTAGTTAATGGAACTATAAAAATTACTTACATGAAAAGGTCAAGATAAATAAAGACAACTTCCACGCTCCCTGGCCAACCAGCATGATACCTAGCTAGGACAAGGAAAGACTCGGGGGTCAGGGAAGTGGGGGGCTCCCAGGATTCCATGGCAAGGACTTCCGGAGCCCCCGAACCCGGTCTCCCATGCCCCTAGGTGCACTGACCAGTCCACCATTAGCATTCCTGGCAGGAGCCTCAGAGCAGGTGGTCACTGAATCCCACTTGGAAATAAAATCACCAACATCCAAGTAAGCCCAAGTGTCGACTTGGAGGTGACGGGCCCAACATGAGCAATTCGGCCATGCCCAAGGTCACACGGCACACGGGGTGTTTGTACATGTGTGTGCATGTGTGTCTGCATCTGGGAGGGGTGAGGAGTCATCACTGAAGCCCTACAGCGATTCGTCTGCAGCGTATCACTCGTTCCTTTCCATTCTCCACCCTGATCCCCTCCATGATCGGGAAGAGTCAACATGGCTGCCCCTCCTCTCAGCCCATCCAGGGCTGGTTTTACCTGCTGCGGCCACAGCAGGCTCTGGGACACGGACAGTCAATTTCAAAGAAAGCAGCACCTCGCCTGCAGGCCGACAAGGTGGAAGGGCATAAGGGCCGAGCTCTCTCCGGGTCTGGGGACTGCGGTGTGCCACCCCTGCCCGGCCTGCCGAGCTGGCCCAGAGCCACCATCTGTCACTGGGAGCTGCCCTTCCTGGTTTGCTTCTTCAGCGGACAGCGCAGCCTGACTTAAAATCAGGTCCCTGTTCTGCCTGTATCAGCAGCAGGTCCTTGAGAACCCTCCCTGGTCCCCAGTTTCCTGCAAAATGGCCATCGGAGCATTACTGCAAAGGGTAAATGCGTTCAATCATGCAAAGCACCTAAAGCCAGAGATTAGGCTTTCCTCTTTTTTCAGAGAGATTTTAGCTATAGGGTGTGTGTGTGCTCACTGGAGAGACAGAGAGACAGAAAGTGAGGAATCACCCCCCAGGGAGGATGGCCACACCGCAGTCCCTTCTCCCCCATCCTTCTCTCAGGACTTTGGGCACACACACACATGCCTGGCATGAGTTTTAAGCCACTGGGTCTGGGACTCGAACCGCGGTCAGCCATGTGGGAGTCCAAAGACATAACCATTATCCCATCTACTGGTCCTCCAGAGGCTGCTCGTGACTGTTGCTGTTTTCTTTTTGTGCTGCTGTCATTAGTATTCATCTTCCTGAGACTGGGCAGAGCTGGACTCCGTGGCCCCAGAGCAGGCTTAGCTTTTTCCAGCTCAGAGGATGGTAGGATGGCCTGAGCAAGGCCGGAAAGAGCTCCTACTCCACCCAAGGGCGGGGTGGGGTGGGACAGCGCTGGGAGAGTGGGAGGTGCAGGGCTGGGGTGTGGGGAGGGAGGAGACAGTCCAGGCTCAGCTCACTGGTGAATGGATTTACCCAGGGGAACACTGAGCACACCCCACCTATCAGGTTCTCAGAGAAGAGACTGGAACAAAGAGAAGCCACCGTCCCACCAGGCCCTCTCTCTCATGAAGGTCCACTGGTTGTAAGCTTGGGTGGGAACGGGCGGGCCTGCACCCCAGGGTCTCCCTGTTCTGTGCACCCTCTGCTTACTCGTGCAAATACCCAGCACGTGTGCCTTCACTGGACAGGCACTCTCCAAGCTCCGCACGTGCTGGGCTTCGTGAGCAGGGGTTATGCAGGGAGTACAGAGCACAGAAAGGCCCGGCCTCCCCCTGCCCTGCAGACCTCTTCCCCTGCCGGCTCTTGACCCCTTACCCCAAGAAGCAGGGGTCTGGGGGGCCACGGGAGCATGCCCCCTCAGCAGTTCCAAGGGCTGGGGCTGTGATATGAGAACAGACTTGGGAGCCATGGTGTCTGGGTTCAGGTTTGAGCTCCGCCACTTCCTGTCTGTGCAACCTTAGGCAAGTCTTGTAACTTCTCTGGGCCTCAGTTTTTTCATCTATAAAATAAGGACAGTAGTCCCCTACTCATAAGTTCAAAATTAAAGTGGGCAGAGGCCAGCAGATAGTGTAATGGCTATGTCGCTGGACTCCCACGTAGTTGACTGCAGTTCAAGTCCCAGACCCAGTGGCTTAAACTCACACCGGGCGCGTGTGCATGCGTGCCCAAGATCTTGAGGAGAGAATAGAGGAGAAGAGATTATCACATGGCCATTCCCCTAAGGTGTGTGGGAGGGGAGTGATTTCTTGCTTTCTGTCTCTCTGTCTTCATCTTTCCAGCGAGCATATATGCCCTATAGCAAAAACCTCTCAAAACATTAAATTACAGTGGCCATGAGTAGATCAAATTGAAGTAACACACACAAGCCACTGGGAGCAGTTCTGGGCACATGTAAGTCTGGCTACTACGTCTTCCAGGGTCATCTATCTCACTCCCCTGCCCGTGAGCAGTCGCTCTCTTCAAAAGCATTGATGAAGCACCTACTGTGTGCCAGAGGCTGTGTACGTCCTGGGAATACCACAAGCAAACACTCCAGTTTCTGCTTTCCTGGTACCCACAACCTTATAGTGGGACAAGAAGGAACATCTGAGTGAGCGAGCAAGTGAGGGGGTGGGCGGGGAGCCCGGGCCCTAAAATGTTACCGTGCGGAAATCACAACCAGCCAAGTGTAGGATGAGCCCCAGGAGGGAGCAGATCATCCTTCCATAATTGGGGAGCGGAGGAAGATGGTGGAGGGGCTTCCTGGAGACGGTCATGCTCAACATTACGTACGCCCACAACACGCTTATCGACACCTACTGTGTGCCGGGCACTGTACAGGCCTGCTCTAGCCCATGGACCATCGGACCAAGGCAAGTCTGCCTCCCAGTGTTCTCAGCGGGAGGAAGGCTCCCTTTATTGTCCCTCCTCTGGCCACTCACTTCAGCCTGGGTACTCGCTGCTGCCCTCTCCTCTTGGGCAATGCAACTTCCTGTTGGGAATGCGTAGGGACCCCTCCCCACAGGGCCTTCATACCGCCTGGACCTCCATCCACAACCTGGCTCTCCAGCTCTCCCAACACTGCTTGTGTTTACCTTTTACGTAAACTCGAATGGCACTTCTTCCAAGAAGCCTTCCCTCATTGCACTGCCCACTCCCCTGGCCCCATGGTATCTGGTTTTCCCCACAGGCCACAACACTGACTTCGCTATACTATCTGTCTGCTCTTGTACCCTCCATGAAGGCAAGGAGAGGGCTTTACTGAGCATGGCACCAGGCACAGGGCAGTGCTCCAGAAGGATGTGTCAAAGGAATAATATCTGAATCTGCAAAGGAGCTGTCCCCACGCCCCTCATCCAGGGCTGTCACTAATGTGGGCCCTGCCTGTCCTGTGCAGGGCGAACATGCAAGAAACCAGGACAATGCTAAGCCCCAAACCCCTCCGTGGTGAGACAGCAAAATGTTCTTCAGAAAAATTCCAATGAGAGCTAGCCCACGGCCTGGTGGCTAGGGCGAATGGATCCCATATGACCAATTACGTGGTTCAAGTCCCAGATCTGGTCGCTTGAAAAACACACTGGACATGTGTACATGTGTGCTCCAAACCCCAAGAACAGAAAGGAAAAGATAGAACGGTGGTGTGGCCACCACGAGGTGTCTCCTCACCTTCCCTCTCCCTCCCCCTGGCCAGCACACGTGTCCTACCAGCAAATGTGTGACAGAAGGAAGGACAAGGACCAGTGAACAAATCCCGGTGAATCTCCAGCTTAGAGGCAAAGCCCGGCCCAACGGATTTGAGTCTGGGGTCTCAGCGCCCCCTTTCCAGCCTGGGGTCCTGGCGCCATCTGTCACCAAAGGCCAGATCACAAACTCCCCTGACCGGCACCTGACATGTTAGCCTGCCTTGCCTCAACCCGGCTTACCAGGTACTAACCGTTTACCAATGAAAACGGCCACCTTGTCAGAACCTTCCGATCTGTTTCCGCATAAAGCCATGCCGTCTAACCACGGGGACTGAGGGAAGCCCCAGTCCTGTGGTCAGTTCCCCGGATCGACGCTGCAGGCCCCAGACCTGCTCTGGGCCTGTTCCTGGCACCCTGGCCTTCCTTGCCTGGTAAAGGATTTTCCCGGCTGAGCTGTCGAAGCCATCGATAGTGCATTCCT
>NW_006159876.1:3213042-3216680 GCF_000334495.1 Tupaia belangeri chinensis | reverse complement strand
AGCAACAGCTTTTCAACTCGTTAATGATGCTGGAGCATACGGCCTGAGTCAGCAGCCCCCGGCACACGACCCAAGAAAATCTTTTTCTGGGTCTTTTTTTCCCCATTTGACAGATGCCAGGCTTTCTCCAGAAAGACACATTCCAACTGATTGATTTTTTCTTTGGGAAATTGATCCTCACCACCCACGAGGAAAGCAAAACATGAGGCTTGTCAAGCATTTTTTAACGCTCTGATTTAAAAACCCACCCTCTGCTTATGCCTTGCAATTTGCCTTCCCCAAAGCAGCTGGCCATGTGTGACAGAGCCCCAAAGGAGGTGGTGTCGAAGGACAGACTTACGGACCTATGGGGCCTGCCACCTGCCCTCCACCAGGGAGGCCGGAGGCAGCCAGTGGGCTCAGGGGCTTCTGGCTGGGGCTCTGGCCCTCCTCTCAGCTAGCTGGGGGCCCTCGAGTCCATCAGATGACCTAATGCCGCAAAGCTAGTGTCCTCCAGCTGCAGTGTCCGATGGACAGCGTTAGCTAAACAAAGGGCTGCGAGCACTGAATCAGACGGTGCCTGGAACGCGTTCAACAGAGTGGTCCCTGCAAGGGCCCCAGAGGTCCCAGCTCCTACTGTCATCACTGGCTTTGGAGAGGGCAGGCATACTCGGCACCTCGACCTGCTGCACCGAGGGACGTCAGCAGACACCGAGAACCACAGCGCCCGGGGAAGAAGGGCCAACGCACAGCGCAGCCCACCCTGACCCCCCCATCAGTGCTCGCAGCCCTCTCCCACCCACGCCAACCCTCCACGGAGACGCTTCCCTCTGTTCTGTGCTCAGGTGGGAATGGCCGTCTCCACCCTCCGGAGCCTCGCATGTGCTGTCTTCCCCAGCCCCTCCCCAGCACTCGTCCCCCTCCTCATCTGCAGAACTCATCTCTCAGGACTCACTTTAATGCTGCATACTTTGGGAAGCTAGCCCTGGCCACCTTCAGTAGTGGAGGGGTGTCCTGGCACCTGCCCTGCCTCCTCACAGCACAGGTCACAAGCCACTGCCTTCAACGCTGGACCAGGAGTCTCTGAAAGCCAGATGTGGTCTCTCTCCTGCTGTCACGTCCTCAGTGTCGGGTGCGGGACTGGCGACATTAATAAACATTTGTGGACGTATGAATGAACACGTCGATGACATCTGCGCTGTTTATGAACAGCTCTGATTACTAGAAAGTTCATTGCTTCACTGAGCCGAGAGCCGCCTCCTCGGAACCTGCACGTGTGGGTGCCGAGTCTGCCCCGTCTTGCTCTGATCCCGCGTTTTGTTCGGATCCCACGCAGCAAGTCTTTGGCAGACTTTCCACCGTAAGGATCCGAAGCAGCTCAAAGACGCAGGGACAGAACCCACGTCCTCAGAGCAGGCGGTTGCTGGAGCAGACACCGCCCTGGAAAGGCGTTCTGGACAAGCTGCAGCAGCAAGGCTGCACAATGACGCCCCCCTGCACCTCAACCCCAGGGCGATGAGGCTGGCCATGTCCCCAAGCAGCCTGAGGTCCCGCTGGTTTAAATCTCACTCCTACGAGAAGTTCATCCGGAGTACTTAGCATCTCTGATTTAGGGCTTTAATAGAATGGGGAGCAATGGGAGAGGCTGCTGTGGGGGTCACCACCAGCTGCTCCTCCACACCCCCACACCTTCCCTCCCAGCACCTCTGCCCAGCTGACGACCCCTAACTTCGCTCGCAGTCCCTGGGAGCTGTGCTCTCATGAATTAGTCTGCCAGGGTCACACCCCATCCACAGCGGGGGCTACACTTATTTCCCAGTGAGTTGCAGCTGGGAGTTTCCCGCCTTCTCACTGTCTTACACTTCTTTGGAAAGACCTGCTGGCTGCCTGGCCTGAGCACCGAGGCCTCTGTCCATGCCCCAACACCATGGGTAACGCGCTGTGTAGACAGGTCACACTTCAGGGCCTGAGCAACGCAGGAGGTGGTGGGATGAGGCGGCCCTGAGGCCTCCTGGTCTGACCTGCTCTGGCTGGAGACAGTGCCTCTCCATGGGGCCTGGCCATAATGCAGTCTTCTTTTTCTCCCATGTCAACATCCCATCAGCATGTCGGGCACACACACACCTGTCCGGCATGCCTTCTGTTTCAAGCTATCAGAGCCGGGATTTTAACGGCAGTTTGGCCACATGGGATCTGGCTCCCTCAGCACAGTGCTTACTGCTGTGCTATAGGGCTGGCCCAAGATAGCATTTTAAACTTTACTTATTTATGTTTATTTCCATGAATGAAAGAGAGAGATAGGGAGGGAGGGAGCGAGCAAGCGAACAAGTCCCCAGCAGGGTCTTGATGCCACAATCTGCCCCAGCCTTCTTCCAGCCCAGATCATGGGCCACCCTGTGCCCAACGAATTCAGGGAAGTCTCCGGACTTGAACCAGGAACTATCCATGTGGGATGGGCTCATAGAGCACTGTGTTCTACCACTGCAGCAAACACCAGGTCCCACGTTTTCATCTTTGAAATCGGCATTACTATTACACGGCTTCTGCGTGAGAAAGCCAGGACCCAGACCCGGGCTGTACAGTCCCAGAGCCCACCTCTCTTCACCCCTTACACGGCCCCTTTAGCAGACCTGGGCCTATGGGACAGCCAGATTTGGAGCAGTACTCGTATGTGAAGGATGCCCGGCACCGAGGTAGGCCCTAGGGGAGGCACAAAGCCCCTTGCTGGGAGCTCGAGGTCTTGAAACAGCCCCAACCAGTGGGCTGCTTCCCTGAACACAGCAGTCAGTGGGAGGGCACCTGGCCAAGTGTGCCATCACCCCATCTCACATTTGGGGTGTGAGAAGCAGACACTGCCCTGTCCCTCCTGCCATGCAGGGTCCCCACCCCTCCCTCTTCTGCCCTGTCCTGAAGCAGCCCTACAGCTTTTCAGAGAAACAGCTGAGGAGAAAATGGACAAGGATTCTGTTCTCTCCTGAACATTTAACCCAAGCCTCCCTCTGTGTCTTAGGGGGAGAAACCCACTACCTTAATACACTTGAACTTGAGAAAATGATGAATTGTGCAGGGTAGTTTATTACAGCATTGTCTATGACGGCAAAACCCAGAAATAGCCTAGCTGTCCACCTGGAAGAGAGAGGATAAAGAAAGAAGGTGTGGCCATACCACGGAACACTATACAGTCAGAAAAGGGAATCGCACATGAAAAGGACACAGAGCTGGAGCTACAGCAAACGAAAATAAAAGCAGGGCGGGACTCGGGGACGCTACCACTTGAGCAAAAGCTAAGAACTCCGGGGAGAGAGTACACACGTGTCCTCACAGCCACGTGGAACGCCTCTGGAAACATGCACGAAAGCCAGGGACACGGATTTCCTCCAGGAAGGGAGAAGCGGGACGAAGAGTTTAAGGTGCACCCACTTCCGTTATATTTTGAATGAGGAGACCGTATTACTTACGCAGAAAAGAAAAGCCTGACTCTCTAGCAAGTCTCTGTTGACACATCAAAGAATTGGGGCCAGCAGGGGGGCGTGGTGGTTAAGGCACTGGACTTGTACATGGCCAACCCTAGTTTGAGTCCCGGCCCTGGAGGCTTGCTCTCTCTCACTTCTTTTCTCTCTCTCTCTCTCTCTCTCTCTCTCACACACACACACACACAC
>NW_006159876.1:3197067-3212737 GCF_000334495.1 Tupaia belangeri chinensis | reverse complement strand
CTGCAATCACCTACATGGGAGTCAAGCAACATAGCCATTACGCTAACTGCTGGTCTTTCTTTTCTTTTTAAGAAAAGTACCAAAGAAGCCTCTGGGAGGCGGAACACTCTAGCAGCCATGAACTTCTCAGCCCCGAGTGAGAGTGACTATCGCGACAGCAGCCCTGTGGGAACGGGACTCAGAACTGGGGAGGTCTGAGGCTGGTTATTCAAGTCAAGGGACCACACCATACCCTAGCCACTGCCTGCAGGTCAGCCTGCTGCTCAGCTGGGGCCTGAAAAGTCACCTTCCCGGCACCGACCTGGTCTCCGTCACCCCAGCCCGGCCCAGGATGACAGCAGGCTCCCCGTGGTGTCACAGCAGCATCTGGAAGTGCATGAGGCCAGCAGCCCAGGGACGGCAGCGACAGGTCTGAGCACACAACTGCCCAGACTCTCCAAGATGGCATTTGCTCCTGGGTCTCACCAAGAGGAAGACCGATGTTTTCAAAGATAAGCCCCCCCCTCTCCCTCATTCCACTCCTCATCAATCTAATCTTATAAGATGCCGTCCTCCTTTGAGGTTTTCTCTCCTCTCCCACACCTTCCTGTTCTCCACTTTCTTTCCTCATGAAGTAATTCACTCGCAGCCCTGTTCCCAGCATCCTCCCGGGCCAGGCCCAAGCCCCGGCCCAGGAACAAAGCGCCCCCTCTCCCTCCTTCCCTGCCTCAGGCTGGCTCATCACCCAGGCCCAGTCGCTCTGCTCTTTGGGGGCAGGACAAAGCGGGAGAGTCAGGGCAGAGGCCACAGGGCATACGGGCTGGCCCTGTCACTTCTGGCTGGAGCCCCACAGGGGAGACGGAGTCAGAAGGAAGCCGATGGCCCCTAAGACTGGCCCAGCACGAGCTCCGGAGGCCTGGAGGGGACACTACACAGTGGGCGTCTTCCATGGGTCCCCATGCCGCTTCCTCTCCACCCCAGGGTGGAGCCAATTCCCTCTGGCAGTGTTGGACCCTCCCCGCTGGCTGCCCTTCCACCCCCCACCTTGTCTTCCAGGTTTAGCTGGCCCCTGCCCTGGCCCCTGCCCAGAACCCCGGCAGCAGGGAGCTGTCCTGCCCCACTGTGCATCACAGCTCTGGGGGCACCGGGCTCCTAACCAGCCTCGAACTCTTTCCAGGGTGCAACCAGGACTTGATCTGTGTGGTGCTCGCTCCCAGCCCGGACCTGGCACCAGCGCAGCTCAGAGAGGAAAGGCATTCCACAGTATTTGCAGAAAGGGCAAGGAGAGGGATGGCAAGAGCGAGGGGGGGCGGGGGGAACTGGAGACAGAGCACACCCTGCCTCGGGCTCTCCAGAGCGTGTGACAGTGACTCTTCTCCTGGCCCTGCACGATTTCTAAAGCACTGAGGCTTGTCATTTCATTCCCTTGCCCAACTCCCATGAGGAGGTGAGAAGGCCTGTTACTAGTCCCGCTTCACAGATGGGGACAGGAGGCTCAAGGACATGAAGAGACCTGCTGAGGTCACCTGCATCCAAGCTGGCCCAGAGTCCAGATATCCGGGGTCCCCGGCACGTGGCCCTGCCATGCGCTCCGCCTGTCCCTGGGACAGCCCTCACATGCAGGCTCGTCTCGCAGCCGGGGCTCTCTGTGCGGGAGGCAGACACCGCTGTGACACCGCCGCCTGCTGTTCCTTCCAGTCCACAGGCCCAGCCCAGGGCCTGGCCCTGCACAGGACCTGGGGACACTCACTGGTCACTGGGGGCTGTGACACCCTGCCAGGCCCGGCAGCAGGGGGCTATGCATGGGAGCCTGGGCCTCGCAAGATGCCTATGGGGAGCAAGCCCATGGCTCTAAGGGCTTCCCTGCTGCCCAATGAGGGGCAGGACACTTACTTCCCTGGGGGGCAGACAAGCAGAGAAAGCGACAAGTCATTCAGCCGCGTAGACATAAACACTGTTGCTTCTCCCACTCCTTTCCCTGCAGAGGGCACGAGCCACAAACGCTCAACCACACAGTGTACCAAAGTGACCAAAACCGTGTCAGGCCCAGAGTGGCAACACCTGGGTCGCCAAGGATTCGGGTCGACTCCTGAAGGCAGCCGTCGCGGCTGCAGCCGTGCGCTCCTGTAGCTCCTTCCACACTCACATGTAAACACGCACCCACGCACCCCACTCCATGTTGCAGTCTTCCGGGGCCAGAACTAAGACTTCCTGGAACGCAAGATCACACAAGCCAGGGCTGGGAGACCTGGCGGTGTGACCTCGAGTGAACTCGGCTCCTCTGAGCCCAGCTTTCTCATCTGGGACTCAGGATGACGTGGCCGTCCTCACCAGCAGGTACACAATGGCACGGCACATGTGCAAGGGCTTCGCGGAAAATACGAAGTGCGGGGCCAGCCAGCGGTATGGGGGCCCAAGCAGCTGGATCCTGCACGGCTGATCACATAGTTCCAGTCCCAGATCTGGTGGCTTGAAAAACATGCCAGGCACATGTGTGTGTGTGTGCCCAAAATCCCAAGAAGAGAGTAAGAAGGAGCGGTGGTGTGGTCATTCTCCCTTTCTCGCTCTCTCTCTCTGTCTCTCTCTCTGGCAAGAGCACACACCCTATAACAAAAAAAGAATAGATACATAAAAATACAACGTGTGGGGCCAGCAGGTGGTGTGATGGTTAAGGCACTGAATTCCCACATGGCTGACTGCAGTTCAAGTCCCCGACCCAGAGACTTGAAATCACACCAGACACACGTGTGCGCCCAAAATCTAGAGAGGAGAGACAGCAGTGTGGCCATCTCCCTAGTGGGTGACTTCTTCCCCCCCGCCCCCGCCGTCTCTCTCCACTGAGCACACACGATCTACGACGAAAACGAAAACAGGAAGAGGCACGTGTGGCTGGAGAGTGGGGTGGTTCGATCGTGGGCTCTGGGGCCGGGGTTACTGTGCTCAAATGCCAACTCCACCACCTACTGGTGAGGCAACAAGCTAGTATCTAGGGCAACTCGCTCCTCCCTGGAGGCCTCGTCTCTCCACACGTGTGTGAGAACGCAGCGGTAGCCGTGGGTGCAGCAGCCGTGGGGGCGGGGGGTGCTGGCCTTGGCGAAGGGAGGAGTGGGGAGGGGGTGGTCCTGCCTCCTGCACAACCTCGGTCCTCCCAACCTGCAGTTTGCAAGGACCCTCTTCCCCACAATCTCACTCGCTTTGCTGTTCTCCCCACTCGCGGGGCAGTCAGGCTGTCCACTGGACACAGCCGGGGGAACCCCGCAGCACTCCGAGGAGGGAGTGAGGTGTCCAAGGAGGTCTAACACGTGACGGGCAGTGTCACCGCCCTGAGCCCTCCCAGCGAAGCCTGCAGTGGCTGGGCACAGTGTCAGGCCTGAAAGGTCCTAGGACGTGCCATGCTCCTGGCCCTAGAAAGGTCTCATCTGGAAAAGGAGCCAGAGGTCACTGGGGTGTCACTCCACAGCAAGAGCCGTGTTCCTGCAAGGGAAGGGGCAGCCCCTTGGGAGCACGCAGGGCAGCGGCCGCTCCCCCAGGCCCAGATGGCCCGATGGTGTCAGGCCAAGCATGGCTGTCTGCCCCCACAATGCCACCTCCACTCCCCCGGCCTCTGCTCCAGGTTCTTGCCAGCTGGCAGTGCCAAACTGGGGGTTTACTGTGGTGGGAGCCCGGTGCGACCTGCCCCTGCCCGCCTCCATCCCGTCCCTGCTGTTACCGCCTGGCCCTCCGCTCTCCCCAGCACGTCTCTAGCTTTCTCCTTCCTTTCTCTTCTTTTAAAATTTACGACAGAGTAGTGTGCTCTGAGAGCTCCTCCCCACTTCAGGGTCTCTACCCATCAGCTCCCCTCCAGGCGCGCCCTCCCCCTTCCCAGACCACACCTATGAACCCTGCAGGCTCGGCTCCTGCACGTCCCTGGTCTCCTCCCTCCGTCTCAGGGAGGCCTGCCCGCGGTGGGCTCCTTCCCTTCATGGTACCCGTCAAAAATGTCGCTGTTGATTTACTGGGGACAACTGTTAGAAGCCGCTGGCACTAGGCTGTCAGCCCCAGTGCTCGGCCCGGAACATAGTAAGCACTTAACAAACACCGCTCAGACAACAAGCAGCACACGCTGGGCCGGCTGAGGCTGTTTGCTGACTGGATAGCTGTCGTGTCTGAAAAGGTGCAGTAATGACTGCCATCAGGTCCCTTCCCAAACAAACACCTTTTCTTTCCTGTCCCTCTGCCCCTTGGGGGTTAGATGTAAATAACACCCTGCACTTGTATGTAACCAAGTGAAAATCTGACTCATGGCAAGTCCCGTGCGTGAACCCGGTGCGGAGGAAGGCAAGGCCATTATCCAGAATGATGCCCAGAGAGGTCAAGTGATTTGGCCAGCTTCACACAGACATTAATAAAACTGTGGAGGACAAAGCAGAGCTGCCCTGATCAAGCCAGACCTGTAGCCCTTCCTACCATTAAAAGGGGAGTCTGAGAATGACGCCTGGCTGGGCTGTGAGCTCTGTACGTGAAGGGAAAATGCTGTTGT
The DNA here is from genome assembly GCF_000334495.1 of Tupaia belangeri chinensis. Classification (NCBI taxonomy): domain Eukaryota; kingdom Metazoa; phylum Chordata; class Mammalia; order Scandentia; family Tupaiidae; genus Tupaia; species Tupaia belangeri. The sequence goes on along the minus strand of NW_006159876.1, from coordinate 3,208,239 downwards.
ATAAATTTCCGTCTCTCCAGCACCCAGCCCAGAGCTTGGCACATAAGAGGTAGTCGAGAATCTGCTAAGTCAATTAATGATATTTAGCTTGGAAAAGAACATCTTGGTTGGGGGGAGGGGAAGGGAGATAGCTTTTTAAACATCTGGAAAGTTCTCACGTGGAAGAGGCTTGTTCTGGAACCACACACTCTTCTCCTGCTGTCCAAAGCCACCTCAGTTCCATCAGGGGACAGTGAGTCCCTATCAGCCACGGTAACCAAGCAGAGCCTGAACCCCACCTCTGTGGCTGTGGTGGCATCAGGCCCCGTGCCACCCAGTGCTGTGTGGCCCTGTGGGTGGCCCAGGGGCCCAGGTGGAGATTAGCATCCAGGGAGGGGGCCAGGCTCAGTGACCTCCGGGTCTCGCCCTGAGAACGTGTGACCCACGCCTTCCTCTCTCCACCCACAGCCCAGCTCCACGCCCAGGGGCCCCAGGGCAGGGCTCCGGATCAGGGAGCCTCACACCTCAGCCCCGAGCCCCACCGTCTCCATCTGAACCGTGGCTCTTGCTCTCCCAATACGATGCTGCCGATGCTGCCGGGGCTCTGAAACCTGAGCCTCCACTGGTACATGTGCATTCCCCGAAGCCTACTGCCCCCTTGGGGTATCCCCCACAACCCCACCAGGGCACGATCCTCTCACACACCCCCACAGGTCAGCCTGAGGGCCTGGGGCAGCTGGGTCCTGACAGCCACCTCCTGGGGTCTGCCTCACCCAGCACTCAGGAGCCCGTGCAGGGACAGCGAGGCTGTGGCGGGAAGGAGGTCCCAGCTGGACCCACAGACCAAGGAGACAGGCCGGACAGAGGAGCAGAGACCTGTGTGGACACGTGAGCACATGGGTGTCTGTGACCAGGACTGGCTGGGGCTGGATCACAGCATGGAGACCTCGGTGGTGACCCCTGCCTCTTTTGCTTTCTCTCTGTCTTTGTCTCTGTCTTTGTCTCTGTCTTTGTCTCTGTCTTGTCTCTGTCTTTGTCTCTGTCTTTGTCTCTGTCTTTATCTCTGTCTTTCTCTTACCCACGGAAGTAAGAAATCAAAACTTAAAAATAATCAGAGAAGAGGGAGGTGGCATCTCAGGAACTGGTGCCAGTTTGCAGCTGCCTGTGACAGTCACGTGACACAGTGGTGGTCGCTTGTCCTTCCCTGTTGGGAAGGAGGAAAACTCCCAGTGGCCTCCACTCCCAGAAAACGGAGACTCCTGAATAAGAAGCGAGGGTGTGGCGGGGGGGGAACGCCGAGCAGGAAAGAAGCTGTCATCTCTAGCCTGGTCAGCCTGACTGCCCTGACGCTGTCGTCACAGCCACACTGGCACGGGCTTGGATGGGCTCAAGCAGACACAGAAACGGTCAACAAACCCTACCAACTTGTGTTAGCGCCACAGAGACAGACTTCAGACCCAAACCCTGCTGCGGGGACCTGTAGGGCGACTTCCCAAGGGGGCCAAGGTGGGGGGGTACAGGCAACATGACCTAATGCCACTCAGAGCATGGTGGATGAGCCCGCAGGGCACCCAGCACTGGCTCTGGGCGCTGCAGAGAGAGCAGTCTCTCTGGAGGGGGAGACGGTGGCCCTGAAGGGCTGCGTCACATCCACAAGCCCCTGAGTGAGGGGTATAGCCGGACCACAGGCTGTGCTGAGACTCCCGGATGAGACGCACGACGATCTCAGACTGCCCCCTAAGGCCAGCCTGCTTAGGCCGGAGGAGGTCTGGACAGCAGAGATGCAGGCCGAGGTCTCCTCGCAGCAGGAGGAACGGGGTGGTCAGGGTGAGGGGCAGAACCAGGTTCAGGTCGAGTTCACAGGTTGTGGGTCCCCAGCCTTCACCCACACCAACTCTGTCCACCGTGGGAAGCATGGAGGGAAACACGCCATCTCCTCAGGGAGCAGAGGAGCCTCCTGGACCCCAGGAAACCCGGGCGGAACCTCCCGAATGTGCAAGTGCTGCCTCGTCCGTGGGAGAGATGTTGGGAGGCCCTGGGGCGTGGCAATCGTGCTGCCTTGCCCTAAAAGCACGCCCTCCACCCACTCCGCACGGAGAGGTCTGCCTTCCTGCATCCAGGTCCGGCAGTTTCTGGGGAAGAACCTGGCTCGGGAGTCAGACAGGCCCAGGTGTGAACCCCGTCTCTTCCAGAGCACAGCCCGAGGCCCGGTGGCTAGTTACTGGGACACTCTGAGTATCTGTTTCCTCACCGGGGGACCGGGAAATGACAGCGGCCACCAAGCACAGCTGTCTTTACACTTGGCACAGGGCTAGGGCTCTGCAGGTCCCGCTGTGAGACTCTTGTCTCTGCCCCCGGACACACAGCGTTTGCTCCGTGAGGCCACCGATAACCAGAAAAGAGTTGTCACTCAGGATGAGAACGCACTGGGGTGTATTCAGCAGTCCAAACCACTGGGGAGGTGGGGGAGGGAGAGGGCCACTCCGGGGGCAGGATATTAACGGTTCCGGCCAACCAGAAGTCCCTCATCACCTTTAATTCTCCCGGAGGGAGCCTGTCCAGGTTGAGTTATCTTCTGTGGGAAAGAAAAGCAGCTCTGGCCTTTTTAACCTAACACGGATCATAGAGCAGAGAAAATATAACAGCCCCAAATCACTAAGCACTCTTCAACTCGATTTTCCCAGGCTTGCCAAAGAGGCAGGCAGAGGCTGCAGCGACAGCCATGCCCCCTGTATTTGCTGGAGGAAGTGGAGGTGGAGTCGGTGGGCATCCTCAAGGACCTGGCAGGGCATCAGCTCACGTGACCTCAGGCATGGGCCCCTGACCAGGGTGGATAGGCCACTGAGTCAGGTTTCTGGGGATAGATGGCCGTGAGGTGGGCCAGGGCACCGGCCGCGGGGACATTCCTTCTCTCTCCATCATCGAGCCACTTGACTGCTGTGTTCGTAGGTTAGTGACATATGCACAAAAATTGCAAGTCTTGTAATTCGCCCAGATGGTGGAAGCTGCCGAACTGTTCCCTCTCCAGAGACAGCTGTTCCACCACGGGGCCATCTGGCTCCCCCTGCTCCGCACCCTGCTCTGGGAGATAAGCCACTTTCCACAACATCTGCACAGATCTTGCAACCATCCCTTGTTCTCCACAGGTGATTAAGACGGCTCGCTCGCTGAGGCTCCGTTGCACCTGTGCCATCCCTAACGTGTTGGAAGCTGGGTTTTAGTGGCCCATCAAGGGGAGTCAGTGAGCTGGTGGGTGGGGCACAGTGGCTCTGCCTTCCACATCCGCCAAACAGCAGAGGGGCCACCCAGAAGTCAGCTTGCCACTTCTCTGTGGGGACAGAGCTTGCCCTCGCCCTGCCCAGACACACCTCGGGATTCTGGGCTGGAAGTGACTCCAAGAGATTGTCGTCTCTGACATAGGCTTGTTTCACGCCAGATGGACGGAGCTGGACAAGGCTCACATGTCCCATCATATGAGGTGTGACGTTACCGATCAACACCTTTAAGTCAGCCTGCCACAGTGTGGTTCAGGGAACTGGATCTCCCATGGCTGATGGTGGTTCGAGTCGTGTACCTGGACACACCTGTGTGTGTGTGTGTGTGTGGGTGTGTGCACGTACACACGTGTATGTATGCCTGAAATCCTGACAGGATGGAGAAATGGAAGAAATGGAATAGGGGTTGTAGTATGACCATTCCCTATGGCGGGGGTGGGGTGCTTTCTTTCTCTCTTTGTGGCAAGCGCACATGCCTTTCCGTCTAACTGAAACAAACAAACAAAAGAGAAGCCTTACGCTCCAAGACCCACTGCGCTCCTCGGTGGAAAAGTAATGCCTGACCAGCAGAGACGCTTTCTATCCCAGGCAGCTCTGGGGTCCCTCAGGGACACCCACAGGCTGAACCCCAGGCCCCTGACACTGCAGATGCAAACCTTCTGTCTTTGTTTCCAGGTGCACCACCACAATCTATGCACGTCCTAGAGAGGGCAAAACCCTGACAGCATGGCCACCACCACACTGAGTCCTGCACCACGGCTCTGCCACGCCGGCCATGAGCTTGATATCCTTTGCTATTTTTCTGAAAGTTTGAAATATTTTCTTTAGCAAGTTGGGGCCGGCAGGTGGCGTGGTGGTTAAGGGCATTGGACTCTCACATGGCCGACCGCAGTTCAAGTCCTGGACCTGGAGCCTTGCTCTTTCACTTTCTCTCTCTCTCTCCCTCTCCCTCTGTCCCTTTCTGGACAAATAAAAAATAAATAAACAAATAGATTAAAAAAGAAAAAAGAGTCAGGGAGGGACCCATATGCCCCACCTGCCAACCCTATGGTTTCATGTGAGGTCTTCAGACAGAACATGGAAAATGCAGAGTCTGAAAAACTACGCACAGATCTCAGAAGAAGAATGCATATGTGAATTCCACTTTTCCCTGAACTTTGCGGAGGCACCCAGGGCTCCTTCCCAGATCTGAAAATGGACCCCTCTTGCCGCTGGCCTGCCCGTGTCCTGCCACGCCGGATAACAAGAGCTGACGCTCGTCACACGCTTCCCGTGTGCCAGGTACTACTCCTCTCATTCACGTGGGCTTCCTCATCCAATCCTCTCAGGCCTAGGTGGCAGGCCGCGCTGTCAACCCCAACGAACGGATGAGCCAACGGAGGCACAGACAGGTCCCCTGGCCCAGGCTTCATCCAGAAGGAGCTGGAACTGGAGCTGAGCAGGACCGATGGCTGAGGTGGGGGCGGGACGACCACAAAGCTGAGGCCAGCCAGCCTGCTGTCGTCCGTGTCACTAAAGACTGCCCACCTCAGCCTCCCGAGGTACCAGACTCAGAAGCTTCCGGATGGGGCCTTGGGGCAGCTGGGCCTGTAGGCCACTGGCTCTCAGGAAACGGTTATAAGCACGGAAAGAATGCTGATGCCTGGGTTTGGTTTCCGGTTCTGCTGCTTCCTTCCTGTGTGACCCTGGGCAAGTTATGTAACCTCTCTGTGCGCCCATTTCATCTATAAAACGAGGATGTTAATAGACCTACTTCAGAGGGGTTTCATGAGGATTAAATGGGGTAATGCAGAAATGAGGCCTAGCACATAACACAACTGGCAGAGAAGTATCAGCTACGTGGGTGATGGTGAAGAAGGGAAGAAGGAGGGGGCAGAGGAAGAAGAGACTGCTCTCTCTACCGCCAGTCGGGCAAGGCAGGGCCTGCAGGGCTGGTGACCACAAAGCCACGATGTTCTCCTGTGGCACAGGGCTGCGACTGCTTCGTTGTAGGTGAGGGAAGGGAAACGGGTCTACGCCACTCGGCTGGGTAAAGTGAAGGCGCCGGGGCTCCTGATGCTCTGCTGTGCTAACAGGAGACCCCACTGGGGTGGGGAGTGTCCTCGGAAACCTCAGGTCCTGGTGGATTGCACAGCCCCGGCTTCTTCCAGCCAGGGCCTTCAAGACGGGCTCCATCACTTCCTGGCTGTGGGCCCTTGGGCAAGTCATTCAGCTCCTCTGACCTCGTCTTACTCACGTAGAGGGAGCTTGTTACTGGGACCTGGTCTTGGGTGAAGCCCTGACATAGCAGATGGGAGCCCCCTCCGCTCCCTTCAAAGGAGGCTCATACCTGGGCTCCGATCCGAATGGGGCCCACGGCCCGAACGAGCCCCTCTACCTCGACTGGCACTGTAGGTCTCAAGGTCCCTCACTGTTAACTCCCCTTCCCCTCTCCCCACCCACTAAGTAGCAAAGTCTTTAGGGGACACCACGAAGGCTTGTGACAATCCATTTGGGGACGCCGTAGTCCAGGAGAAACTGGCCCTGCCCTCGGGGAGCCAATGGACCTCTTGCCCACGTGAAACTTGTCAAGAGACTCCCATGGATAGGTACGTCCGCCGTCTGGAAGCAAACCAAATGGCCCAAGGAGCCCCGGGACACTCAGTCTCCATTCTTTTCCAATCATCGTGTCTCTCTTGGACTCTTCCTCCAACTCGCTTTCATAAGAACTACGTTCTCCATGCTGAACTACTCTGCTGGTCCCGGGTCTCATGTTAACTCTGCCCACCGACTTCCAAATGAGAAAAACCTCTGCCCCACGATCGCTATAAGTTGAACTCGCACTGCACAGAATTTCAGAGCGGATGTATTTCCTCATATTACAGGTGAGGGACAACAACCCAGAGAGCGGAACCCTGCGTCCAGCCCCAGAGCGAGCCAGTGAGGAGCGCTGCATCCCGGACAGCCAGGTAAGGGCCACAGCTGACAGCACCAGGTGGCCTCCAGCCCTGAGGGCTGGCTCCTGCTAATCATCCCACCCCGGGTTTAGTAATACCCTCCTCCCTAGAGCCAGAAGCGGGCATGGGGGAGGACTCTCAGACAACAAAGGCGGCTCGGTGCTCACGGCAGCCCCTCCAACAAAACTGTCTGGACAGGCACCAGATGGCACTTGACTTTGGGAGACTCAAACCTGGCAACCGGCGGAGAACGTAGCCCCAACCTGGATCTTGCCTTTGGGGTTTCCATGCAGAGACATAATTAAAAAGGAGGAGCGCGTGCTCTGATTAGGAAGAGAACAAGGACGGCCACTCGGACAAAGCCACAGAGCCCACCCGGAGCCTGCACCTGTCCCGTGTCCTGGACAACAGATGGAGGAAGAAGCCCAAAACCAGGGAAGGGAAAAGCAAGAAGAGGAAGAAGAGAGGCAGAGGGAAGAGGAGGCCCTGCAGGGCCTCCCTCCTGCAAGGCCAGGCCCTGCCCGCTTCTCTCCCCAGCATCAATCCTCTGCTAATGCTTTATGTAAGTCCATTGTGAGAAAACAAGATTAAAAGGGACAGGCAGAACAAAGCATCAGTTTCCCTAACAAAGGCCCTCCACTTAGTAAATTAGGAGCTCTTTCCACCTGACACACTTTTAAAGGGAAATCTTCAATTACCACGCGCTGGCGGGGCAGAGCAACAAAAGGTCTGTCCGGTGACTGTTCCCCAGCCCCAGCAGCACTGAAACGGTTTTATGTAATAGAGATACTAATCGAGTCCATATAATTTGGAGAATTCTTTATGGAGGACTGAAGGGCGTTTGAGCCCTGCGGATGTTTCAAAGAGATTTTCTGCAGCTTATGCATTTACCTTGCCAAAAGCTTAGCTGAGCAAACAAACAGAGTCCTCTAAATCACGCGGCTGCTCATTTACTATCAGGTCCGGCAGTTTGTTTGGTGGATGAACCTTGCGGATAACGGAGGCCAAGGCCTTGGCGCCTCCACAGGGCCACACCCAAGGGACAGGAGCTGCGGCTGAGCTGGGCCACCTGGCTCCCGATTTGGGAGTTCCCTTCTCCCCAGTCTGGCACAGGGTAAAGGTGGCCAGAGGGGCAGGTCTGTGCCTGGCCAGGGGAGCGCTTTTGCCCTCGGTGCCTTCGCCATTCCCTCTGGCTTCATGGTTGGGAATGAGATTGATCGTGTCGTTTGCCCTCCCCTTCCCGCCTCATCCGAGCAAAGGAGTGATTCCAGCGGTTCTGGCTCCCCTGGTGACAATTCAGCCCCGGTGGCTGCTTGAAAAGGGGAAGGAGAAAGGAAAGTGGGCAACGGTGATGGGGAAGGTGACTCTCGGGGAACCTCGGGAGACGCGAATGCAGACTCATCGAACACACAGGCGTGATGTGCACCTGGCGCTCGGGTTACCGGGGCCTTGTCACAGGCAGACATGCAATATACATACTTAGCAAGGAGGACACACAGAACATGCATGTGCACATGCACTGAGGGGCAGCTCTGTGCACACGGTAAAATCTAATACTCACGAATATACATGTGTGTCATACTAAAAGCTAGCCCCAGGCCCAGCGGGCAGCACAGGGGTTAGGGCGCTGGACTCCCACATAGCGGGAATGGTCCCAGACCTGGCAGCTTGAAAGACACTGGGCGCGTGTGCACGTGTGCCCAAAATTCTGAGAGGACAATGGAGGCGAGGGGATTGTGGCAATGCCATCCCCCTAGGGAGGTGATTTCTCACTTTCTGTCTCTCTGGCAAACACACACACCCTGTAGCAAAAAATTTCTCTTGAAACAATAGCTAACACCAGGTGCATGCTTCTGAGCTCTGTGCACACACTCATTTATTTCCTCTTCACATACCACAGGAAAGATTCGATAGCTACTGCATTTATAGCTGAGCAATTGGGAGCACAGAGACACTAAGAAACTTACCCAAAGTCACACAGGCAGTGGGCTGCGTGCTCCCAGGATCTGGCTCTTCGCCTTCATGCTGCCTGGTGCGAAGTGCCCACACAGATCCCCCTCACGTGGGGTGGGAGCAGCCTCCACACAGGCACACTCCCAGTCCTACACACACACAGCACGGGCACCCCAGACAGAGGTCCAGGCATGCCATGGCTCCAGGGTCAAAGGAGACCCCGGGACTCTGGTTCAGGCTAAGACTTAGACTGGGGTGAAGGAAACTAGGTGTTGAAATATTAAAAGCACTCCTGTTCTTTTTTTTCTTCTTCTTCTTTTTTCAGAGAGGTTTTTGCTACAGGGCCCATGCACTCACCAGAAAGACAGACAGAGAGACAGGAAGCGAGAAATCACCCCCCAGGGGGGATGGCCACACCACAACCCCTTCTCCTCTATTTTCCTCTTGGGATCTTGGGCACGCACGCACACATGCCTGGTGTGAGTTTAAGCCGCCGGGTCCGGGACTCGAACCACGGTCGACTACATGGGAGTCCAGCAACATAGCCATTATGCTAACTGCTGGTCCCAAGCACTCCTGTTCTTGTTGGTTAGTGGTTGCCTGCTCCCTCTCAGGCCCCCGTGTCCTCATCATCCAGTAACTACAGGGTTAACCCTGGCACTGTCAGGGGCCTTCAGGGCCTTCCCATTCTACCTTATGAGTGAGGACCAAGCCTGGAGTTAAATATTTTTGTTCTCACCCCAGGTACAGACCAGGTGGGGACAGTGGGGTACAGGGGTGCAGAAGGGATCTTGCTCCCAGGACCTGGGTGGGTTTCGGCCAACGCCTGGCCAGCGTGGTGTGAGAGTGTGTCCCGCTGTCCCCAGCCAGTCTCCATCCCATCTGTTTGATGGGCAGCTGACTAAGGCTCTTCAAAGACATTCAAGGGGCCATAAAGAGGCAGAGGGAGGCTCTGCGCCATCATTTTCAGCCTCACTAAAGTCACCCAGCATCCCTTAATCAAGGAACAAGAATTAGACATTTGAGACTGACCTGCATGCCATCCACACAATTCCACCATGTCTTCTCTTGAAACATCTCCTCCATGAACCGGAAGCAGGAGGAGAGGTGCTCAGTGAGCTGGGAGGCCGGGCACAAGGAAGGCTTCCTTCCACCAGCTTCCTTGTCCCGCTGCCTCCCCGGGTCCTGCAAGCTCAGTTCTCACCCAGAGCACTGGCCTTCAGGGTTCTGGGACAGTGGGCTCAGTCCCGCAGAGCCCCAGAGGGGGTGTCCGGACCCTTCACACAAACGCGGCATGGGTGCAGACACTGCAGTCTGAGAGGGGCTCAGCAGGGTGGGCAAGAGCCAGATGAGGGCCTCTGGGGCAGGCCACCTCCACTAGGGCCTAGGGCCCCGCCCAGAGATGACGGCTCCTGGGAAAAGCCAGCCCGAGCATCCTAGTCAACAAGGCTGCCTGGAGCACAAGTCCCTTGTGTACTCCAGGGATGCGGGGGTGGGGGTCCCTAGCCATGGCTCTCAGGAAGCTCACTGTGCAGCAGGAAGATGATAAGCATCTGACAGTGGGGAATCCGGATGAGAGGGGCCGAGATCACGACAGGGAGGGGCGGGCTCACAGGGAACATTCGGCTTTGCCCCAGGTTTTTTAGTCACCGGCAGAAACTGCAGAGCAGGACTAGCCTTCTAGGAAGTGGGCAGCCTTGTGAAGCCCCAGGGCATGGGAGAATGTGAAGAGGGTCGGCAGTAGGGTAATGGAGCCTACAGAAGTGACACAGAACCCCAAGGTCTCAGGGAGGACCCTGGGGAACAGCACCCAGGGGCACCCCAGGGGTGGGGACAAGGAAGAGCCAGAATGCACCGGGGTGCCTGAGCCCCCACTCTGCCCTGCACATAGTGAGCCACCCTAGACTACGATGACATGTTTTTAAGAGAGGTCATTTGTTTGTTTGTGGTTGTTTTTCTTCATTGCAACACTTGCTCACCAGAAAGAGAGCCGAGTGGTGTGGAGCACCCCCCAGTAGGGCGTGATCACTCCACAATCCCCTCACCTCCATCCCTCAGCATGCAGGGGCTTGGGGAGATGCACATGCAGGTGCCCAGCCTATGTTTCAAGATGCGGAGGCTGGGACTCCAGTCCCGCAGTGGGCAGCATGATCCAGCTCCCTCAACCACCGGGCCACAGGGCCAGCCCTCGTCCCTTCATTTCCTGAGCATTTAGCACATCAGGCACTGTTCCAGGAGTGACAGCATTCGCTGTGAACAAACCGAAGTCCCCTGTTCCGATGGAGCACATGTTCTGTTGACAGTTAAGGGAGAGTAAATAAGGCGGGGAGGCCAGCACAGAGAGGGACCGGTGGGAGGAGGATCAGAGTTGCTGGGCCAGGCCACCTGGGGCTTGCAGCTCAGTGAGAACCTACAGCAAGCAGCAAACATCCAGTGAGACCAGGAGTCAGAGGCCGCATTCTCCAGATGTGGAAGGAATCGGGAGATTGGAAGGGGAGGCTCCATAGAGGAACAGAGCCTTAGACGGGGCAGGTTAGCTACTTCACGGGCGCGAACTGACCCAGACGGGGACTAACATCAACGCTGATGCTCCTGGCACAAGGCAGGCTTCCCCTCCGAGGCCGCCCATTCCAGTAGCAGAGGCGTAACGACAGCTGCAGCCGGCGATCAGGAAGCAGCACGTGGGTCCTTCCAGGCCGCGTCAGCACATGGGTCCTGCTGGCACTTGCCAGGGTGGGAAGGCCCGGCAGGGAGGCTGAGATCTTGGCTGGCAAAACCTCACATCTCCTGCCTCCCTTTGACCAAGGTGCCGAGCATGGCCGTCCACACCTCACCCATCCCGGCACACACTGTACCTTTCACCCCTTTGAGGGTCCCCATGCTGCTCCCCCAGAGTGACTACTCCTGACGTCACCTTAAGGTCTCGCTCACTGTTTAAACCCATCAGTGACCTCATGGACTGTCCAGTGTCGTGACCCCGCCCCACTGTTTCCCACTCTCACGCAGCCTCAACAAAGTAAACCAAGACC
>NW_006159876.1:3187749-3197053 GCF_000334495.1 Tupaia belangeri chinensis | reverse complement strand
GCTGAACTGCTGTGCGTCAGACCTGCCAGACGCCTTGTCCGCGGTAGCTCGGTCTTCACACAGCCCTGCTTCACAGATGAGGGTCAGAGGAGCAGAACAGCACGCCTGGGTCACACAGCGAGAAGAACGCACTGGGCTTCCATCGGGCTGGGCTGTAGCACGTAACCACGTCGTAACCACGCCCATCGCCTGTCCTGAGAGGTCCTCACACAGCTTCTATTTTTCTTTTTGCTATAGAATGCATGCACTGGCTGGAGAAGGGGATGGGAGTTATTAAGAAAGCACTGCCAAGGGGTGGCCACACCAAGTCCCTTCTCCTCCATCCTCCTCTCAGAATTTTGGGCATGCATGCACACGCACCCAACGTGTTTTTCAAGCCATCAGGTCTAGGACTTGAACCGTAGTGAGCCATGCGGGATCCAGCCGCTATAACCACCATGCCACCTGGCTGACCTCTACTGGTCTTTCAGACTCAGCTGAAACTAACCTCCTCCGAAGGGTCTTCCTTGATCCCCTTGCCCTCCAATCCCCACCCAGGGGAAGAGGCTTTTCCCTGGCAGGTCCATTTCATTTCGTCACCCCTCTATGATTGCAGAGAAGGGACGCGATGGTGGGACATGATGTCACATGACTCCCAGACAAGCACCATCCTAGGGTGCTACGGGAGGAACCTAAATTAAGTGCCAACAGAAAGGGGAGTCCCAAGAGGCCACTGGGCATTATAGGTGCCCAGGCCATGAATTCACTCATCAACAATTACTTCCTGAGGGCCTGACAAGCACTAGCCAGGGGGCAAAAACAAATCCTTGATAGCTAGGATTCTCACTGACATCAGGGCTAAGCATCAGTATTTATGAGTCTGGTCAGTGTGAGTCATCACCTAGAGCTCGCCTGCTCTGGGTATTCAAAATCAATGCTCTATGCCCACAGACTGGGGACTGGCTAACAGTGGCTATACCAGTTCTGACCACTCAGCCGGGACCAACTGGGGCAGCTGGTGATGCCCACGCCTGCTTGTCACACGGTGATGGCATGTGTCCCACTGGATCACACACTTCCTTCTCAGCTCTCTGTCCCCAGGGCAGCACAGGGCCTGCGGGCACAGGTGCGCAGTAACAATAAATGCTGGGTAGGCGGAGGACAGTGGGGAGGGGGGATGGTATCACTCCTCCGGCAGCTCAGCACAGGTGTCGGCGCCCCGTGGGGGTGGCGTCAGCACTGCTCCTGGTGACGGCGGCAGGTGAGACTCCCGGGGGACCTCTCAGAGGGCAGGCAGGGAGTCCATTCGCCTCATAGCTATGTGGGGAGGCTGCGTTTCAGACGGGTCAGTGTGAGTGGTGTGAGATGTGCACACCACTCCCTCACTGCCACACCCTCTGGCTACCCTGACCCTGGCACCTATCAGGACCCACCTTTGGAAAATGCTAGAATAAAACCAGTGTTTCTTCAGTCCCTCTGCTTCCTACAAGCTCCTCAGCCGCCCTCTTGGCTGACCCACTTCTCTGTCTTGGCCATAGGTCCCTCCTCTCACGAGAAAACCCACCGCGGGAGGGGAACATACGGGACTTGCAGCTCGCTGATCTGAGCCCCTGGCTGGCCACGCGTATGTGAAAAGTCACTGCCCTCGGAGCTGCAGCCTGCTCTCCTGGGCCAGGGCAGTGGGAATGCCCTTCCTGTGTGCAGAGCGCCAGGCAAACGGCAGGCAGCGCACTGTCATCACTGCTGGGAGTCAGTGATCCGCTCGAGAAAGCGTGGCCTCACGGGTCACAGGGCTGTGACGAGTCCCCTCCCTCTCACCACAAAACAGGGGCAGTTGGAGTGACACGGCAGAAAGGGCCCTCAAACAGAATAAAGGTATTTTTTAAATAGACAACTGCGCCCTAGGGAGAAAATGGTACATTCCTACATGTAAGAAAAGGGGGAGGGCCAGCAGGTGGCGTGGTGGTTCAGGCTCTGGTCACTCCCACATGGCTGACCATGGTTCAAATCCTGGACCTGGTGGCTTGCTTTCTCAGTTTCCTTCTCTCTCTAGTTAAATTAAAATAAATTAGCAAGTAAATAAAATTAAAATAAATAATTCTTTTTAAAAAAAGAAGAGGAAAGGGGTAAGTGAAGAGAGCCAGACTACAGAAGGCAGACGTGCTATGTGCCCGCTCAATACATATGAAATGTCAACAATCTGTGGCAGAAAGGCAAAGATTGGGGGGACAGCAGGTGGCATGGTGGTTAAGGAGCCAGACTTCCACATGATTAACTGCAGTTCAAGTCCCATGGCCTTCTCTCCCTCTCTCTCAAGCACAGGTACCTTATAGCAAATTAAAATAATAATAAATAAAATTAAATAAATAATTCTTAAAAAAAAAAAGAAAAAGAAAAAAGATTGGAAGACACAAAAGTAGAGATAGCAACTGCAGATACCAGAGACTGCCCAGGGAGGGGGCCCAGTGAGGGGGGGTGGGGGTCTGGAAGAAAGCATTTAACAGACACAGGAACGCATGTAGACGGGCGAACGGGTGTGGAACAGCATAGTACAACAAAGTGAAAAGAAGGGGCATTGCCAGTCATGCACACACACACACACACACGCAGTAGAGCAAAAATTGAAGGTGCACATCATGAAGCGGTGTTCTTTGTTGAAAACGATGAATATGGTAATATCTTTGATTTGATTATCACACACCGTATGCATGCTTTCAAAATCCATATTGCACCTCACGAAGAAGTACAACAATTAAATGCAAATACGAAATTAGGGAAAAAAAATTAAAGAAAAGGGGAATTTAATAGGAGGAGCATGAGGTCAGATGCTAACGCCAAGGTGGTCCAGGAAACCTCAGACCTGGCTACAGACACGACCGCGGCCCAGCTCGTGCTGGGGGTCACCGGCTCAACACCCACACCAAGGTAGGTTTGGCCTTGGGAGTGGCCAGCTCCGTGCAGAGGAACTTCCAAGGCTCCCCACCCTAGGGAAGAAATCAAGAGCTCTAGAGTGGAGAAAAAGAAGAAGCAAAAAGCCAGGGGAGGGTACGGGGCAGTGACTGCCGACGTGGGCATGAGGTCTCCTTCAGGGTAAGGTTGAAAATGTCTGGCACTGGACAGAGGCAGTATTTGCAAACACTGCGAATGTACTAATGCCACTGAATTGTACACTTTTACGGGACTAACTTTATGTCACATGAACTTCACATCAATTAACAAAAAGAAACATAAAGGCCTAAGTCTTCACCATCCTCAGCATGGACTCACAAGCCAGGCTAGCAAAGCAGAGCGGTCTTGAACCACGGAAAACCGTTAGTGCATCCGACAAGAAAATGCAAAGTTAATGCACCCTTGCAGGGTGCACCCCAGGCAATGCGGAGGGAGAAAAGAGCTAACCAGTTCACACCCAGAAAAAGAATAATAAATAATTCTACGAGAGAACAGTCTACCATAATAGAGAATCAGAAGAGAACTGGTCTTCTAGGAGCTTGAGCTAATGGAACTAACAGCCCAAAACGGAACTGTGCGAGAGAGACTATAACGGAAATATGTTTAAAATAATTAAAGCAGTAAAAAGGAACGGAATTCATAATGAAACACGAGGACACCACAGCAGACGAGCAGGCATACCTGCAAATAAGCCCACAGAACGCCTAGGAATGACTGTAGCCACGGAGACGGAGACCACACAGACAGGTTAATTAGCAGAGGTACACGATCTGAAAATGGATCTCGGGAAAATGCCCACGAGAAAGCCTGGAGAGACAAAGAGATGAAACGGGAGAATTTAGGAGATCGTGGATGGAATGAGACGGTCCCACATAGTGGAGCTCCACTGGGAGGGAATGGAGGATGGAGGAAAGGAGGTTCTTAAACAGATAAGGTTGAGAATGTTCCAGAATGGATGAAGGACATGAATCTTTAGCTTGAAGAAGATGTACCCCTCTGCAGAACAAACTGTATAAACAGACATAGCTCCACACCCAGACATTGCCGAGTGAAGCTGCAGAGCAGTCCAATGACGACGTCTAGGACGCAGTGGAACACCCTCGAACTGCTGGAAGAAATGACTAGAAACCGGGCAGCTGAACCATCACGTAAAAGTAAGGGCAAAATTGCAACCCTTTCAGGCCAGCCAAGTAGCGCGGTGGTAAAGGGGGCTGAATCACAGTTCGAGGGGTCATCTGTGTGGTTTGAGTCCTGGATCTGGCATCTTGAAAAACCACACCGGGCACATGTGTATGTGTGCCCAAAATCCAGAGAGCAGAACGGATTGCAGCGAGATCTCCTCCCTCCCAAAGGATGCTTTCTCACTTTCCTTCTCTCTGTCTCTCTCCAGTGAGCACACATGCCCTATAGCAAAAAGAGAGAAAAAGAGAGAGAGAGAGAGAGACCTCTTCAGGTTGGCCTTGTGGTCTAGTGCTTAAGAGATGTCACATAGCTGACCACAGTTTGAAAAACATGCCGGACACATGTGTGTGCATGCCCAGAGTCCCAAGAGGAGAGGCAAATGAAGAGGGCCGTTGACCATGCCCCTCAAGGGTGCTCCCTCCCTCCCTCACTCCTTCCCACCCTCTCTCCTGCTAGAACACACACTCTCTGGCAAACAAACAAACAAAAAAAACAAGCAAACACATTCTCAGGTTCTAGACAGCAAGCCCTCCCTACTGTTCCCTGACCCTCAGCACTCTCCCTGCTTTACTGCCCATCCCACCACCACAATGGGACAGGCCACCTCCTCGGCCAAGGATGCTCCAACCAGAGGCATTACCGTCACTGTCACCACGGTGGCCATGGCCCCAACCGAGCAGCTCAAGCCATTGCTGCAGGTGCCACACGCAGCACCTCGGGAAGTAGACCACCACAGACAAGCAGGACAAAGGCTTCATGGACTGTGCTGTTCTCATCTCCAAGGAGCAGGGCGCACTGTCCCTCTGCAGGGCCATCTGCCACCTGCTCACACAAGTCTCGGCTCTTCCTTCACAGATAAGCACAAGCAGGTCTTCCTAGGGGGCTGAAGAGCACAGCTCTGGAGGGATTTTGCCAGCAATGTGGTCTCTGCAAGGGCTGCAGGGGCCACCTCTCTCTGCCTCATCTACCCCTAGAGTTTGCAGAGCCCAGCTGGCAGCCAACACTGGGAAATCGGGCACAAGCAGGAGTTCAGGGACCTGGAAGACTGTCCACTGGAAAAAGACGAGTGGGCGGGACCAGGGTCTGCACCAGGGTTCATGACCCGGCAGGGCATCATCTCCCACCAGCGTACCCTTCAGCTGGTGCAATACGGTCAAAGGCATGTGCTCCCCAACCCAGGACACCCACACTGTGGTGGGCTGGGGGATCACCTAGTCCATGATGGCTTTGGCCAGTGCAGTCTTCTACCCCCTCAATACCATGTGGTGTCTCAAAAGATCTGATCTGATGTACACAGAGATGCTGATTTTTCCACAGGCTGCATGCACCCACTGGAGAGAGAGAGACAGCGAGAGGGAAAGTGAGAAATCACACCCCCAGAGGGGACGGCCATGCCATCCCTTTTCCTCCAGTCTTCTCTCAGGATTTTGGGCACACACACACACATAGACCTGGCGTGATTTTCAAGCTGCTTAGTCCAGGACTCGAACTACAGTTGGACATGTGGGAGTCCAGCACCTTAGCCACTATACCACCTGCTAGTCCTGGAGGAAGGTTCTCAAAGATGAAGGGTTGTAAAGCCTCTTCCAGGGAACACGGTCCAACGTCCTCAGAGGCCTGGGGGAGCTTCGTGCTGGTCCTGCGTGGACTGAACAAAGTCGTCCCAGCACATCTGTCTCCTCAACACCAGCAAGAACCAGAGACCCATGCAGAGCACTGAACTGGGACGGACCAGCGATCTTCAAGGAATTCCACCGTCTTTGTCTTGGCCCAAACTTGTCTATAGAGGGCCGGGGAAGGAGCTAGAAAAGGGGCTCACTGTGATTACGTCCTAACGCTGGCACCCTAACTCTGCGTATTGGTTACCGGGTGAAGGAGGGAAGAAATCACAACACCACTGCAGTCCTGGCAGGGGAGCTCCACTACTCAGATCGAGTCCAGGTGCTTCCAGACCTGGCATGTGTTTAAGCATTTATTGACAACTGTGTCTCCCATTTCTCTCTCTCTCTCTTTTTTTTTAGAGAGGTTTTTGCCATAGGGCGTGTGTGTTCACCAGAAAGACAGAGAGACAGAAAGCGAGAAATCACCCCCCCAGGGGAGATGACCACGCCTCAATCCCTTCTCTTCCATTCTCTTCTCAGAATCTTGGGCACGCATGCACGTGTAACTGGCGCGAGTTTAAGCCACTGGGTCCAGGACTCGAATTGCAGTTGACTACATGGGAGTCCAGTAACATAGCCATTATGCCAACTGCTAGTCCCTGTGTCTCCCGTTGATACTGAAGTGCTCACATCTCTCTTGCATAGCTGCATATCTGCAATTTTTTTTTTTTTGGAGAGGTTTTTGCTATAGGGTGTGTGTGCCCACCAGTCAGACAGAAAGAGATAGGAAGACAGAAAGCGAGAGATCACCCCCCGGGGGAATGGCCACGCCGCAATCCCTTCTCCTCCTTTCTCCTCTCGGGATCTTGGGCACGCACGCACACGCACCTGGTGTGAGTTTTAAACCACCGGGTCCGGGATGCGAACCGCGGTAGACTATATGGGAATCCAGTGACATAACCATTACACTAACGGCTGGTCCCCATATCTGCAATTTTGTAGAACATAATTGTACAGTAGTACACTCTGCTACAGAACAATGAAAAAAGACTACTTAGAACAACAAAAACATGAATAAATACAAATTCTTAGGGCCCTCCCCAAATCTTCTGAATCAGAGAACCTGAGGCTGGGTTCCAATTGTCCACATTCTAGCAAGTCTCCTAGACAGTTCTGACTAGGCACGCTCAAGTTTGAGAAGCCCTGGGCCACAGCGCACGCGATCAGACTCTTATTATATTAATAGATACGTGCGGGCTGAGTATCCCCTATCCAAAATGCCTGGGGTAAGAAGTGTTTTCAATCTTTTTTTTCCAGATTTTGTAATATTTTCATGTACCTAATAAGATGTTTTGGGGATGAGACCCAAATCTAAACACAAAATTCCTTTGTTTCATGTACACTAAATACCCATAGCTAAGATAATTTTGGACACTGTTTTTATATTACATTGTTCTGCGACCTGTCATGTGAGGTCAGGTGTGGAATTTTCTACTTGTGGCTCCAATATGTTGGAGCTCAAAAAAAAAAAAAAAAAAAAATTCGAATTTTGGAGCATTTCAGATGTACAATTTCCAGATTAGGGATGTTCAACCTGTAATGATACGTTTGGATGAACTGTGACTTGTCACTGCTGCAGCGTCTATAAGAGCCTTGTGAAAAGCACGAATGCTGATCACTCAACGTTTCTGGCCGTCTCCTTTGAGACTAGCCAGAGCCCTCGTCTCTCTTCATGGCAACCAACAACATTCCAGAAAGTTGCTGCTTCATCAGCCAGGTCCTAGGGTGAGGTCAACAAGAAGCAGACCTCAGGAACCAGCAGTTAGCAAAATGGCTATGTCACTGGACTCCCACGTAGTCGATCACAGTTCGCATCCCGGACCCGGTGGCTTAAACTCATGCCGGGTGCATGTGCATGCGTGCCCAAGATCCCGAGAGGAGAATGGAGGAAAAGAGATTGCAGTGTGGCCATCCCCCCTGGGGGGTGATTTCTCGCTTTCTGTCTCTATGTCTCTCTCTGTCTGTCTGGCAAGCACACACGCCCTATAGCGAAAACCTCTCAAAAAAAAAATAAATAAATAAAAGAAGCAGGCCTCAGCTAGCCCACAATGAACAAGTAACAACAAAAAATAAACTTCATTTATTTTTTTGCTACAGAGCACGTGCACTCTCCAGAGTGGGTGGGGTAGAGAGAGAAATCACCCCCCCAAGGAGGTGGCCATGCCACAATCCCTTCTCCTCTATTGTCCTTTCAGGATTTTTGGACACACACACTATAGGCTGTGTGTTTCTCAAGTCACCAGGTTTGGAAATTGAACCGTGTGGCGGGTCATGTGGGATCCAGTCACCTTAACCACCATGCCACTAGCTGATCCAAAACTTCACTGTTTTAAGCCACTAGGAAGTGGATTGTGTTTGTTACTGCAGCACAACCTAACCCATCCAGTCTGATACAGTTGTATTTTCAAAGAGCAGAGTTTCCTAAAATGCCTCAAACCCTACCATGAAAGTGACAGTCTAGTTCACCAAGATACGAAACCAGCTCTGTCTGTAGAGGTAAAGATGCCTATAGTCCTGTCCCAAAAAGAAAAAGAAAGAAATACACTTGTGTCAAAGATCTTCAGGACAGGAAATATCTAATGCCCGGTGAGCAGGGCAGACCACAATTCAGTTGTATCTGTAGATGACAGCAGGAGAAAGCAGCATGAGTTGGGGCAAGAGGGGGTGGGCAGCTTTGGTGTGGATGGTTCCAGAAGGGCTCCAGGTGAAGATGGCAGTTCTGAGGTAGAGGACATAAACAGGAGAAAAACAGTGCCACCCGGCATCTGTGTCTAGCTCTCAGACTTCCAGCATACTCTCGTTCACTGTTTCTTCTCTTCCTCCTTCCACACACAGCGACACTCCACCCTATGTCACAGGTGGTCCAGACAAGCGAAGGGACTTGCCCAAGACTGCACAGCAAGGTAGTATCGGACCCAGCCAAGGCTTTCCCTCTTCAGCCACTGTCCTACTGCCTAAGAGAAACAAGGCTCCAGGAAGAAGTTCTGCAGGCGAAGTCCCCTGCCCCTGCCCAGAGTGCAGGTGACGTTCTTACACAGGCTCCTGAGGTCAGGTCTCACCAGAGGCTGGCGAGGTTGGAGGTTCTCTGGCCCCTGAGGGATGGGGAGGGAGAAATGGAAGGGCAGGGGCTGCAGGGCATCCAATCCCGAACGCCCCCAGGTTTACGAGCCTCTCAGCTGGTGCCTAGTACCCTGGGTGCAACTCTTCACCTTTCACTGCATGACTCCCTTTCCAAGTCCCCAACCCAAGGTCTCCACTATGAGGACAGGTTTCAAAGCCTGCAGGTGCAGCTGGCTCCCCTCTCCCTCTCCTCCCATTGCAATAACCAAGAATAAGAGAGTGCTGGCAGTGGCTGACACCCACCTGCCAGGGATTTACTTGTGCTTCTCCAATATTCCTCAATATTCCCATGGTGAAGGATATTGCTATATACCTGGCCCTTAGAACAGGACCCTGTCTGAAGATAAAGTCCTCTCCAGGTAATCACACACACACACACACACACACACACACACACATATATATACATACAT
>NW_006159876.1:3176021-3187640 GCF_000334495.1 Tupaia belangeri chinensis | reverse complement strand
CTCTCTGAAGATAAAGACCTCTCCACGTAATCACACACACACACACACACACACACACACACACACCCCACTATGTGACGACTGCAATGTGCAGTCACAAGCCAACCACAACCAGAAGCAGGAGGGGCCTGGGACAGACCCTCACAGCGCTCGAAGGAAGCAGCCCTGCCAACACCTGACCCCCGGAACAGAGAGTCTATAATCCACTACCGAAGTGACCCAGCTGGCCGAGGAGCCGGCCCGTGCACTTTGGGACCGCTGCCCTAGTGAATTAACACGCTGCCTAACCCAGCCCGCTGCGGGCTTCCGCTCAGACCTGCCCGCCGTGGGTAAGCAGCCTCTTTGCTCCCTACCATGCCCGCGCCCACCTCCTGATGATGGGGCTTCCTCTCCCACCTGCCCCAAAATGCCACTCCATCCACTGAGGTCCAGCTCAAAGCCCATGAAGCCTCCCTCCTACCTGAGCTGGACTGCGTTCATAGCCAGTGTCTGGTCTGCTACCTAAGGACTTGCCTTCCCATTGAGGCTGTCCACAGCAGAGCACGTGGGTGGCCCACAGATGTCTCAGAAATACTGGCTTCAAACACCGCCCGGTACACCCTGTGCTTCCACTAGGCTGTGAGCCCCGCGAGGGCAGCAACCGCCCGTCACGTGTACCTATGCAACGCAGGTCGCGAGAAGGACCATACACGTGCGGGACAGACCAATGTGAGCAGGCAGCAGCCACTGTTCACCACAGGCCCAAGGGCGCCAAGAACCCACGGCACGCTGTGCAAGGGGCTGTGCGTGCGTGAGGGTTACTATGCAGCACGCGGCTTCCAGGGAGCGGACCCACGGACCTCTGAGCAGTGAGGATACACGCCAGAACCACGGTAAGAACGGTGAGTAACGGTAAGAACCACGGCATGGAAAGGGGAACTGGCATCACTCAGCCTTTACTCTGTGCCTGACCAGGGATCATTACTCTGTTCGACGTGAGTGTAAACTGAGGCTCAGAGAAGTAGAGTCTCGCCTGGGTTCATGAGGAGAGAAGTGGTCTGTCCATGCAGTTCAGAGCACAGACTCTGGAGCCAGAAAGCCTGGGTTCAAATCCATGTTCTGCTACTTTGCAGCTGTGTGTTCTGGGCAAGCTACTTAACCTCTCTGTTGCTCAGTTTCTTCACCTGTAAAATGGGAGGAATGGGGTGTCTACCTCAGAGGGCTGTCACAGGAGAAGCTGCAGCAGAGTTCGTGAAGAGGTCAGAACGGTGCCTGGCACACGGTGTGTGCTAAGAGGGCGATGAAGACAGAGGAAGAAGCTGAGAGTGGCAGAGCGAGATTCAAACCCAGGCCTACGGGACTCTGTCATCACTGAAGGCACCTAAGAAAAGCCTTCAGTCCTTAAAGTGATTTGTCGTTATTGTTTTGCTTTGTAGTTTGCTATAGAGCACATGTGCTTACTGGAGAGAGACAGAGACAGAGGGTGGGGTGGTGAGAAATCCCCCCTGGGGCGGATGGCCATGCTGCAATCCCTTCTCCTCCATTCTCCTCTCAGGATTTTGGGCACACACATGCACATGCCCAAAGTGTGTTTCAAGCCTCCGGATCTGGGACTCGAACCATACCGTCAGTCATGTAGGAGCCAGCCGCCTTAACCTCTGAACCACCAGCTAGCCCCTAAAGCGAATGTTGGAGCTTGGCTTTCAGGTGGCCGGGTCTGTGGCCACCAGCTCCACAGGAGGTGCCTGGCAGTTACATAAGGAGTGGGCCAGGAGGTTATAAACTGCCCTTGCTGGTCAGCAAGACCGGCCTGAGCCATCAGGACACTTAGCACTTCCTGCTCTTCATTTTCCGAGAGCCCCGCCAACGCCATGACGGCAATTAGGAGGGAAATGTGCTCATCTATTCCCGGAGCCCCTGCTGATGTCCGAACTCCCTTTATAATCTCTGTGAGTCCGTCCCCGGGCCCTCTGCCGGACCAGCCGCTCACAGCCATCCTGCTCAGGCTCCATGAGTCCCCCATCCCAGCCCAGCCTGGCTCACTCCACTCCATGCAGACAGGGCAGAAGCAGCAAAGCCTTGTCCTGATCTCATGTCTACACCTGAGCCTTGCAATTACTCTATCCCCGGGGAGGTGCTGGCCAAGGCTGTGCCCTCACTCAGTCCTCTGCCCTGCTCCTGAGAAATGGCCTTTCGGGATTAATTTTGGTTGAGTTTCATTGTATTTTTCCTGCAAAACCACAACTATTGAACCCATTTGCGGGAGCATTCTTCATTCCTGTAATGCAATTAGAATCGAGTTTCTCCAGCATGAGGGGAGCTGATACAACAGCAGGGGAATACTGTCGTTTCGGTCCCAACATCGACACACCCACCCTGCCCCAATTTTCTCTCTGGGGCTGGTGTGCTCTACCCACCTGAAGAGCAAGGAGAATACTAGTGAGGAAAATTTCTCTCCAAGTGAAGAGACAGAAACCTTGGGGGTGGGTTCTCCTCTCACTCCAGCCCCTCTGATACTCTCCTACACTGAGGGAACCTCCTAACGGTCACTGGCAAGTCCCGCTCTGGCCCCATTCCACCTGTCCTAGGTGAGTGGGCAAATCCCTGAGGATCTGGCAGGGCCCCTGCAATCATTCTCCCAGAGAGAGCAGGTGACCTGCCCAAAGGCACGTAGCTGGGAAGTGGGGCCCAGACCCAGATCTGTAACTCCAGTTCCTAGGCGCCTCCCACCTGCCACACCGTCCCCACCCGAGAACCCACAGCTGCCAGGAGATCAGCCCCTGTCTCAGGGGACACGAAGGCTTCATTTTTCTGAGCTGCTGTAGACAAACAGGAAAAGAGGAAGTGTTTGTCTTTCCTTCATCCCCCTTTTCTCCAATGTCCCCAATACTTTTTGCAAATCTCACTCCTCTGTGATCCCTGGAACGACTCGCTCAAGGTCTTCCTTTTGCCGTCCTCCTCCCAGGAGCTGTGGTTTTGGCACTCAATGATCCTGCCTTCCTTTCTTCCTTTGTCCTTCCTTCCTCCTTCCCCTCTTCCATCCGTCCATCTCTCCATCCATTTACCCATCTATCTCCCCCATCGACAAAGTCTTCTTGAGTACCTACAATGGCCGCAGCCCTGGGTGAGACATACAGTGCTTCTTCCCACCTGCTCCTCACAGTGGCCACTGCAGAAGGATCCCCCGTCCCCCATCGAAGCCTAGAACTGACCTGTTTCCCTCACCTGGTGAGGAGTTGACCAGATGGCCAAATCTTTGCTAACATGTTAGCATCAAACCCATTGCTCCCTCTGAGCACTTCTGGAGCATGGGGTCAGCTGAGGCTGCTGCCCAGGGGCCCCAGATGACCTCTCTACTGCCCCTCCCATCCCCTCCCATTGGGGTCAGAACAGCAGCCTCCTACGTACGTATGCAGAAGTCTCCGTTCTCGTAGTAGCCAGGGCAGCACTGGGACCTCCGCCGGTACATGGTCCGGAGGCCTCGCCGATATGCCGTCTTATAGCTGATCCTAAGGCACAAGGGAGAAAGCCACTTGAAAGTATTGAAAATCAATCGTGCCCGTTTAGAATGATATTTGTGTTAAGCTGTATCGAGGATGCCATTCAATAATTACTTTAAAATGCATGGCGGCTTCGAATATGAAGGAACACAATAAAGAAAAATCAATGGTGGGATCTGGGCCGCCGTGCCGCAGAATGTATTAGGACGCGGCAGTGCCTGCTAAGCCTGCCGGCTATTCCCCACGCTCTCCCTAACAGCAGGGCTGCGGAACGTAATTTCTGGGATGACATTGTGGAGGGCGACCCTGGCCTTCTCTGTGTTTCCTTAAAACCTCCAGACTCCGAGTGAGAGGGGCCCATGGGGTGACCTGGACAGGACTCTGACCCTGAGAGTTTCCGTGTCCACCCCCATGTCCCCAACCTGCCAGGCTGCTCCCGGCCCCAGGGACTGGTCCAGGTCTGGAGAACTGAACCTTCAGTGAAGAGACCTTCTGACTGAGTTCCAGGGAGAGGATCGATCTCTCCCACCCCCAAAATAGCACCTCCTGGAGGGGAACTGGGAGTGCATCCCTGAGAAGGCCCTAAGCTGAGCCCCGCTCGGCAGAGGGAGAAGCCAGCGCCCACAGAGCTGCGGGTGCTTTAGATTGCAAGTCGGACACCTGGTTCCAGTCCTTATACTGACACAGTGCTAAGATGGGGCCCCGTCCAGAGAGACCACAGACAAAATCCCATTTCATTCTCCCAGCTGCTCCCTGAGGAAGGTTCCACTGTTATGCCCCTTTATTGTATTTCTGTTTTACTCTTTTTTTAAATTTTTATTTCTCTTTCAGAGTTTATAGTTTTTATTGTATTTTACATCACCCTCCCTTTGTTTTAGGGGTAAGAAAACTAAGATTCAGATAGGTCAGTGATTTGCCTGAGGATCTGCATCTACTAAGTGTCCCAGCCAGGATTTGAACCCAGCTCTAACTGCAAAGCCTATAGACTAAGCCTCTAGTATTAATGCACAGCCCGCGGCAGTTCTCACGGCATGGCTTTCTGACCTCACAGATGGAGTGATGGCGTAAGGTGGGAAATAGGAAGGGTGTGAGCACTGGCTCCTAAGCAGGGAGTCAAAATGGGGTAGTGACTGAGAATGCCCCTTCTCATATGTACAAAGTAGAAGGGATCTGAAGTGGCCTTTAGGGACAAGAGAGAGAAAGTGACTTGCCCAAGGTCACAGACTCAGCCCCAAGCCCTCAGGCCTTTTCATTTACCCACCAGCCTCCAAGGGGAGCCTGCCATGTAGACCCCTCCTCAGCAGTAATGGAACAGGGGTCAGGCTGGGGCCGGTCATCAGGTCGTCAGAGGTGTCTGCAACCTGCTTTCCATGGAGGGTCAGGCAAGCTCCTACAGCACGGGCCGGGGCAACCCTCCTAGTTCTTAAAGCTCTCGCTTCATGACAAATGACAGTATGGGGCCCTGGGGAAATCTGTGATATTTGGGAATGTCGCAAGCTAAGGTCATTCTACTTTGTCAAAAGCACATAATGGAAGGTAAGCTGGCCTCGAAGTGAAGTGACTTCCCTGGCACAGGAAGGCAGCTCCCCACAGCTCCAAGGGTTGTGTGAAACTCTCAGAGAATGACTCAGGTCATCCAGCTATCCCCCTCGGCCAAGCGGGATTACCCCAGGCCCTCCCAACAGGGAGGTGGTCTTGGCATCAATAAAGCCTTTCAGGAGAGTGACGCTGCCCCTGTTTCTGGCTCCCCCGTCCCGGATTGCTCCCTGTGCAGGGGTGGGGCGAGGAGAGGCTGGGGCCAGGTGCCAGGATGCTCTCAGGAGAAGGATGCTGAGTTGAAACAAGCCATCCCACACCAAGGCAGACTAATGGTGCAGCTGTCAGCATGCACGCTCTGGGTCATCAGAAAAAGTGCAAGGCAACTCAATAATTTAGCAAAATAATTCATGTTCCAGGAATATGGCCTATTTTAATAAGCAGCCACTCACTCTCCCAGCCCCAGTGGTGATGGACGGCAGCCTGGCCTCCGAGTACCCAAGGGAATCACAGCGCACAGCAAACTCAGCCCAGGCACGGGGCTTGCCAAGGCTGAGGAAGGAGCAGGACTCCTACTTCCGCTTCCACCTTTGACCAGGGCCACAGGCAACCACTTCTGGCAAAACTGGGGTGTTAAGGTCTTAGGGGAGCATTTGGCCCCAGACCCTCATCATAGTCAAAGGCTTGAGGAAGAGAATATAGTAGTGGCTGATAAGCTCCTATTGGACCAGATCTTTCTTCCAAGAACAGCTATGAAGTCTGGGAAAAAAATATCAAAAGCAACTACGTGAGGGATTAGAGAGAGGACAAAAGCACGCAGATGCTAAAGGGCCGTGGATGCCGCCCCGGGCAAGTGAGTCGAACAATACTCTGGGTGGGTGAAGTTCAGACGGAACACACACTGCCTTACTGGAGTGAAGAACCAGGACAAGTCAGGCTGAACTTTTGCCAACAGCTAGCAAGTGAAAAGGGAAATCTTCAAAAGGCAGGAACTACAATGAGGGCCCTCTACATTCTTTGTAAAATCTCTGTTCAATCTTCTGGCCCCTGAATTATGTGCATGGGGGCGCACTGCAAGAAGTCCAGCTAAGACTAAAGTACTGAACTTCCAGAGTTTGAAATTTGAGTTGAGCCAAGTAGACGGCTATTAAAACAAACAACAAACCAATACTCTGTGGAAGAATCTAGCAGAATCTAGTCTTTACAACTTGTGAGTCAGAATGCTCTCAATACAATCAGAAATGACTACATGCATAAACATATACCTATACAAGAGAAAAAGCAATCAATGAAGACCAACCTTGAGAAGATATCAGAGTTAGCAGATAAGAAATTTATTTTATTTATTTATTTATTCTAAGAGATTTTTGCTAGAGGGCACATGTACTTGCCAAAGAGACAAAAAAAGCAAGAAATCACCCCCCCTCCCCACCAGGGCCATGGCCATGCCACAATCCCTTCTCCTCCATTCTCCTCTTGGGCTTTTGGATCACCACAGCACTGCACACGAGCCCAGTGTGAGTTTGAAGCCACCAGGTCCAGGACTCAAACTGCAGCTGGCCACATGAGAGTGCAATGCCTTAACCACTATGGCACCCCCAGATAAGAATGTTAATGCTTGATGTCTCATAGCAAGTGAGACAAAAGGTCTCAAAGAAAACCAGGACGTAGGCTTCTAAGCATAGAGTAAGTTTCCCATCCACAGTGCTCCCTGCCATGATTCCTGGATAATCCTCAAAGACGGACTAGGCTCGCAGAAGGAAATAAGAGAGAAATCTGGAATCAACACAGATGTTCAGCAACTAGGAAAAGGGCCCACCATGTGGCCTCTCTTGCATTTCCTTATTTGCCCTTCATCTTCTGGCTATTCATCTCTTGAATAATAACGCCACCTCACCTGTGTCTAATGCTGTACCCTTTTCTCCATTTTCCCATGCACTTTTCCAAATATTTTCATATTCCTGATCTCACTGGACTCTGAAGGGTGGGTAGAGCAAGGATTATGTTTGATGAGTATACCGGGAATCCCCAGATAAAGTGACTTCCCCAGGGTCGTCCCTCAAAACATGTCCTCTGTTCCCTCTTATCTCCCTGGTGACCCGAGAGCACGTCATGACTTGCAGGAGGGTTGCAGACAAGGCTGTGAGGTTACCACGTGAGTTGTTCACATTGAGCATGGCTAAGAGTAACCTGGCCCTGGACCCAGGCATGGTGCAGAGAGGTTGCTGAATTCTTTTGTTAAAGAGATTTTTTTCTACAGGGGGTGTGCGCTCCCTGGAGAGACAGGAAATGAGAAATCACCCCCTCCCCAAGGGATATGATCACACCTCGATCCCTTGTCTTCCATCCTCTCAGGATGTGGGGCACTCATGCACATGCACCTGGCATGAGTTTCAAGCTGCTGGGTACGGAACTCAAACCACAGTTGACCACAGGGAAGTCCATCCAGTGTCTTAACCATTATGCTATGTGGGAGCCCCTGAGGTTGCTGAATTCTAGTCTGCACTACTCTTCAAGTCAGATGCCCTGGCATGGGGACATATCTACTCTGAGCTCGCCTGATGTTCTTTTTGCCCCCAAAAGCAGACTCTAAGATAACGATCTGAGGATAAGCAGTTTTTTGGGAAGTGGTCCTGAAAAGCACTGGTAGGAAGTGGGAATGTGAGATGGGGGGTAAAGGCGGCCAATACAGGGCCTGCTACTGAGCTGCTCTCCCACTGGAGACTCCCGGGACACTGTGCAGAACCTCCCCCGGAGGGTGAGGAAGCTGGGGTATTTGTCCACCGACTCCCCGCCTGTCACTGGCCAGGGTCACTAACTCTCTCGCACTTCCAGCCGGCCCTGCTCACAGCCCCTCTGGCCAGGAGGTGGGCAGCAGAGCATTTCAGGGCAGGGCGTGTGCAGGGAGTGCTGGGCATGTGAGAGGTGCATGCCAGCACCTCCCCAGGAGCCTGCTGCTACCTTGCACAAAGGCATGTTCTGAAAGCCTGGCACCTTCTGTTTCTGTCATCCAAGAAAGGGACTCACCTGTGCCTGGTGCACTTGAACCAGTTGAGAATATCTGTGCATCGCGTGTAGTAGATCTGATCGAAGGGGTGTGCGTACGATTCCTGGACAGTCACGGCGTAGCTGGGAACAGATGGGAGGCGGAAAACTACAGTCAGCACATGGGAGGTTGAGCTGATACTGAGGATGCAGTCACCTCCCCAGGGGAGCAGAGCCTGCAGCCCGGCATCAGGCTCCACAGCCAAGTGGCCTTGGACCACCAGCTCCGCTCCCCCTGCCTAGGATCCCTAGGAATTCAAAGCTCCCTGACTCCCACTGGATTCAGGCACATCCCTGTGACTTTCAGCCCAGCTCGTTTGCTGCATTCTAGTGCACATAACAGAGAATGGAAAAAGGAGGGTGAGGTTTATTTTGGGTGGCTCCGGAAGGCAAAGCCAACATGTTGGAAAATACTTCATGTTTGCTCGGATCCTTATGGTTTTCAAGGAACATGCTTGGGAGCTGATCTCTGTAGCAACTGGGGAAGTGACTTATCCTGTTGTACAGGTGAAGACGCTGGCTCAGAGAAGTGCTCGCCCCGGCCACAAAGCTGCATCAGCACTGCTAGCGCACACTGAGTGTCCTGGGCCTGTTCTTTCATCTTGTTTGTTTGTGGTTAGTTTGCTACAGGATGTATGTGCCTGCCAGAGAGAAAGAAGTCGCCGCTGCTGGGGGATGGCTACACCATAACTCCTTCTCCTCCTGGGATTTTGGGCGTGCAGGCACACACGCCCAGTGTATTTTTCAAGCCACCAGGTCTGGGACTCAAACCGCGAAGTTGGCCATGTGGGATCTAACCACCTTAACCACACACCACCCGCTAGCCCTGCCCTGGGCCTTTGAATTCTCACACAATCGTATAGGTAGGTAGGTAGAACTGTTCTAACTATTAAGGTGGGGAACCTGAGTATCAGAGCGTAAGTGACTCGCAGGTACCCTCTACCCTATTCCACCTCAGTACACTTAGGGGTGCACTGAGGACAAGCTCCACACCTCCTGTGAGGACTGGTATCTTGCCACCCTGCCTGTCAGCTGACAACCTGGAGCAGCAGGTGGAAGCCACAGGGAAGCCAATCTCAGCTTCACTAAAATAAGCCTCTGTATTATCCCACCCCTGGCAGGGGCTGCAGGAAATGCATTCAAGCCAGGATGCTAATGCGAGCACTCACACTTAGCATGTGGGCTGGAGAGGACCTCAGCTGAGAGCTCAGGAATTCGTTTTCACGGAGGTTGGTATTTCTCAGGGTTTGCCCCAGAAGGTTCACCGACCTGGGCCAGATGGCTGGGTTCAGGCTATGAAAGCCAATTTGCTTTGCCTGGAGAAACCATGTTGGTTAACGTGCATGCGGGCTGGACCGGCCAGCTCCATGAGTGGACCCACAGCAGGCCTCTGAGGCCTGGAAGGTCATCGGAGGAGGGCCCTCAGGCTGCCCCCACTAGCCAGCACACTGGAGATGTGCCTCAGAGGCACACAGCTGTACAGACCTGGCCCAAACCCCTGTCTATGTCCAGGCTTAGGGAAACTGAGGCAGCTCAGCACCCACCATGCCTTCCCAAAGACCTCTTAGAATTCTGAAATTCCAAGACCCCAGACTCCAACACATCTCCTGAGAACCCCACTTAGAAGCACAACGGGTTAAGAGCGCACGGGCTCTGAGTCCAAATGTGCGGTCAAGGTTAAAACCTGCCACTTGCTAGCAAGATGTCCAGAGACATGTTACATAACTGGCATAGCCTCCGTTTCCTCATCTGCACATCTACGATAAATGTTACCAGGGATGGGACCAGCGGTTGGCATAATGGCTATGTCGCTGGACTCCCATGTAGCCGACCGCGGTTTGAGTCCCGGACCCGGCGGCTTAAACTCACACCGGGTGCATGTGCGTGCGTGCCCAAGATCCCGAGAGGAGAATGAAGAAGAAGGGATTACGGTGTGGCCATCCCTGCTGGGGGGGTGGGGGGGATACTTCTCGCTTTCTGTCTCTCTGTCTCTCTCTGACTTTCTGGTGAGCGCATGCACCATATAGCAAAAACCTCTACAAAAAAAAAAAGTGTTACCAGGGACTTTGTGCAGTTATTGTGGGAATTAAAGGAGGGGGATAATAGCCAATGTCTTTCAGGGTGGTGGGAAGATAAAATAACACATTATATGCTGAACAGGTACGCAGTAAATGTTTAGAGCTGCTGCAGGTGTGGCAGGTGATGAGTCACTTCGGGGCTGGGCACTGCACCGAGGGATCTCTCCTTCTCAGCCTCGTGGGACAGAGAAAGAAAGCTATGCAAACAGAATGGACTCCCCGCTTTGCAAAGTGTTCAGGGTTCAGCTTCCCCTTCTGCACTGATGGGGACAGTAAATGCTCAGGGAAAAGGCCTGAGCCCAGCAGAGGGGGCTGAGGTGTCATGGAGACAGACCCAGCTCTGCAGGACGCCCTGGGCTGAGCGGGTTTGGCAATGGGACCTGGTACTAACTCCAAACCTCCAACCTGAAGTGTGTGTCCCAGGCTTCACGGCTGGGTGGTTTAATATCGCTCATTTGCCAACATGCTAATGAGCGCCCAGATTAATCTTGAAGGGCCAGGCTTTCCTGGCCAGGGGAGGTCTTTACACTGGGTTTTTATGGCAGAGGGGTATAATTAACAAGGAACCTGCCAGAAGCGCAAATCCAGCTGGGAAACGTTCTCTAAGCAGTCTCCAGGGACCGGGTGTTTCTGGAATGACACTGGCTAGAAGCAGCCACAGATAACTTGCCACGGAGCGCCGTTTGAAAAGCTGGGAGGGGGAAGGCACGCTGGTGGCACTGGGCATCCCTTGCAAGGTAATTTTAGCTGTCTGGCTCACTCCTTGTCCTCCCAGACTGTGACCTGTTAGAGCTCAATCAGCCTGAAATACCTGTTCAGTTCAGAGTATGTTCATATTTTAAATTTATTCATGTTGGGCAAGTTTAGAAACTTAGAGTTCACAGGGCCAGCAGGTGGCATGGTGGTTAAGGTGCTGGATTCCCACATGGCCAACCACAGTTTGAGTCCTAGACCTGGTGGCTTACTTTTTCACCCCCCCCCCACCGCTGTCTCTCTCTAGCTCTCTCTCTGGTCAAATTTAAATAATAATAATAATAATAAAATAATAATTTTTAAAGAAGAAACTTAGAGTTCAGTTGCAGTTTGAACTGATCTACTGGCACAAATGGGACTCAAAGTTAGAGGGAAGTCAAAGAGGGCTCCCTGGAGGAGAGGGAGTCAGGTTGGAGATACTGGGAAAGGCACAAACAGTAGCAGGAAGCACCTGTGCTTCAGCTGGGTCAGGTGGACAGAAGAGGTTATCTGAGGCTGGAGTCCACAGATCAGAGGCTAAGATGGAGTTCTACCTGGTACCTCTGACCCTCCAGAACAAAAAGGCTTACATTCGCCAAAACCAGACGGAGCAATGGGCCAGCGTGGCCTCAGAATTATGCGGAAAGCTTATGAAAAATGCAATGTTGAATCGGAATCTCTAGGGAGAGGCCCCAGGAGACGCCTTTGCACACGCACCACCGGTGAGCCAGTGTGCATTACAGTCTGTG
>NW_006159876.1:3165789-3176010 GCF_000334495.1 Tupaia belangeri chinensis | reverse complement strand
TGAGCCGGAGTTGTCAACAAGAGACAGTAATTGAGGCTTACGGTCCTCAAAGCACTTCCAGGAAACTGGTGCCCCTGATCCTCCAACATGACCACTGTGCAGAGGCGGAAGTAGGCTTAGAGACTTCCCTAAAGTCCTGCAGCCAGCTGGTAGAAACATCCAGGCTGTCTTCTCATCGCTGACCCTGAATCCTCCCCACTTCACCACAAAGGGAAACCCCGCGTGGGCTCCAGCCGTGACCTTGATGAGGGGGCGGAGTTCCACGCAGAGCGTCCAGCCCTCCAGAGCACACCAGGCCGGCGCTGTCCCCTGCCTCCCAGCAAACCCCTCCTGGCCCACAACCGTCAAGAGCTAGTGGGGTCCTTCCCTGGCCCCAAGACTGGGCCGCTCAGCCTCATGGAGCGAGGACTACCCAACTGGCTTTCCCTCCTCCACCACCCGCTTCCCCATTGGGCCTTCATCTTAATTTTATTCATTTGATTTATCAACATCTAAGTGGCAGAGTCGTCCTGGTCAGCGTGGCCAATCAATTCCAGGGTTTAATTTGGTTTTTCCTGATTGGGTCTCTGGTCACTGTCTTTCTGCTCACCAAAATCAATACTTTAACCTTGTGCTTCAAAGTCAGGCCGCCTGCTGGGCCCTGGCCCATTCCCCCAGGACTTAATGCCGCAGCCAGAATGCAGCCAGCACTTCCACTGCAGCCCCAGCTGCCCCTCCCCTGGCAGACTCATGGCCCCACTGGACCGAAAGCATCAGGGCCCTTCACCCACCTTCCTCAGGGCAGGCTGCAGGCCACACACCCCTGTGCCACGTTGCTGCCACTCGCAGAAGCAAGGCGTCAGAGAGCAGGACACCCGGGTCCACAGTCCACATCCCCTCACTCACCCTCAGCTGTGACAGGCCCTGCACCCTGGGGCTTCCACTTCCTTGTCTGTAAAGTGTCTGGGAAGTATAGACGCAGGGGTCGGGGCAGACCAGCACAGTCACCTACAGTTAATGGATGTCGCCTACACCCTGACCTCCACAGCAGTCTCAGGGGATCCATACGCTCTGCCCTGTCTGGCACTATCTGTGCTGTCTCCTGGCTGCATTCATTACGTCCCCACAGTGCCAGGCCCGGGCGGGCCCCTGGGGCACACCTGGCCACCCACCTCCCAGTCCGGCCACTCACCTCTCCCAGTGGCTGCACACGTTGGGGTCTTCAGGGTTCAGGGTGAGGGCAATTTGCAGGAGGGAGAAGACGGCAAGCCCTGCCGTGAACAGCGCCATCCCGGGACCTGCAGGAGGAAAAAGAGGCAGCGTCCCTAATCAGCCGGCGTTCCCGAGCAGCTGTGGGCACTAAGACTGCGCACACGAACAGACTCGCCAAGCAGACTAAGTTTCCCAGCGTGGCCGCGTAAGGAGCAGTTGATATTTCACACGTGCCGCCTTCGACTAACGCGCTGAGTAACTGGAGAGTGGGAAGCCTGAGTCAGGGACGAGTGAAATTCCAGCCTGGGGATCCGAATGTTCTTTGGCTCAGGGACTGCTTTGAGAATCTAATGAAAGTTACAGACCTTCTTCCCAGGAAAATGCCCTCTGCATAAATTTGAGTATGCTTTCAGCGTATCCTGGGGCCCTGGAACACCATCCTTAGACCAAAAAATCCTGGACCTGGACCAGATCAACAAACTCCCCCCACCCCCATTCATTTTCCCTTTTTTCGAACAAGCTCTGGACCAGATCAACAAACTCCCCCCCCCATTCATTTTCCCTTTTTTCGAACAAGCCTGGTCCATTCACTTCCTCTCACATATGGATTCTTGCCACCAGGAGAGAGAAGAAAGTGGTCTGGGGACGCTGAGCTGGAACACCCTTCTAGGCAGTTCTGGGCAAACAAGCCACCTGGACGACTGGACTTTGTGTCTCTCGCCTCCGTGGGCTATCAGCTGTCCCTCCGACCCTGGGACGGGGCTTTCAGGGAGCAGCCTGCACAGTGTAATACAGGGCTCTGAAGTGACAGCTTGTGGCGGGCATTGCGTGTGCCCGCATAGAACATCGTGTCTCTGGGGTCCCTAAATAGGGGATCCCCCACAAAGGGATCCTCACAGAAGACAGAGAATCATTCAGGGGCAAGTGACTAAAATGACCCCCGAGATGCTGTTTTTACACTCCAGGACGCCGTGGTCCTACGGCCTTCAAAACCAGATTCTAGCCCAAGGGTTCCCAGCTGGTGGGTCACTGCCCTTGGGGGCGGTCAA
Organism: Tupaia belangeri chinensis; assembly: GCF_000334495.1. Taxonomy (NCBI): domain Eukaryota; kingdom Metazoa; phylum Chordata; class Mammalia; order Scandentia; family Tupaiidae; genus Tupaia; species Tupaia belangeri. The sequence goes on along the minus strand of NW_006159876.1, from coordinate 3,173,770 downwards.
TGAGTTGCAGGGCGGAGCAGAGCCACCAGCAGGGAGGCTGGAATTCGTGTGTGTCCAGCTGTCACCTGGAGATGGAATGAACACCGTGACTCGGAAAGATGGCACTATTCTTCATGTGTACATAAATGCTACTGTGATTTATTTCACAGCTCCGCCGGGTGCAGAGTAGTTTTTCTTCTCAATCACTAAAAAATGCAACTTCTAATAACTGGAGATGAGGGTGTTACAGAAAATATTTTGACATTGGGAAGGGGTCCCTCAACTTGAAATGGTTGGGGACCGAGCCCTGCATTCACAGAGGAGGAGGCGCTCACCCTGCAGGGTGGTGGCATGTGTTTGCACACGCCCCCATTTGTACCCAGAGGGAGGCTAAATGCAGCTCCTTTGAAAGGTTAAACGCACTCCCCCCCCCCAATAATTTCCTTGTTAAACTCTTTCTCAGCTGCTCCTTCAAAGATAAACACATTGTCACGAATTCTGGATAACCATGGGGGTCCAAATGCATGATTAATGAGGTTTAGCTCCCTATTCGAGATCCTGACGTCACCTTTGTAAATGTAGACTCAGCCAGATTTCACATGCATTCTGAAAATCAGGAAGCGGAGGGTGATTCCGGGGTTCCTGCTCAAAGCACAGTCACTCAGATCCCGCCACTCATTCACGAGCTGCCCAGACGGAGTGCTCAACGGAACGCCCTCCACACCTGCGGCACCAAGGCTGCCGAGGACCTCAGCGATCATTTCAATCCCTTCTCTAGGAGAGTCAACCTAGGGAGGAGAAGGACCTGCCTCGGTCATGTCATCGCATCTTGGGGAGACCAAGAGGTGGACGAGCGTCTTCTTCCAGGTGAGATTGGCCTGACTGGGCATCAAATACAGAAGTAAACAGGGGCTGGATGGTACCATGGCAGCAGAAGTCAGTGCTCTGCAAAGCTGACCCACATGGGAAGGATCTGGGCTTGCACCCAGAGACTTCCTTGAGTGCAGCAGGAGCACGTGAGCCCAGGATGCACGGCTCGCTGAGGCCGGCATTGAGAGTGCGGCGGCACTACCGCTCTTGTTCATGGAAGAAACAACGAGAGCGCTGTGGCACTACCGCTCTTGTTCATGGAAGAAACAAACGAACTTGAAGAAAAGGAAGAAATGACAGGACACAATGCTCAGGAAGGCGTGGGACCTAACAAGCAACTGCAGAACACGCCTCGTCTCGGTCCTCACAGAGAACCACGGAGGCCCTGACTCTGTGTGGGCTGCTCCTGGAATCGCCAGCGTTCTCCCACGAGGGTCCCTGACAGCATCTTCAAGTGTGTAAGGTTAGAATGTCAAAGGAGAAGGCCATCCAGACAGGAGAATGCGGTTCCTCCGGCCTCTGGCCCACAGTGGTAGGAGAGGGAAGCAACTTGGATCATTGCTATAATTTGCAAAATCTTGTAGACTGCTTTCTCTCTGAGACATATCTGGACGGGTCAGTCGACCTGACACCCACAGGCAGTGAAATATCTAGAATCCAGGGCACAGAGGACGATAGGTGTTTGGATGAGCATGTAGGAAGTGAAGGCAGACGGAGTAGCGTTTAGATGGGCAGGCTGAGGTCCGGCTTCCACACTCCTCACTCCCAGTGCGACCGCGGTGGGTGTACAGAACTGGGGGGCCCCGGGATTCACACCCTAACCTGGAGCAGCAGAATCCCTAGCTGGAGCTGCGTCAGCCTCGTGGTACTGGTCAGGGGAGAGGGATGTCCAGCCTTAAGGACAGAAGGGATGACTCCTCTCTGGTCCCCAACACTCGGGATTTTCCTCAGAACCTGGCCCAACCTGAAAGCTGCAAGCTGGCAGGCTCGGTGCTGCAGCGGTGGCGCCGTGGTGCTGCAGCGGTGGCGCTGTGGTGCTGCAGCGGTGGTGCAGCAGTGCTGTGCTTCTCCAGACAGGATGGATCCTTGGGAGGACTGGTCCCATACATGCCAGGCGCATGAGCCCATGATCCTGGCTGGCTGCAAAGGCCAGGAGTAGGGGACATTGCAGAGTGAGAGCCTGTCTGTCTCTTTCTCTCACTCTCATAAAAGAACTGTCTAAACTTCAAACAAAAACAAAAATTCTTTTACAAAAAGACGCTGATCACCACCCCTCCCTCCCATGGGTCAGGCTGGCATCGTGGCCTGCTCACGCTTTGCCTCCAAGCCTGGCTCACGCTCACTCTCCTTGTCCCAAATGCCCTTCAGCCTCAACTCTGTAGATGTGGGTGGCACCCACTCAAAGTGCAGCTCCAGTCCCCGCCCCTCTCAGCCCTGCACTACGTGGCAAAGGGAGTCTACACTGGCTGAACAGCTACTGTGTCTTAGACGGGGAGCCCACGGTCCCATGAGGCCACTCCCCACCTTACAGAACACCTTTCCAGCCTGTTCACTTTACCCACTCGGAGGTGCTCCCCTTGCAGGAACTGATTTTAGAGAAAGTATCTCCACTGGTCTGGATGCATCGCTCAGGTGGACTGAAGAGCCGCCAGAAAGAGGCCATCACCATGTGGGGGCAACTCATCCCCATGAACTTCTATGGGACTTGCCCGGCTCCCTCGGAGGATGGACCCCAGAGACATATGCTCATAAGACTGGGGGAAAATCAATCGTGCTGCAGTGGTTACCAGTCTGACTCCATCGAGAGCGACAGAGGGCACCTACTGGGCACCATCTGAGTCCGGACATTAGTAATGAAATAAGAAAGGCCCTGGTTTCACTTCAGAGGAAGAGAGCACATAAACAGCTCAGCTGGTTCCCCTTGGCCAGGCTCCCTACACATTCAGGAATGGAGGGGGCCAGATAGCAGCGCAGCGGCAGAACGTGATGCTCGGCAAGGCTGACCCACGTGGGAAGGTGCTGGGTTCGTACCTGGGGGCCTCCTTGAATTCACTAGGCACACATCCCAACATCTGGGGCTAGCTGGGGCTGGAGGTGGATTGTGGAGTCGGGAACCTATTGGGAGTGCTGTGGGGCACACACCCCAACATCTGGGGCTAGCTGGGACTGGAGGTGGACTGTGGAGTCGGGAACCTATTGGGAGTGCTGTGTCTCTGTCTCACTGGTTCATGGGAGAAATATCAATGCATAAAGAGAGAGAAGAGAGAGAGACGAAGAGAGCAAAGTTTCAGAGGAAGAGAGATTTCTTTCCTACTGGAGGCTACAGAGGTGGGCAGGGGTGGATGAAAGGGAGAGAAGACGGCCGGGAAGCGTGTCTCTCAACCTGCCTGGTGCCGTAGAGGACAGAAATCTGTTTACAGAGGGTCAAAGCAACCAGTGATGAAGTCCCATTGGGGGGCCATGAAAGACTTTCTGGAGTGGATGGGCCCTAAGATGGACAGAACATGGAAAGGCAGAGGGCTGCAAAGGGGCATTTCCAGTGTAGGTAGAGTATAAGCAAGCATGTGGGGACAGAGGAGGCTGCAGGCACCAGGCAGCAGAAACGTTATTTGTTTGTTCGTTTGTTTTGAGGTTTTTGCTATAGGGCGCGTGCGCTCACCAGAAAGAGAAAGACAGAGCCAGAAAGCGAGAAATCACCCCCCCAGGGGAGGATGGCCACACTGCAATCCCTTCTCCTCCATTCTCCTCTGGGGATCTTGGGCACACTCACGCGCCCAGCATGAGTTTAAGCCACCAGGTCTGGGACTCGAATCGCGGTCAACTACATGACAGTCCAGCGACATAGCCATTACGCCAACTGCTGGTCCCAAGAAAGCAAGCCATCAGGTCCGGGGCGCGAACCATGCTTGACCATGTGGGAGTCCAGCACCTTAGCCACAACACCACCTCCTGGCCCCTAGAGGGAAACTTTAAAGGGCCTTTTCCAAAACTGGCTTCCACTAAACATAAGTTCTACGAGACACTGATAAAATCTCCAAGACAAAGGTTTCCGATTATGAATACGTTCAGGCAATGCTGCGAGCCCTACCACCTCTTATGTGTTCCCAGCGCAACTTAGTGTACTTTAGGTGTGAGAAGACCTAAGAAAAGACACGCATTTTATTGTTTCACTGAGTCTCACGGACCTCTTTCTAGTGACGCAGCTCTGGGAGCAGAGTTCCTCAGGATACCAGTTTGGGAAACTCTGGTCCCCTCCTTCGAGGCAAAGCCTGAAGGAAGGCCTGGTCAGGTCAATCCGGGTCATTTAGAATTTGTATTCCTTTTTTTTTATTCCAAGACTTGAGACCTTCTATGCTTGGCAAGTAGGACTAAAAGGAATTTGCCACTGAGTGTCTTAAGAGACACTGGCACCACTGCCAAGAATTCCTCCTCCTAGCGCAGCGCTTCTGCTCTGGCCTGGGTTGGCCCTGCAGGCTGAGCAGATCTTAGAGACGGTGGCATCCTCTGTTGGGCCCGCCTTCTTCCAGGGACCCCACCATCACTAGCACTGACACCTGTGGAGTCCAGCCAGCTGCTGTTCACATTAGCCCAGATGCATACAACTGGGCAGAGGGCAGACAGACACGCAGATGGCCTCTGCTCTGAGACCAGATGTTGTGACTTCATGACGTGCCTGTGCAAAAATCCCACCCGCCTGCTTCACGTCCTCCACCTGCCTCGTCCTCCTGACTGTACCTAAATCTTGGAAACTGGATCCTCTCTGAACTTCTGGAGCCAGCGCTCCATTCTTCCTTCTCAACAAATTGGCAAGGACAGCAAAGGAGGTGGTAGTCAGACACTATTTTGTTGGCCCTGGGAGGTTTCTACTCCCACAACAATGGGGATCGATTATAGTGGCTGCTTAAAATGCTGTGCAGATCCCTGGAATCTACCCAAGGGATGGGAAAGCACTCTGTCGGAAGGACACATGCACTTCCACGTTTATCGCAGCATTATTTGCAATCATGAAGATATAGAATCAACCTCGGTGCCAAGAACTAATGGCTATCTTGAAACACTGTGGCACGTGGACACCATAGAATACTATTCAGCCACAAGGAACAATAGACACTGTCGTTTGTCTCAAAGTGGTTGAATATTGAAGAACTAATGCTAAATGAAGTAAACCAGACTGTGAGAGAAAAACACTGTATATCCCTGCTCAACATATATTGAATGCCTGCCCTCGATGGGAGGAATGAAAAAGATCCAAAGACATGCTAGTAGGGAGGATAATTCTGAAACCAGTGTCTGTAAGGGAGGAGAGTGAATAGGAGAGGGTAGGTTGGAAGGACAGAGGGAAGAAACACTTAACAGACCCAAGAAAGTCAAATTTCCTATTGATAAATAGTATATACGATAAATGTCCTTCATTTGATTATTAAAAATAAATATTTAAAATGGAAAAAAAATGTAGATAAATAAAAATGCTCCCCAGAGAAACGGTCTGAGTAGGAAAGCAGGCTGTGATGAACTGGTGAGCCTGCTGTGGGGTCTGGCTGGGAGAGGAACAACATAGGAGCCAGGCCCTGTGTACCCGCCGCATCACCGAACAGGCATCTCAAGCTCCTCTCCCAGATTTACCACCTAGCAGTGGCCTTGGCTCTTCCCTCTGGGCCTTGCAACCTGCACATCCTTTCCTCCTATCACACCATGCCATTCGAGCACAGTCCTCACAAGGGCCAGGGTTTTCCCCTGTGGTGTTTGCTGCTGTGTCTCCAATACCCAGAGCATTACCTGCACACAGAAGGGGTTCAATACAGCTTTGCCAACAGACCACTGACTCGAAAGCCAACCTCTTCCGGCAACCTCTCAGCCATCCCAAGCCTCAGCTTATGTCTGGCCTGACAGAAGGCACCAAAGATCTACCCTGACAGCAGGTCGCACTGCACGGGGCATTTGTGCTGTGTTAACGCTGCACCACGGGGACACCAATCTGTTGGCGTCAGACACAGTGGGTGCCCGTGACATCCTGAGAATGATTCCAAGACCCCTGCCTGGGTCGCCCCATCAGCACCAGAGCCTGTCTGCGCCGGGCAGCAGCACAAGGCAGGCATTGAAGCCCCGTCAATAGCTCAGGCTGCAGTTGGGGGGGGCCGACTGGTGTCCCGAGCGCCTCATGAAAAGGCACTTTCAGGCTCAGGAAGCGGCAGAGCAAGCCCCAGACTGGGGCTGATAAAGCAAACGCCTCGCGGTCCTCTCAGCATGTGGGTGTATAGAGAGATTTCTATCTTCTATTTATAGAAGACACACACCCGCGCTCATACACACATCATTTCCTCCCAAATAAAACAAAAAAGCCAAGTTTGTGTGCGATGGGGCAAATGCCAAGGTTATCTTGCAGCCTGGGAGCCTTTCTCTTCATCTGCCCACCGCTCTCTCCGCTCTCTGCTCTCTCCACGGGCTCCCTCCATGGGCTCCCGGTCCCCAGCCCCTGTCTGTTTACTGGCCTTGCCGGGGTCTGATTAGTACGAGATGAAAAGAGGAGCTGTGATCAGCCCCCTTAATGAAGAGGCTTCGTCCTTTGCCTTGATGAAGCCTCCTGCCCTCCAGCAATCCCACCAGGGGCTGGGTTGATGCTGAACACTTTCTAATCTTCCTGTACTTAAGGAAAAAAAAATTTTTTTTTCTAAATAAATCCACAGCTCTTTATCTCTGAAAGAGTGATTTCCCGACCGCAGGGGTGCAGCAGAAATTCCCAGTGCCAACATGGCAGCGCTACCAGGCCCCGGCCCCGCTGGGATAAATCAGAACGGATGGGAGTCACCCCCAGAGACGGGCTACACGTCCATCTCTGAGTCCGGCTCTATCATCTGATAAATCCTGCCTTCCCCTTGCCCAGGGAGCCTCCAGCAACAAATCCTTAAAATGGCACCGAGGCCTGCAGCGACCATCAGTCAGGATCCAAAGGCTGTCCTGTCTCTTGCACCTCCAGCTTTGCAAGTGTCCCTGACATTACTCAGGCTCCAAGAGAAATCGCAGCATACCCCAGGGCAGGGGGCAGGATCCACCAAACCGGCGAAGCATCAGCCCCCCTCCTGCATGAAGAATAGCCTCTGAGTCCGGGCTCTCGTCACCCCAACTCCAAGCAGGCATCTGCACCCGTCCCCAGCCCTACTGAAGATGCAGGGAGAAAACGTGCTCTTAGGCTATTCCATTTCTCACAAAGCAATTATCTCCATCTTTCCATTTCCTTGCAAATCGGGGCACACTCAGCCAGCCTGGCAGACCCAGAGGCCCGCCAGGCCCTCCTCACCCCAACTGCCCAGTCAGGCCCTGCTCAGCTTCCCCCCACCCCCCACCCCTCCCAGCGCTGCAGGGTTCTCAGAACTGCGACAGTCCCTCTTGCCCTGGCATTAAATCACAGCTACAGCGGCAAAAGCTCCAGAGATAAGTCAGCCACCCAGGGCCCCGCGGCCCCGCGGGATCAGTTCCCAGTCCTGGCCACTCCGGAAGATATTCTCACAGGATGGCAACCACAAGTGCCCTGAGGGGGTAGTGCTGAGGCCAGGGTCTCTCACCAGTGCTACGTGGTGAGGATGACAGGCTGGGCAGTCTATGGTCCAGCCCCGGGACAGATCCGGGAGCATCAACTGTCCAATACCTCGTCCTGAGGTGACTTGCTCAAGGACATGACTGGGCGAAGTTGGCTGCAGAGCTCAAGAGAAGGGAAGGTGGAGTCAGGTTGACCTGGGTGTGAATTCTGGCTCTGCCTTACTGGCCACACAACCCAGAGAAAATAACCACCTGCCCCGGGGCCAGGTGTTTCCCACCTTCATGTGGGTCAAGGCCAGCCTCACAGGACTATCAGGGGGTATGGGTAAAACGCTTGGTCCTGGGGAACCAGCAGTTAGTGTAATGGCTATGTCGCTGGACTCCCACGTAGTCGACCGCGGTTCGCGTCCTGGACCCGGTGGCTTAAAACTCACGCCAGGCGCGTGTGCGTGTGTGCCCAAGATCCCGAGAGGAGAATGGAGGAGAAGGGATTGCGGCGTGACCATCCCCCCAGGGGGTGATTTCTCGCTTTCTGTCTCTGTCTGTCTGGCGAGCGCACGCGCCCTATAGCAAAAATCTCTCAAAAAAAAAAAAAAAA
>NW_006159876.1:3129737-3165766 GCF_000334495.1 Tupaia belangeri chinensis | reverse complement strand
CTGGCGCGACCCCGCCCCATAGAAAAAATCACTAAAAAAAAAAAAAAAAAAACTCTTGGTCCTGGCGCATAGACAGTGCTCAGCAAAACATTCGTCTCCTCCCGACCTGCGTTCCCACCTCAGAGACCCGTCCCCGTCCAATTCTGTAACTCTGGCTTCTACAGTAGAATTTCCAAGGAGCTGGGAGAAGAAAAGACATTGACAGAAAAGTCCTCTGCTGGAGAGTCCGGGCTTGGCTGTGTGTGTACTCTGCGACGCCCAGGTCAGTCTTAACTGCACAATTACCAAGACGGCCTCATCTTTCACCCATCCATCCAGCAAACACTTATCAAGCGCTTGCCAGCCCCTGGGACAGAGATGACTCAGGGAGGGCCCTGCCCTCAGACCCTCAAGCCCCTGCTGGCCGGTATGTGAGAACAGCCGTGGAAGGGCCGTGGACCGGGGACGTGGCGTACTTCAAAGCACAGAAGTCTGCCTCCGGCAGGAAGCCTCGGGCAAGTGCGGTGGGAAATCAGAGACCTTTGCAGAGATCGATGCTGAGCGTGTCCCCAGGTCCCCCACACGCCAGTCCAGCATGTCTCCATTCCACTGCCTCTGAAATCCACCCTGGATCAGGGCTGCTTCCTCTGAAGGAGCATGCCGAGGGAGGCCGTTTCACACGCTCATGCAGCTCCCAGCTTCATCCTGCCGGGGTCAGGAGGCAGAGTACTGCTCTCCTTGGGGTCTTTCCTCCTGGGCTCCAGCCTTGCTTCCCACTGGCCCCATTCTTTCTCTCTGCCCCCTAAGGCACGACCTTGCTGTGTGACCAGGAAAAGCTGGCCAACCTCTCTGAGCTTTACTCTATTTATGCCCTAGGCTAGAGTGAGACTGAACATTTCTGGACCTCTGTGACGCGCAAGTTAACCTATGGTGTGTCTCCTCTCCCTACTCTTCCCCTCCCTGCCTTCTCCCCTCCCTTCACCCCTCCGCCTCAGGAAGGAGATACAGCAGAGGAGGCAGCACTGGGTCCGAGAAAACCCGTCTAACTGTTTTGAGCCTCCTTTTCCCCTTTTACAAAACGAGAAGGATAGGTGACAAGGGCTCCCCGTGAAGAATAAACAATGCAGGTGGTGCCTTCACACTGCAGCCCAGCAGCGGAAATGCAGGGGTCAGTGCTGGGTGGCTGGGACTGGCCGTCCCTGCTCACCTCTCTGTCTGACCCTCGGCACCCTCTGAGGACCGGCTCCGCCTGGCCATGCCACAGGGTTACCTCCTCAGCCCAGACTGGGCATCAGACAGGGATAGCCTCTCCAGGTTACCTTCAAGAACCTCCCAGAAGCAGGCCAGGAGATTCTGCACAGACACCAACTGTCCCCGAGCCAGATGTGTCCTGCACTCATGCCCGGGAGTGGCAGTGCATCGTGTGCCCTGGAAAGCACCTGGCAACACGAATCGGTGTGCCTTCATGTGTGCCTTCAACCCAGCATCCGCCCTCAGCAATTGCATTTTTAAAAACTGATCAAGGCACAGGGCCATCAGGTGGCATGGGGTGCTGGACTCTCACATGGCCAACCATGGTTCGAGTCCCAGATACGGCAGTTTGAAACTCATACCAGGCATATGTGCAGGCATGCCCAGGATCCCAGAAGAAGAAGAGAAGGGGTTGCGGGAGCCAGCTGTTGGCATAATGGCCATGTCGCTGGACTCCCACGTAGTCGACCGCGGTTCGCGTCCCAGACCTGGTGGCTTAAAACTCATGCTGACACGTGTGCATGCGTGCCCAAGATCCTGAGAGGAGAATGGAGGACAAGGGATTGCGGAGTGACCATCCCCCCTGGGGGGTGATTTCTCGCTTTCTGTCTCTATGTCTCTCTCTGTCTGGCGAGCGCACGCGCCCTACAGTGAAAAAAAAAAAAAAAAAAAAAAGGGAGAAGGGGTTGCAGCCGGGGGGGGGGTGGGATTTCTCCCTTTCCCTCTCACTCTCTCTGAATTTCTCTAGCCAATGCATGCACCCATGGCAAAAATCTTTAAAAAAAAAAAATGACCAAGACCAAAGATAGGTTCAAGAATGCTGCGTCATCTTTTAGTAAAGACCTATTTGTTGCAGCAGGAAGCAACCTAAATGTGTATCAGTAGGGTCCCTGATAAGCAAATTCCACCGTGTCTACATAACAAAGTATTATGCAGTGATTAAAAATACTGACGTACTGGGTCGACTCTGCAGCAGCTGTAACGCACTGCTTAAGAGAAGCCAGATCCCACACGGCGGGGGCAGTTCCAGCCTAAAACAGGCTGGATACACGTGCAGTGCCCCTACCCAAGGGGCTGGAAGACGGTGTGCGGCAGACCCTGAGGACAGGGCTCGTCTCTCGCTCACACAGGTGCATGCACACGTGCATACTCTATCATGAATAAAGAAAAAAAATCCATGTGGAAAAATACGGCTGCCCATACACCAGAGTGTTAATGGTGATCGTCTTTCAGCCGGGAGGGAGCGATAAGGTAAGACTTGTGCTAAGTGAAACATTTTTGTTATATCTGTGTTTCTTAGGCTAAGCAGTATCACCACTACAGTCAGAAAAACAAACATATTTTAAGGTAATATGTGTAAATTCCCTGCCATGAAAAGATGATCCTGATGTATTAATATGTGAAAAACACAGGTTATAAAACAGTGGGAATATTACGATCCCATTTATATAAAGTGCTATGTGCACGTGTGTGGTCTATGCACTAGTTGAGAGAGAATGAGCAAGAGCAGAAAGAAGTTAGAAAAGACATTAAAGGTGTTAAGAGGAGGGCCAGCAGGTGACATGGTGGTTAAGGCTCTGTACTCTCACATGGAGGACCATGGTTGGAATCCTAGACCAGTGGCTTGAAAATCACACTAGATGTGTGTGCGTGCATGCCCAAAAATCCCAAGAGGAGACTGGAGGAGAAGGGATTGCTGCATAGCCATACTTCCTGGGGCTGATTTCTCACTTTCCCTCTGTCTCCAGTGAATGCACACCACCTATGGCTAAAAAAAAAAGTGGGGGGCAGTTGCAGAGGCGCAGCAGAAACACAACTCGGTAACACTTAAGGCACCAGGAGGTCTGGGCTTGAGTCCGAAGGTCTCCCTGTACAGACCAGGCACACACATCCTGTCCTGTGATCCAGGCCGGCTGAGGCTGTGTGGAGAATGGCGGGAAGACTGCTGGGGGTGCACCTCTATCTCTCTCTCTCAGTAAATCAACGCTTTTTAAAAAGCATGAACAGGGGCCAGCAGTTAGCGTAATGGCTGTCGCTGGACTCCCACGTAGTCGACCGCAGTTCACGTCGTCGACCGCAGTTCACGTCCTGGACCCGGTGGCTTAAACTCACGCCGGGTGCGTGTGCGTGTGTGTACGTGCCCAAGATCCCAACTGCGGCATGGCCATCCCCCCTGGGGGGTGATTTCTCGCTTTCTCTCTGTCTCTCTCTGTCTGTCTGGGGAGCGCACGCGCCCTATAGCAAAAACCTCTCCAAAAAATAAAACATAAAAAGCGTGAACAAAGCTATCCAGACGACGATGCCCTTCTACTCAACACTCCTCAGTATGTTTACATTCTCTACAATGAGCAAGCAGTTGGAAAATTTGAAAAACCACAGTAAAGCCATCTTCAGTTTGAGAACAAAACAAGCAAAGTGCTTTGGGTACTGCCCCCAGCTTGCCCTCCTCCAGGCCCAGACTCTGCCCCCCCACGGCCCCTTGGGGTGCATTTCCCAAAGAGCCAGGCTTCATAGAGTGCCTGGGTCCTGGGCCTGCCACCCACCAGCCCCAGGGACACAGGCCACTTTGTGGAGCTTCCCAGACAGCCCTTGAAGCTGGGCAGCTGGGGGAAATTGCATCACAATGGCATGGCAGGTATCCACGCTGGGATTAAACACATCAAGCTCTTTCAAAGACCCCAAATGATCTTACAACACGGAAAAATGGATGGCTAATGGACGGCTTTGTCAGCTCTGTGTGTGTGATAAATGAGTCAGGTATTCAGATTTTAAGAGAAATTTATTGCAGCCCTTTGTCCAGGACACTGATGAATTCCGGCTTGCAGCCAGCCAGGTCACTGCCCTGCCAGGCACTTCCCCTCCCTCCAGGGCTACCAAGGCAACAACAAGGATCTGGAGCCCTGGACTCTCGTGGTTCCTGGGTCCTAATCCCAGCTTCCCCTCATACTATCTGTGTGCCCTTGGGCAGGACACTTAACTTCCTGGAGTCCCAGTTTCCTCATCTAGCCAGTGGAAGTAGTAATAAAACCTTACTTCCAAGGTTGTGAGACGTCAGAGAGGGGCCTTCTGAGAAGAGCCTACGATGTGGAAAACGCTGGTTCGAGAATCATTTCCAGGTCTGCATTGCCCTCTGGACATGCTGAAGGGGTGTGTGGCACCAGTACTCCAGGAGAAGGGGGGACGTGTGCAGAGAGGATGAATCGCTGAGGGTCCCAGGCCCAATAAGGACCACTTTCCCAGCGTGGGGCAAGTCTGCCAGAAGGAAAAGGGCCTAAAGATGAATTTCACTGTTTGCAGCTTGGCCCAGCCCAGGAGCCCGGTGGCTGGCAGTCTAAACTAGAGATAATTCCAAGTCTGGACCAGAGGCCCATCTGGCCGCATTTCTGGCCCAGGCAGTGCAGCTCGCTCGGCCACCTCCACAGCTGCATGCATTTGTGATCAAACAGTTCCTCTGAACTCTGGCTTCCTGGAGGAGTGAGAAGCTGACTCACCTTCTAGAATTTCAGCACCTCACTCCCCCCCAAAGGAAGGACCCTCTAAAAGCACACAGCAGATCAAAATCTGTCCCTGTCTCCCCAGGTTTAATTTGCAGAATGGCAGGCAAGTCCCAGATTCATTGTGTCCCTGGCCTGATTATTCGTTGTTTATTTCGGTATTTTCCAGGAAATTGTTCATTAAGGATAAAAGCACCTGCTTACTGTAAGAGAACATTACACAAAGACTCTGTCATGGGGCCTGGGAAGAACATTAATTAATAACACGAAACCGAACAAACATGCTATAAATTAAAGGTCTAAAAAGAAATGCCTGGCATTTAGTGGATTATGAGAGAAGACTGAAATGAAACGTCATATTTTTAGACCACAGTGGGGGAAAAAAAAAAAAAAAAAGGGGGGGGGAAAAAACGGGAGGCACAGGGGAGCCACTACATAGCAGTTATAAAACCCAGACTAGGAAAATGCCGTAGGTCCCTTGATTCAGATGATAAATTTGATCCCAAGTCTGATTAAGTCTCGGTTTTACTCTTGTCAAGAAGTGACTCTCCATGGCGCCTGTCTGTACCCTCTGAGTCATCTTTCCTTTTCTGGATTTTTTTTTCAGCTTTTTCAAGTCTGGACCAGAGGCCCATCTGGCCGCATTTCTGGCCCAGGCAGTGCAGCTCGCTCGGCCACCTCCACAGCTGCATGCATTTGTGATCAAACAGTTCCTCTGAACTCTGGCTTCCTGGAGGAGTGAGAAGCTGACTCACCTTCTAGAATTTCAGCACCTCACTCCCCCCCAAAGGAAGGACCCTCTAAAAGCACACAGCAGATCAAAATCTGTCCCTGTCTCCCCAGGTTTAATTTGCAGAATGGCAGGCAAGTCCCAGATTCATTGTGTCCCTGGCCTGATTATTCGTTGTTTATTTCGGTATTTTCCAGGAAATTGTTCATTAAGGATAAAAGCACCTGCTTACTGTAAGAGAACATTACACAAAGACTCTGTCATGGGGCCTGGGAAGAACATTAATTAATAACACGAAACCGAACAAACATGCTATAAATTAAAGGTCTAAAAAGAAATGCCTGGCATTTAGTGGATTATGAGAGAAGACTGAAATGAAACGTCCTATTTTTAGACCACAGTGGGGTTAAAAAAAAAAAAAAAAGGGGAGGGGAAAAAATGACAAAAGGTGGCAGAGGTAACGATCTATTTCTGGAGCAACTAACGCCTGAGCTTCCATTAAGAGAATTATAAATCAATTCTGTTTTGTCTGGGGGCATATACGCGCCGTGTGTGCTAAATTAAAAAGCTTAACATGTCAGAGTAGTTCCTTCTGAGGGTTCCAAGAACAATGCCGACTGAGGCAATTTAGGTTTCAGAGCGGTCTGGCGGGTCACAGGGAAGAGTTAGGGGATCTGAGTCGTGTCACTGAGTCAAGTTCAGCGGGACCCAGGCTATCCTCTGTAACCATGTCAGGCGAGGTCGCCAACCCTCCATGAATCGGAACCTTCAGTTATCTACAAGGTGGCCAGTGCTGCTGGCCACACCCAGCGGGGCCAGGTAGGCTGGGTTCTCCCAGTGTAATTCCACCCCAACCCCTCTCCCCTGAAAAGCAGCTTCCAGGGCTAGCTTCTGTGCTGCTAATTGATTCAGCTTAATTTCCCTCGCTTCGCACCCACTCCTACACAAGAATAAGGCCTTCAGTAGGCTGATCCTGAAATCACGCAAAGTCCCCATAAATCCAGAGAGATCTGATCCCATTCACCGAGAACACTTACCCAAACAGGAAAAGAAAAGGATCGTTGCAAAAGAGGTTTTTGGTAACAGGCATTGGAGCCGTGAACAAGTCTTTTCTGCTTAACTTCCCAACACAAAAGGCAACTCGGAAACGTGAACGGCCCACTCCCCAAGGCTAAAGTAGAGGCAGGGGCAGGACTCCCGTGGACTCCCGTCTCTCCTTCGCTTTCTGCTCTTTCCCCAGGCAGGCCTGGCCCACGAGGTGCTGAATCACCACTAAGTGGAAAGTGGGAAGCGCGTGCCAAGTCTAAACCACGCTTCCCCTACGTCCTCATTCTGTGGTGTGCCCACAATTTTCTAAATTTGCCCTAACACACACAGGGACTCAATGGGAAGGACGGGACACAAGCCAGAGCCAGCTAAGCCGTGGTGGGCCTCTGACATGCACATGTGGGGCTGTGCCAGTGCAGGGAGGAGAGCGCGCGGGCAGGGGCTGGGAGGCGGGCCAGGCAGGCACCCGGTCTGGAGGCCTGAGAGCAGCTGTTTGCGGGCCTGATGTACACAGCTGGCTGGAAGGCCAGGGCTCACGCCTGAGCCTGAGTGGGTGCTGGGCACGAATGTCACATTTGGTGCCCTGAGAGCACGTACCGAGCATGCTCTGTGGACGGCCGTGCTGAATTCGAGCTGGAGGTATTCCTGCCCTCATCAGCCCCTGTGCCTCCTATCGAGCCCATGGCCGAGAAGGACTAGATGGTTCTCGCGAGGCTGCCCTGTAACTCTGAAGGAGGTACTGGGAGAGCCATTTGCAGGTGATGGGGTGGAGGGAGGCTTGAGGTGTGGACCACCCGCTTATCCACCCCTACACTTCCAGGTATGTCTCTGTCCTTCAGACTCAGAAGTCCGCGTGTGTGTGTGGAAGGTGAGTGTGCACACGTGCAGGCCGTGGGTAGGGATAGGTCAACTTGCGAGCTTCCCTGATGCTCTCAAGTGTTGAACAAAGGAAGGGAGGATGCCATGCCACTGTGAGAAGGGCTGGCTGGCCCAGCAGACTACCTGGACCAGCTGTGGGACCTTGGCACGGGGTTGGGACTTCCCCTCGGAGCACATGGTCCTTCGCCCGCCAGGCTTCCTCATCTGAACATGATGGACCACTTTCTCAATTCGCCCAAGGATGGTACCTAACGGATACCACGCCAGCTGCCCAGGAGGAAAGTCAATCCGCTACACAGCAGCTGCCCCAGAGCACGAGGGCTAAACCCTCTCCTGAACCTGCTTGAGGACCCATTAGGTGCTCTCCAAGTCCCTGGCTCTGCCAGCAGGAGATGGGGGACCACGTGCCTCCGCTGCCGGAGCTGGGCAGCACGACTCCAGCTGAAGGGAGGACGCCAGGCCTCCTGGGCCGGGTTGTCCTAGTCACGAAGTCCTGTGTGTGCACCCCCTCGGGTCATCCTTGGCCCAGCTACCTTCTTAAAGTGGGCCAACCTGTCTCTGCTGTGCTTAGAGGAATCAGGGATGGAGAGTCCACTCCTGGGGACAGACCCTACTCCTCACTCTCCAACCTTGGGGTTGGGGCAGGTAGCAACTACTGACAGGGCCTCAGTGGGCAAGTAACAGAGCAACTCCCTCACCAGTTCGCCTTATTATGGAACAACCAGCTCCCCACAGGGCAGAGCAGCGGTGTGTCCCAGGAGTGAGCAGGGCCCCACCCTCGGGTCCCATCTGGAAAATGTTCTAGTACCACCAAAAGTGAGAGCACTCCTAGCCCTTCTTAACCTTCAGCTCTGCTCCCGGAGCCCCGGATGTTGGGATGCGTCCCCAGGCACCTGAGAAGGGGCAGCAGCTCGTGGGTTCTGCAGGCACCTCTGCGGGGACGTGGTCACATCTGTGCATCAGATAGGATATATTGAGAACAAGTCCCTGTCAGACCTGGGTGCACCCCACAGAGTGAGATGACGATAACATCACCCCAAGGGAAGAAGGGGGCGGGGACATGTATTTCAAGCCAGTTTCACCCACCGCGGAGCAATCGCTATAGCCAAACGGAGAGCTGTACGTTCTGTGGCGTGGTGTGTGGATGTGGGGAGAGCGAGCGAGCGCGACGGCCCGCCGGGCACGGCTGCTGCAGGGAGGACCTGAGAGGGGACAGCATCTGCTGACCGAGCTGGCCCTGAGAGCCTGAGCCGAGCACCCAGCCAAGGGCTGGGAGAAACTGGATGGGGACAGAGAAGCCAGGAAGCAGGCCTCCTGCCCCAGGCCTGCCCACCTGCTGTGTGACCCTGAATCAGTCACGGGGCCTCCCTGGGCTATTTCCTGATAGGCAGGCGCTGGGATCACTTCCGGGGTGGTGTGCCTGGGGACGAGGCATGGGCTTGAAGGCCTGAGTGTGAGGTTTCAAGCAGCACCACCAACACAGGAAGATTGTCAATCGATTTCTCTGGGCCTCGGTTTCTCCATGTGAAAAGGTCAACTGAGAGTCCTGTAATTTGAGTCAAATTTAGACCCTAACTAAGGTCGCTGCAGCTCTAAAAGTTGTCCAGTGATTCACTGCAGTGTAGACAGAGGGAAGAAAGGTATTCCTTGTGTGGCCACAGCCACAATGCCAGGTGAAAATAAACTTTAAACAACCGAACGACTGGATAGACAAATTAAGAAGCAAGTTCCCGGTTTTGCACGATTGAACTGGTGAGCAGCAAAGAGACTTGCCCAAGGCCACCCAGCTGACCTGAAATCCAGATCTTCAGACCCCAAGTCCAGTGCTCATCCCACCCCACCTTGCTACCAAGAAAGGGAAGGGAAGGTCTTGCACAGCACCTTCTTGGTGATGGGAAAGGGAGACCCCTCAGAGCATGCCGGGTTTCCATGCCTCAAATCTGCCAGCCTCCCTGCCTCTCCAGCCCAGGCTGGGTGCCCCTGCCCCACGCAGCCCTTGGGGACACAGGGAAGAGGACTACCTGCAGCTAGTCAGGGTCTCTCCTTGCCACATCTGTCAGCCTTTTTTGCAGGTCTTTCATATTTTCCTCCGCATGTGCGCTCAGAGGAGGCCACTGACTACAGAAGCAGAGTGGGTGCTGCAGGAAAACTCGGGGAGGTGCCCCACTCTGGGATCCCCCTCTTTCTCTCTGCCCTCCCTGCTCTCCTGGACCTCAGAACTATTTTCACCAGCGTTGTCGCCCTAGGGCTGAAGGGTGAAGGGAGGGCTTCTGCAGAGTGTCCCCAGTCTTGACAACCCCTTTCCTCCTAGTGAGCTTTTTATAAAGCACGTCTTCATCTACCATCGCATCCCGTCCCAGAAAAGCCTGTTACAGGTGAGATAGGACTCGGAGTGGGGACAGTGGGGAGGCACAGGGACAGAGGTGGCCAGAGGCACCCCATCCTTTCTTCAGAGACCTCCTCTGTCCCTGGGAAGCAACAAAGGCAGAAATCGGGCCTCCCAACAAGCTGGCTCTGCGATGCAACAGTAATGTGCTGGTCAAGAGAAGCTGGATTCCACATGGAGACCACAGTTCGAATCCCCAGCACCATCAGCCTAAAATAAGCAGGGCACACTTCTGAGTGCCCTAGACCTGAGGGGCAAGAGGAAAAATCCCCAGCACCATCAGCCTGAGTGCCCTAGACCTGAGGGGCAAGAGGAAGGGGATCTGGGGTGCTCTTCCCTCTCTCTCCCTCGCTCTCACTTCCTCTGTCTCTCTCTCTCATCCAGTCTATTAGGAATAAAGGGGGAAAACTAAATTTTTTTTTTTTAATGTAATGAATTTTCTCTAATCAGAGAGCTCAGGCAGGGTCTGAGGCTCCCCCTCAGACGAGGCAGAGGGACACTGTGCCTGGACAGGAAATCAAGCTCCCCCTGCACAAACATGCGCACGTGCACACACACACACACACACTAACATGCGCACGTGTGCACACACACACACGTGCACACACGCACACCCCTTAGCTGTGCCCACCCTGGCTGTGCTTTCAACTCACCTGAGGACATTCTCAACTAGAGACACTGCAGCCTCATTCAGCCTGGCTCCTGAGGAGGCTGCTGGCCGTCAGTGCTTGTTTAAGCTCCCAGGTGGGTGTAAGGAGCGGCCAGGACTGAGAACACGGAGATGCTGGGAAATACACATTTGGTCTCCTGTCCCCTCCCACCCTCCACCATTTCCCAGCAGACCACTAAGATGCTTGGAATCTTTGACAGACACGTGTCTCTTCATATGCTAATGACTGATTGACAGCTGGCAGCCCCTGAAGCTTCAGCCTGGGGAAGGGTCATCAGAAAAACCCCAGGCAGGATTAGTGGGTGAGAATTTCAACCCTGACCCCCAACGTTCAGGGAGGGGGAGGGCTGAAGGTTAAGTTGATTGCCAATGGCCAAGGATTTAATCAATCAGACTAGGTGAAGAAGCCTCGGTAAACACTGGCAAGGACAGGGTTTAGAGAGCGCAGCACACCAAAGGGGATATGCCTGCCCTGCCCAGCCCTTCCGCATGTCCTTGGTGACATCCCTAATAATGTGGTGGGAAACGTGTCCTGAGGACTCTGAGCCAGTCTAGCCAATCAGCTGAGGCCAAGGAGGAGAGAGGGTGATGGGGACGGTTCACAGCTGCTGGGTCAGAAGCACAGGTGGCATGGTGGTTAAAGGCACTGGACTCTCCCATGGCCGACTACGGTTCAAGTCCTAGACCTGGCGGCTTGCTTTCTCACTTTCCTTCTCTCTCTCTCTCTGATTGAACTGGAAAATAATAATAATAAATAAAGTTAAATAATTCTTTTTTTAAAAAATGAGCAAAGCTGAGACCACCTGGGGCCTTGGACGTGGCTAGCATGGCGGGATGGCCTTGACGCCCTAACCAGTGGAATCTCCAGGAAGAGAGTGGCAGGACTGAAGTGAATAAGAGGACACCCGGGTTGGTGTGGGGGATCCCCCACATCTGCCTCGATGGCTATGAGAGCACAGGAGAAGCTGCGACTGCTTTATTCCTGTATTCTCAGACACCAGCCCCACTAGCAGCTCCCCAAGGGTGGGACATTGAGATGGAGCCACCAGGGGATGGCCTTGTCCCTTCTCTATCTCTTCTCCTTTCTCACCCCAGAGCTCGGGCACTCAGCGTGGATACCCCACTTCTTGCCAATGTCCTGTTCCTTTATCATCAAAGTGTCATTGGGTGGCAGAAACGGGTCTACTAAACCATCAGTGGGGTTGCCCACCACCTCCCAGAAGCCTGCCAGGCCCATGTCAATGGGGAAGGCAATTACTCCACCAGGACGCCTGCCGAGCCCTCCCATAGCACCTGTGTGGCATCAGGCCCAGGGCAGAGAGGGCTGTGATACCCAGACCCACCCCAGGGCTGGGACAAGAGCCTGGGGCAGCTGGCGACCCCACCTGAGCCCACCTGTTGGCTGAATGAGCACACCTTTACCGGCATCCGACATAGGCAGGCGCTCCCGCGTCATGGCTGATCCCACCTATGGAGACAGCCCTACCATCCTTCTCTCTGCCCATCTGCCTTCTCCATGCTGTTTACTGAGCCCCCGTGACATGCCAGCACCAGGACACAGCAGGGCACAAAGCAGGCCCCGTTTCTCCCCGCAGAGCCTGTCCATAGGGCAGACACTGCAAGTCCCACCGTACAGGGGAGGGGACAGACACTCCAGGGAAAATGACGGTCTGCCTGTCCCTGGGCAGGGGCTGAATCAGAATTCAAATCCACGTCCCCAGGTGTGAAGATCCCTGCCGAATGCAGAGACTTCAAATGTTTATGGAAAATAGAATTAAAATACAAGTTCATTTCAGTGAAAAAAAGTTTGAAATTTAGAGGTTTTTTTCCCTTTTTTTATTAAAGGATTGTTTATTTCATTTTATTTATTTATTATCATTTTCTTTCAATTAGATCGGAGAGAGAGAGAGAAAGGCAAAGTGAGAAAGCAAGCCACCAGGTCCGGGACTCAAACTGTGGTGAGCCAAGTGGGAATCCAGCACCTTAACCACCACACCACCTGCCAGCCTGGACACAGTTTTTTCATAACCACCCATTTTCTGTGAACTTTCTGAGAACCTTCCATTCCTTTTCCCCAATCCCACAGTGAACCCTCCTGCGTGGAGGTGAGAGTGGAGCTCACTTACTGGAAGGAGGCCAGAGGCAAGAGCGGGCCCCATACGGGACTGTACCTGCTCTCCTGCTCACTCCCTCCTAATGAAAACTCCGTGGCAATGAAATTCACCTTAATAAGCGCTCGTTAGAAATATGCTAATGAGGGAAGCTGATAGCATATGCGCTGGAAGGGAAAGGGAGGCAAAAAAATTTCAATATTGAGTTTTGTCTCGTTTCAAAGCCACTTTCAAAGTGGCCATAAATCTTCCCTGTGACTTGACTCAACGAGGAGCTGCCAGAAGCTTGGGTGTTAATAATCAGCGGTTGCCAAGGACTGAGCTGCGTGCATTTGACTTTGGGGTCCCTTCTCCCTGGAGAGAGAGGGAAGGTACTAAGTAAGCCAGGGCCTGGTGCTCCAGCATCCGCTCTCCCCGGCCAGGCAGGAGGCCAGTGCACCTGGAGAAGTGCATGTGGCTTTGAGGGGCTGCAGAACATGCCAGAAGCATGGAGTTCAGGAGCCACCCAGGCTCCACGAGGAGTGGCTCTGGGACAAGCGTCCTAATAGAACCAAGCCTCGGTCTCTCCCTGTGAGCTGGGGAGGGCGTGTGTCCTGCACCCCAGGGAGGACCATGTGGGAGCACCTGGCTCGCCATGTAGTCAGTGGTTCAGAAACGGCTGTGGGGCGGGAGCTGGTCTCCATCGAGGGCCAGCTCTGCTCTGACTGAGTGACTGCACAAATGACTTAATCTTGCAGGGCCTCTATTTCCTCACCTGCAAATGGAGGTGGTGATTGTGTCCATTGTGAAATGAGATGAGATAATTAGACGCCGCGTCTGGAACACCGCGAGAACTCATTAAGCAGAGCCTCTATCACGGAGAGGCACAGGGCAAACAGCAGCCAGTGTTTACACTGCTGTCTCCCCCAAGCCCCTCGGCCCTTCCGCAGCCACTGATCAGAAGCCCTGGGCATGCCTCGTGCCTCCCCGGCTTTTCTTTTTATCGCCAGCGGTCCTGTGCACTTGCCAGCGAGAGACAGAGAGGGAGAAGAGAAAGCACCCCCCACACACCATGGGGCGTGGTCACGCGGCAATCCCTTCTCCAGTTCTTCATCCTGGGAAAGTGGGTACACACGCCCACTCACTCAGTGTGTTTTTCGAGCTGTCAGGGCTGGGATTCAAACCACAGTTGACCCTGTGGGATCCTATGCACTGTGCTTAACCACATTCTACAAGGCCAGCTCTCTCATAGTTTTTAATTATTAATTTGTCAGGCAATTTTGGGAAATTGACTTCTCTGATTCTTACCTGTCTACCAAGTGAGGACCATTTTGTCTGCTCTGATCTTCCCGTAGGGCAATTGTAAAGATCAAACAGGCAACGCAAGGGGAAGCCCTTTGAAATGGACACCACTGACAAAGGTCCTGGGAGCCGTCCTTGTTCACCTCCAGCAGGAAGGCTGTTCCGGATGCCGGATGCCTTCGTCCCCAGTCAGCAAGGAACAGTCTCTCTCAAGACCTCACAGGAAGAGTCCAGGTTTCTGCAGACAACATCGTCTGCACACTACAACTCTTAATTCCTAAGGATGTCTTGTACAGTTTCTCGCTCTGCCCCTGGAGCAGAAGAGGACAATGGGGACAAGCCAAAGGTCACCACCTGGATGGGAGGTCCGCACAGTCATTTTTACCCTCCAGTAACACAGAGACTTTTTTTTTTAAGTTTTTGCTATAAAGTGCATACACTTGCTGGAGAGAGAGACAAAGAGAAGGAGAGAGAGAGAGAAATCCCCCCCCAGGGGGCACGGCCATGCCACAATCCCTTCTCTTCTATTCTCCCAGGATTTGGGGCACACATACATACACACCTTTTGATTTTCAAGCTGCCACGTCTGGGACTTGAACCATGCACTTTGGCCATGTAGGACCCAGCCACCTTAGCCTCCAAGACACGGACTGTTATGGCTCCCCAAGGTGCTGCTATATGTGAGCCAGCCTGAACCAGCGCCCCTGGCAGTGGGCTCTACCCCACCCAGGATGGGAAGGTGCTGATCACACACTTTGATGCTGAACCAACGTTAAGCCCTCATCAAGCTTCTAGTGCACACTCACTGTGCACGCTCGCCGCATACCCAGCAGTCCCCAGCTGGCGCAGTCTGTGGGCCTCTGCATGCGGGAAGCAGTGGGAGCCTCACGGCCCCTTCTGGGTCACCCAGCCTTTGCTTTCTCTGGCACATCCTGTAGGTGCCAAGAACGCTCCCTAACTCCCTTCAGCTGTCATGGAAACCCAAAGGTGAACTTCAGAGTTCATGGAAAATGCATATTGTGAAAAACTATGCATTTTTTACCAAAATAAACTCAACAGAGGGGTGCTGTCCCTCTATCTCTTTGTTTTTCTCACGTATGGAAAAGAGAAATTTAAAAAATAATAATGAATGCTAGTGATTCTGGTTGACTAGTAGAGGCTGCCAGGAGACACTGCAGGAGGAAAAGGCAGAGGCTGTAAGCATTACTCTGGCTTTATAACGCAAACACTGGCCTACAGGTGTGAGTTCACAGTGGGCCGAGGCTAGATGACATGGAAGGATCCACAGCAGGACGTGGGCAGGGACTCCCTGAGTAGGTAAGGACAGGGCGTGGGAGCAAGAAAGGAGGGGATGAGCTAGAGAAAACCTTTAAAAAGATCAAACAAGGGGAACCAGCAGTTAGCGTAATGGCTATGTCACTAGACTCCCACGTAGTCGACCGCGGTTCGTGTCCCGGACCTGGTAGCTTAAAACTCATGCCAGGCGCATGCACGTGCGTGCCCAAGATCCCGAGAGGAGAATGGAGAAGAAGGGATTGTGGCGTGACCATCACCCCTGGGGAGTGATTTCTCGCTTTCTGTCTCTCTGTCTCTGTCTGTCTGGCGAGCGCACGCGCCCTATAGTGAAAATCTCTCTCAAAAAGAAAAAAAAGATCAAACAGGGGCCAGCGGGTGGCATGGTAGTTAGGGTCCTGGACTCCCACATGGACAACAGCAGTTTGAGTCCGAGACCTG
Organism: Tupaia belangeri chinensis; assembly: GCF_000334495.1. Classification (NCBI taxonomy): domain Eukaryota; kingdom Metazoa; phylum Chordata; class Mammalia; order Scandentia; family Tupaiidae; genus Tupaia; species Tupaia belangeri. Next base: position 3,150,204 of record NW_006159876.1, on the reverse strand, counting down.
GAGGCTTGAAAATCGCACCAGGCACACACGCATGCACGCCCAAAATCCCAAGAGGAGAATGGAGGAGACAGGACTGCAGCATGGTCATCCCCGGGGAGTGGGGAGAGGGGGTGATTTCTTACGTTCTTTCTCGTTCTTTCTCACTGTCTCCCTCCTCTCCAGGGAGCGCACACACTCTATGGCAAAAATCTCAGAAAAAAATTTTTTTAATAAAAAGATCAAACAACCTGGGCAACAAGGCAAAAAAGTAAATAAACAAACTGAAAATCAAGGAGGAAAAGATCCCATTTATGTGACAGGACTTATGCGGAGACCACCAGGTCTCAGCTTCTCCGCCCTGCCCTCTGGCCACGTCCCTTTCCAGGCTCCTTTGGCAATGGCTCCAGAATACAAGAAATACTAAGAGGCAAGAGAAAAGTCATCCTTTGCTGGCTGAGCTCTGGAAAGAGGGGAGGGGATGAGCAGGGCTGGAGCAGGAAGGTGGTGGGAAGCTGTTACCATGGGCCTGGCCTTGTCCCTCAGCGAGGCCATGCCTGGCCCAGGCTGAGCAGCACGTGTCTGGGACACCCTTCACCTCTCTTGCCTGTCCCCACCCAGCCCACCTCCTCTAGCAGCCTGGGTCGTCTCTCCACATCTGTCCTGGCCCGCCGTTGACAGAGTGGCATTGAGAAGAGGAGGGGGTGGGCAGGTCTGGTTCCAGGGCTCTGGCCACCTTCGTTCCCTACTGGAGTCCCCGGGCCCGACATCCCCGGTTACAGCAGAGGCTGCCTGAGGCGAACGGCTTCCCCAGAGCCCTCGAACATGGCTGGCTCCTGACATAGCTCCGCCATGTGCACAGGGAGGACGTTGCTCACATCACCTTACCCCGCAGGGTCTTGTCCCCAGTGCTGTAAGGAGATGCCGAAAAGACCAGACCCGAGAAGGAAGGACGGGCAGATGCCTGGGACGCTACAGAGTCGGGGTCTGTGCCCCACAGGAGCCCCTTCTGCCCCCTCCCCTTGCTCTTCTCCCGTTCCTCCCAGCCCTTATCTTCCGTCCCGACCCCCACGGCCACAGAACAGGGACCTTGGAGCTCCCGTGACAGGGAACTTGGTGTTAGCGGCATCATAATTCTCCACAACGACCCAGTGGCCACAGGGGAACACCTTCCCTGGCATGGGAGCTCACAGCACCAGGCGGCCCAGGTGGACGTGACTCCTGAGCTGCCGGGCCCTGTGACCTGACATCACTTGACCTCTCCCGTCCTCTGCTTCCCATCGTAAAGTGGGGGTATTATCAGAACCAACACCACGGGGTTGTCGTGAGGATGGAGTCGATGCTCACCCTCAGCCCCCGGGAGGAGCTGCTGTAATTACTGGTGGTGTCCACGAATCTCTTCGCTCTAAGCCTGTCTCCCCGCTCCCACGCCCACCACTCCCCCCATCTGCTGCCTGCCCAACGCAGCCCACTGGGGTTCAGACAGGACTTATTGAGTGGGAAGCTGGCTGTCACACAATTACAGAGGTTAATTGCAGGACTCAACAACAAGGGGGAGGGAGGCCGGCCCACTCATAAATACAGTCGATGAAGGAACAGCACCCATTTGTAATTATGCCCATGGAAACACACCGTCCCACTCGGTGGTTTGGAGCCTGTCGGGGAACTTCACCCAACACTTTCCTTCCGATGCTGGCCTCACCGGGGGATCCCCGGCCCTAGGCCGCTCCGGAGGCACAGTCACCCAGCACTGCCATCTTCGGAAGCAAGTGGCCCTGGGCCTAGAACGCCCATCCGGCTGCTCCCTGGAAGCAGCGCCTGCTGGAGCCCCAAGAAGTCAATTAGCAGCATCTGGCTAATTAGAGCGAGATGTTACATTTCACTCCTTGACTCAATCGGAGCTGTGGCAGGAGCCTGGGAGAAGCAGTCCCCTCATCCCAGCCGGCTCCCCCTTTCATGTGGCTCTGGGGAGACAAAGCTTCTCTGATCCCTTTGAAAGCCGAGGTCTCACCAGCCCCGGAGCAGGGGGCCGGGCCACCCAGGGGAGAATAGCAGTTCAAAGCCAGCCTGGCGGGCATGGTGGGGTCCAGTTGGGATCAGGAATAATTAGGGCATTGCAGACCATAAGAATCAATAACATAATTAACAAATATTGTGCTATTCCTCGGAATCTTGCTCGAATTATGCCGTCTTTGATCATACAGTGTTCCCTGACTGTTAATGACATGTAATGTTAATTACCGGAGAAAGGGAACTCCTCAGAATGAAGACTTCCTTGGAGAATAATTAATATTCTTTGAGGAGTCGCAGAGCCTACAAGGGGAGCTTTTCACGCCCAGCGTGGTGACACCAGGGGCAGTGGGTCCACCCTCCTTGTCCAGGGATGGACAAGCCTATTCCTTAAGAAGTGGGCAACTTACACACAGACGGGCCACAAAGGCTCATTCGCTGAGAGGATGGACAGCGGGGTGAACAGCCTTGGAATTATAATCTAGTCCAGCTGCTCCTTTTCTCAGATGGGGAAACCGAGGCTAAAGAAAGGATGGAAGTTCCGAGAGTCAGGCCCCTCGTCAGCAGCCGTCAGGATGAGCTCTCAGGCTTCTGTCCATCGGTCCCATCCCCTTCCACCACCACCATCGTGGAGCTCTTTGGTAGAAGCTGGTAAGATTCAAGGGACAAGGAAGGATTGTCTTGGGGCTCAGGAGATACTTTTTTTGGCCTTAAAATGCAATGGGAATAGGTCAGGAGCCTTCGGCCTCACACTTTTAGTCTACGTGGAATTCCTGAGTGGGGGAGGACTGTCCCTGAGGCACTCTCCCTGCTTTATGTTAGAGAGATTTTCACTATAGGGCACGTGTGCTCACTGGAAAGACAGAGAAAAAGAGATAGTGAGAAATCACCCCCTGGGGGGATGGCCACTCTGCAATCCCTTCTCCTCCATTCTTCTCTTGAGATCTTGAGCGCACATGCACACACGCCCAGCATGTGTTTAAAGCCGCTGGGTTTGGGACTTGAACCATGGTCAACCATGTGGGAGTCCAGCAACATAACCATTATGCCATCTGCTGGTTCCTCCCTCCCCCTTTTTTTAAAAAGTTTTTGCCATAGGGTGGCTCTCTCACTGGAGAGAGACAGAGAGGGGGAGAGTGAGAAATCACCCCCACCCCCCAGAGGGGATGGCCTTGCCATGGTCCCTTCTCCTCCAGTCTTCTCTGCTGGTTTTGGGCACACAGGCATGCGCATGCATACACACACCTAGTGTGATTTTCAAGCCACTGGGCCCAGGCCTCAAATGCAGTTGGCCACATGGGAGTCCAGTGCCTTAACCATTACACCACCTGCTGCCCTCTCCCAAATCCTCTAAAAACACACGCTGCTTGCCAGGAAGTCCCAGAACCCTAACCAAGCCCCAGAGAAAGGTCCATGCCCAGGACCCTCCATAGACAGGGAGGGAGGAGCAGAGAGGGGAGGGGAGGAGCAGGGAGGAGGAGAGAGGGGTGAGGAGGACCAGGGAGGAGAGGGGAGGAGAGGGGAGGAGAGGGGAGGAGGGGGTAGGAGAAGGGAGGAGAGGGGGAGGGACAGGGAGGAGAGGGGAGGGGCAGGGAGAAGGAGAGAGGAGTGGGGAGGAGCAGGGAGGAGAGGGGAGGAGTGGGGAGGAGCAGGGAGGAGCAGCGGGGAGGAGAGGGGAAGAGGGGGGGGAGCCAGCCCTTCTGCTTTCTTGGCTTCACAACCATCACTGCCTCTGCCTGCACCCTGGGGCTGAGTCTGCTCTGCCAGGGAAGGTGGGGTCGTGGAGAAGAGAGCCGTGACCAGGGCCAGCACCTGGCCTCCAAGGCCTGCTCTGCCACCAGCTTGGGCAGGTCACTCCCCCTCTCTGGGTCTGGGTCCCTTCATCTGCTGAGGGAGCTCACACCCCAGGTCACACCCCAGGTCACTGTTGCGTGCTTCTTTCCTAGCCAGTATCCCCGGATTCTGCAATAATGGGAGAAAAGCCAGCCTCCTGGTCTTCTGGGGAGCCTTTGGTGTCTGTCTCTGCCTCCTGGGGTTCCCAATACCTGTCCCAGGGGGAAGAGGCCATTAGCCAGGGTTGACCCTTGGATGTCAGCAGATTGGAGCTCCCCACAGCTGTGGGAGAGTCGGCTTGGCTCAGAGAGCCCCGCCCCCCGACTCCAGGACCAGGAGGGAGCCCCCAGCTCCATCCACAGCAGGCCAGAGAGCAGGCCTCTGGGGGTGGGGTGAGGGCAGGACAAAGGCAGTGCAGCCCAGATGCTCTTCCACAGGCCCTGGCTCCTAGCCCGGAAGCAATCACAGGCACTGAGTGGCACAATGGCCTGCTGCAGGGGTGGGTGAGGAGGGCGCAGGGAGCCACTGCTGCTCAGCTATCCCGCCCCTCCCGGGGCCCAGCTCCTGGTTCCAAAACCCCAGCCTGGGCAGTCCCCTCCTTCCCCACTGCTTCCGAGACATTTGTTCCAAGAGTACCACCTCGCCAGCTGCGCCTCCAACTCCCAGCCCTGCCTGGGCATGACCGGATGCCAGGAAACATGGCCGTCACTGGGGTGGTGAGGCACGACCAGCATGCCTGTGGCTCAGTACCCCCATGTCCCCATGAACCCTCTTTGGCTTCAGGTCCCACCTTTCCCTTCAAAGCAGCCTTTGCCCTCAGGGGGCAGGAAGAGCAAGAAAGGGGACCCCTATCTCTCAGAGACACAGATGACAAGAGCGAGCAGCTTGGAAGAGATGGGCATGGAACCTGGTCCCCACCTCCAACTGACTTGGGACTTTGCTGCGGAAGCCACCTGCCAGCGTCACCTCCCAACTCAGGGCAAACAGAAATTACTGCTGCTGGGTTATCCCAAGCCTGAGATGACCCCTGACATCTGAGAAGCCCTGCCTGGGATTCTCCTCTCCAAAACCGAAGTCCTCTGCTTCTCTCTGGATCTTTCCTGCATTTAAAGACTCAGGGGGTCTCCTCTCTGGAGAATGCAGAAGGAGGGAGTCCTGCCGCTGGGCACCCCACTCCCCTCCATGTGGCCGTGTGGGTGCAAAAGCAGTCACAAGCCAGACTGTCTGACCCCTGCTGAGTGGCTGCAGACAGGTGGGAGGACTTGGGGCGGTGGGGAGGCAGGCAGCTCCTTTAGCAGTGGCTCAGAGGACCCGCCCGTGGCCATGCAGAGACTGCTCCTCCCACGAAGCCTGGCCCTGATCACACGTGGCTCTCCTGGGTCTTGCACACACCACCCCATGTCTGTCCCCGCTCTCTCCTCCAGGACTGCCCCTGGGAGAACCGACCTGTCACACAGCAGACTGCACGTGGCACCGGCTCCCTGTTGCTCCCCAAAGGGGCGCTGGCCCGTGTGCCTGCCACCACCTGTTTCCACGGCACAGGCGGCGCTGTGCAGCCGATCGGGTGGTGAGAGTTCTCTGTGGACGGGCTGATGGAAGGCCAGGGCAGGTGCCCCATGGTTCACCCCTCGCCTGTGAGAGAAGGCAGCTCTGACTCATGGCCTGATCCAAAGAAGCACTTCCTGCTCCCCTTGGCCATTGCAGAGACACCCAGGTGCCCCCAGGCCAGAGGGGCCACTTGAGCACTTCACTCGGGGCCCTTGGCATGTGGGGAAGTGAGGGGTCTGGGGCTCACTTCCCACTGTGCCCCTGGGCACTCTGCTTCGTCTCCCTACACAGCAGTCCCCCGCCCCGGGCATGGGGCAGAGACATGTGGGCTTGTCCACTCAGCTCCCAAGGCGCCCGCTCCCCTCTCCTCACTCTGGCTGGCACTGAGTTCCAGTCCAAGCCTGGGTGACAATACTGACAGTTCAGGGGGAAGGGAGGCACAGCCCAAGGGTGGCCACCCACCAGCTGCCTGCCCACCAATCTGCCCCTCCCGAGCCCCCACCCCCAGAACCCGCTTCTCCAAAGACCGGCGAAAGGCCCGCTCTGATGCCCGCAGGAATGGCTTTGCGGAGTCAGCCTGGCGGCACCGGCAGGCGTGGCAGCAGTAAATGATAGTGTAACCCTTGCTCCCCACAACAACAACATCATAACTGTCAGCAATTTTCCACCTCGCTAGTTTAACACCTGAACTGTCGCCGCACTCACGCTCTCCCGCCCCACGCGCTGGCTCACCCCTCCTCACCGCGCTGAGGCCCGCTCCGCTCAGCTGTCTCTTCTGGGATCCTGGCAAATAGCACTTGTCCCCAGGGCCAAGGAATTCATCAGCTCACGGGGCTTTTCCAAGAGCAGGAAGGGAAACCCACGGGCCGGAAGACCCAGCAGCATCCGTCAACATCTGGGTTATAAATCAGCCAGAGATGCTACAGAGACTCCAGCGTTGCGGTACCTCCGACTCCCTGCCACAAAGATGCAGTTATTAATTTTTATTTACTGGGATTGTACTTATTTTCCTAGAATGAGGAGGCATTTTGAAAGCACCGCCCATCTGTTGAAGGTCTGCCAGAGAAAGACACACGCACACACGGGGTGACAGTCAGATTCCCGAACACCCAGCAGGTGAGGGGCTGCGACACCCTCCCGTGTGGCCGGAGGCAGGCCTCTGAACCTTGCTGTGTCTCAGTGTGGGTGAGTCCCAGGGTAGGGCCTAGGGTGTCAGGAGGCAGCCTCGGAGGGCCGGGGAAGCAGCTGAGTTCTGACCAGTATGGAAATACTTCAGTATTTTAACAACCATCTCCCCCACACAAACACACATGCTTGCATAAGCACGCCTTTCTCTCCCCCCTCCACAGCCTCTCCCTGGGGGCCACCCACCTCCATGACAGCCAACAGGACCCCCTCGGGGAAACTGAGGCCCAAATCAGAACCACAGAGTCGGGATTCAGAGTTGGAAGGCATGGTTCAGACGGACTCAGCCCTCTAAGTCTTCCGTTGACAGATGAGGAAACGGAGGCAGCTCGGGTCCACCCTGTGATTTACAGACAGGGCTCAAAGGGGACCCTGGACTCTGGCTGCCGGCGCTGGGCCCGGGTCACAGGTGGCACACTGCCAGCCACCAGGTGGGTGGGGAGGCACGCACAGTGACACCCGCTCTGGGGAAGGGCCCCTGGACTACAGAACTTGCCCATGAGCCTCAGCGTGAGGCAGGGAGAGTGGGGTAGGGAGCGGCCGAGCAGACCTACGACCCCAGGCTCAGTGAACCTGGGCAGAGAAAGCACACTCCACTTTCAGGACGCTGTGTGAACAGATGTGAAGGGTCAGGTCGGCTGACTTCCTCGCAGCCGTGAGAGGGACCTATTAGGCAGCACAGGGCCCACTCCCACACGTTTTTTTTAGGACAGGTTTTTGCTATAGGGTGCGTGCGCTCGCCGGACAGACAGAGAGAGACAGAGAGACAGAAAGTGAAAAATCACCCCCCAGGGGGGATGGCCACGCCGCAATCCCTTCTCCTCCATTCTCCTCTCGGGATCTTGGGCATGCACACACACGTGCCCGCACGTGAGTTTTAAGCCACCAGGTCCAGGCCTTGAGTCATGGTGGGCTACGTGGAAGTCCAGTGACATAGCCATTACACCACTGCAGGTCCTCCATTCCCACACTTCTAACTCAGGCCAGACTTTGTCTGTGAACTGCAAACATGGGTTTCCACCTTCCTACTTAATCTCAACACATGGATGGCTAGCAGAAACTTCCAGTTTAATATGCCCCAAACCTAATCTCCCCCAGTGCCTGCCCCTCATATAACCACCCCATTTCAGTGACTCAGGCCAGGAAACGCCACGTCATCTTTGGCTCATGTCTTTCGCTCACATCCCCAGCAAATTCTGTTGGCTCTACCTTGAAAACACCTCCTGAATCGGGCTCTTCTCGCCCCTCTGCCGTTTCTGCCCCACCCCAGCCACAGCAGCCATCCCCCCGGGTGACTGCCACAGCCTGCTCATGGTCTCCCTGTTTGTACCTTGTCCTGACCTAGACTTGCTTCCATGGTGATCCAGCCCTTCCAAGCAACTGACGGGGCAGAGGGTGCTGGTGCCCACAGTGGCACCCACTCGCCCACCTAGCCAGGACTTACTCCTTCCCACCAGGCCCCCAGGGGAAGCTACTGGGGCCATCCACAGGGAAGGAAGTGTGGGTGGATGGAAGGTTCGTGACGCCAGTACCTACGCTTAGCACACGCTGGATCCCTTCAGCATTTGTGGCCTGTGCTCCAAGTCTCCATGCTCAGAGAGAGCTCAGAAGCTGCTAAAGTCCAGTCTGGGCCCAGACTCCTCCACTGCCAAGTGTCCCAGGCCCCTGGCCAGTGCTACATGCTCCCGGCAGCTCTGCAAATGTTAGTTTCATCGTATTGCATGGAACATTCATGATAGACACATCCCCTTCTCACCAGGATTAGAGCTGCTGGAGCCTTTGAGCCACTGGTTTCACGTGTCCCGTCCACAAGATGTCCCAGGCCTTCTTCACAGACAGGCACAGCAAGGGCCCCATGGTGGCCCTGTGCTCTGCCACCTCCCCTTGTGTCCAGGACAAGGCCTGGTCTCCGAGGGCAGGGGAAGACACTGCTCTTTGCATCAAGGCTCCTGTGTGGGGTCTTCTTGCTCTAGGGCTGTGCACCCTCTTGCTGTCTCCTTCGAGTTCCCTCCCACCAATACCAGCTATTGGCCAAAAGTAAATGTGAGTCCTCGCTGGTCCAGTGAGCCCAGTGAGCCCAGCGTGCACCCACACTAGGTCTGTGGCAGTCCAGGCATCGCGGACTTTGCAGTGGGGAAGCTGAACGGCTACAGCCCAACTCCCTCTGTTCTCAGAGATCGGAGGACGGGCCAGCCAAGGTCACCAAAGCAGGCAAAGCCCCTGGGCCTCAGGCCGTGCTCCTCCCACAAGGCCTCAGGAGCTCCAGATTGAAAGCAGCCAGCATTAGCACCCACACTTCGGGGCTCTCTCTCCACCCACCATGCTTTGGGGAAAGCCCAGGCTCCAAGCCAGACCCTTGTTCCTCCAGACATAGAGCCTTGGAGTCTGCCTCTGTAGAAACAGGACCAGCACCTCACCCTCAGGTTTTCAAGGGGGACAAATGGGACCAAAGGGATGCTAGCAGCTGTCAACGCCGGATGGGAACACCTAAGGTACAAATGCACCTCGACTCACCTCGGGTCACATCCTGGTAAACTCACTGCAAGTCGACAGCATTCTAAGTCAGCCCAGCGGGTAGACTAGACTCCCACGTGGTCCACCACGCATCAAGTCTTGGACCTGATCACCGGCTTGAAACTCATACCGGGCACATGTGCGTGCGTGCTCAAAATCCCGAGAGGAGAATGGAGGAGAAGGGACTGCAGAGTGGCCATCCCCCCCCGGGGGGGGGGTGATTTCTTGCTTTCTGTCTCTCTGTCTCTCTGATGAATGCACATGCCCTATAGCAAAAATCTCTCAAAAAAAGGAAAAGAAAATATCCTAAATCAAAGTGTACTTAATAGGCCCCTCATAAATTTGAGAAACCCTAAATCAGACCATCGTTAAGTTGGGGAAAGTCGGAGCCGGGATGACGGCATCTATGCCATACGGGGCGACCTCTCCACGGGCATGCCCAGTCCCGCTTCTTCCTAGTTCCCTAAAGGAGCCATCCATCCACTTTCCGCTTCCCTGACTGCAACAGACCAGGACGGTATTCGTCTTTTAATGAGAAAAAAAAAAAAAATCAACTGCTTTAATTAGTCAAAGTGAGTGAGGAAGCACAGGAGTCCTGTCGGCCAGCCTCATGTCCTGGCAGCTGCAAGACCCAGCACTGGAGCCTCCGATCCCCTCACGGACCCCACAGGAAGTAACCCCGGGTGGGGGCCGGCGGGCACCTACTCTGTGCCAGGCTTGCAGCCAAGTGTGTCTTTAGCCCTAGCAGCATCTGCACCCACCTCCTCTGGCCTGGACTCTCTGCCACCATTGTCCCTGTCTCCTGCACTAATGTCACTGAGAGAGAGTTGTCAGAGGGCATTGTTGGAAGCACTTCGGCAGGACTCCCAGCCCCCGAGCACCTGTCCTGCAGAGGCCTGACGGAGGGAGATAAATATATTTATAATACACAGCACCGTGAATACCAAAGAGTGCACGGAGTTGACAGAGCTATGACAAAGCTGACGAGCCAGGGCCTGCAGCTTTAATCAGTCCCCAGCTGCGCCCAGGAAATCTACGGAGCACAGCTCTGACCTTTGGGGCCGATTTCTACAGTGAAGGTTAAAGTTTTACTGCGAGGGTTTTTTTTCTTTCTTTTTTTTTTTTTCATTTTAAATGAAAGAAGGGTGTGAGGGTTGTATAAACACACCAGCCTCTGAGGTGGTAATAGGAACACGGGATGGGACTTTATTTAAATTAATCCACAGCGGCACCTCCCGCCGTGGCCTCTCTGAAATGTTTTGTTCTCTGGGCGAGATCCCATTTATCTGATGAAATGCTGGTTTGCGTGAATGACTTGCAAATGGGCTGAAAATGCATGTGGCTGCAGATTCCAAAGATTCATTTTTGATAAATACATTTCCGGAAAAGGGACTAAATATTTAAAATGTCACTCTTAAGCCCTGCCTCATTATCATCCCCCTAACAGGAAGTCCTGTCCGAGTCAGTGTCACCTACAGGTATTCCTCCTGGGTGTTGGTGGTGGTGGGGGTCAGAGTCAACGGGCAGAAGCTTCCTGTGGAAGGCTAACAGGTTAACAGGACACAACCATGTTTAAATGCTCTCTTGCAAAGGCAGGCTTCATGCAAGCACAAGCCCACTTCCCCTCAGACTGAACCATCTGGACCCAGTCAGTGCAGCCTCCTGAGCCCACCCCTTGGCGGGGAACAGTATCAGGGTGCAAGACTCAGGCAACAGCTGCCTTGGGCACCGGCAGCCCTGTGCACCCCGCCTTTGGATCAGGGTTCCAAACCTGGCACATCCTGATCACATCCAGGCTGTAGGAGGGAATGCGGAATTCTGGCCCCACCCCACCCTACCAATGGCACCTGCAAGGAGGGGCCAGGAAAGCAGGATTTTTGAGTTCCTCCAGGCTCAGGAGTCGGGGCCTCCTTGGCCCTGATGAGGTAAACCGCAGAAACATCCCTGGTCCTCAAGAATCTCCTTCACCTCCGGGTGCCTGAAATCCCCGCTTCCAAGGCCCGTTTCCATAGCACCCACTTGAACCCACATTTCAAAACAAGCCAGCCAACCAGCACCAGGCTTTCCTTGCATATCTCTAAGTCCCTGTGCTCTGAATGCCACGTTTCAGACAAGCCTCGATAGCACCTCTTTTAAAGGCCCTGACTCTCACGGGGACATTTCATTGCTTTCTTTTTGTTTCTTTTTCCTTTATTCATGATAGAGCATGTGCACATCCATGTGAAAGGGAGAGAGAAAGAGAGACAGAGAGAAGCACTTCCTCAGGCTGAGCTCACTGAACGCCTTCCTCCAGCCCTCCAGCTGGTCGGCTCTTGGGCACTAGTGCGCATGCTCTGCATGGTTCAGGTCCACGGGGCCAGGGATTCTAAATGGGGCTGCCCTGCGGGTTCCAGCCTTCTTGAGCAGTGCACTGCGGCTGCGCCCGGAGCCAGCCCTTTAAGGCATCTTCTAAGCTGTTGTTTACACCTAACTCTGAACGAACTGCTGTGTGGACAGTTGATCTTCTCACAGATCTTCCATTTGTCTAAACTAAGCTTGAGCAATAATGAGTCTAACTTGGTCAGAATTACAAGGCTTACCAAATCTTTTCACAAACACAGTTTCATCTGATTTCAGACTATCGACTCAGTCATGGCTGCCTCCACTTTCTGGGTGAGAAAACCGAGGCTCAGAGAGTCTCAGGGCTTCACTCCTAGTCTGCGGGCGTAGAACTCAAGCGTCAGGACCAGAGCCCAATGCTCTTTCTGCAGCAAGGAGCATTTCTCCGAGATGCATGAGCCTGCCTACACTACTCCAGCTCGGCGGCTGCTGGGTCTCTGCTGGAGTGTGCGGTGATGGGGAGCTCACTGCTCCTGGGGCTGGGCCAACCGTCCCACCCTCAGGCAGCAGCAGGCTGTGCTGAGTAAGCAGAGAGCCCAGGAAAGCATTGGCTCTGCGTCATGGGGGCAGTGATGGGGGACAGTGACACAGAACTGGACTCTCGGCTAAATGACGTAATGTTATCTGGGTAACAGAGGTATAATTCCTAGTGCCACTCATCCATTCATCCACCAGGGGACACACACACATTCCTGCCCTAGAAGCACACTCTAGTGACGAGAAAGAGGTGTTTGAGAAATTGAGTAAGTAGGGATCAGCAGATGGCATAATAGTTATGTCGCTGGACTCCCATGTAGTTGACCGCAGTTCGAGTCCTGGACCTGGTGGCTTAAAACTTAGCCGGCATGTGTAGTGTACATGTACAAAATCCTCATGTCCAAAATGCTGAGAGGAGAATGGGGGAGAAGGGATTGCGGCATGGCCATCTCCCCGGGGGGTGATTTCTCGCTTCCTGTCTCTCTGTCTCTCCAGTGAGTGCACATACCCTATAGCAAAAATCTCTCTTAAAAAATACATTAAAAAAAGAAACCGAGTAAGTAAAAGATTATATAATGCTAAGTGTTATGGAAATGAGTGGGGTGGGGAAGGGGATCAGAACAGAGGTAAGGGGGGGGGGCTGCACCTTGAAACAGAGTGATCTGGAGGGCTTCGTGAGGAGGTGACGTCTGAGCACAGGGAGGCAAGGGCCACACGGGGCTTAGGGAAGCCTGTCAGGGCAGAGGAGACAGTGATTTGCATGTACACAGCCATCCTGGAGGCAGGCTTGGGGTAGAAAGTCCCAGGGCAGGGGGCCAGCAGTTAGCGTAATGGCTATGTTGCTGAACTCCCATGTAGTTGACCACAGTTCGAGTCCCAGACCTGGTGTCTTAAACTCACGCCAGGCACGTGTGCGTGCATGCTCAAGATCCCAAGAGGAGAATGGAGAAGGGATTGTGGCGTGGCCATCCCCCCTGGGGGTGATTACTCGCTTTCTGTCTCTCTGTCTCTCTCTGTCTTTCTGGTGAGTGCATGCGCCCTATAGCAAAAAGTCTAGCAAACAAAAAAGAAAGAAAGTCCCAGTGTAGGCCCAAGCCCTGATCTCTGGACAGCGTCCTTGAGTGCTAGGAAGTCAGAAGGGACCAGACGAGGGTCTCCAGAGATCCTGACAGGTCGGAGCCATGAGCTGGAGGGGAGAGGACAAAACCTACCAGGGACACAAGGAAGGGGCACGCTTATGACCCCAGATCTCAACAGCACAGCCCTGAATGGGGAAGCCTCAGCAGGCAGGCGAGCAAGCACGGGGGCTCAGGAGTGCCCTGAGGCAGGAAACGCGACAGAAGGAGGTATTCGCTTGAAAAGTCAGTAACACAAGATCCACTGACCAATTTTTTCCAAAAAAGTTCATTTATTATATTTTTATCGAGAGAAAGACAGACAAACAGTACCCCCAACAGTCTCGATCAGCCCTGGATCACGTGCAAGTATGTGCCTGGTGTACTCAGGGACGTCTCCAGACCCAAACCACAGACCCCTCCATGTGGGACTGCCTTCAGTATGCAGCATCTTACTGCACCTCGCCTCAGGCACCGACAGCCCTGTGCAGCCCACCTTTGGATCAGGGTCTCGAACCCATCACATCCAGGCTGCATGAGAGAACGTGGAATCCTGGGCCCCTCACCAGCTTAGTTTTTCAAGATTTTTGCTATAGGGTGCATGTACTTTCTGGAGAGACAGAGATAGACAGAGAGACAGAAAGTGAGAAATTAGCCCCCGAAGGGATGGCCACACCTCAATCCCTTCTCCTCTATTTTCCTCTTGGGGTTTTGGGTATGCACACACACACTTCCCGCACAAGTTTCAAGCTGCTGGGTCCAAGACCCTAGCTGCGGTCAGCCACATGGGAGTCCAGCACCCCAACCACCAGGCCACCTGCCAGCCCCTCGCCAGCTTCACAGCCATGTTGAAGTGAGGAGTGAGCTGGCTCTGGTCAGCTGGAGGCCAGAGTGTTAGCCAAAGGGACACAGACAAGCTGCGAGCTCCTTAGAGCCAGCAGTCTAGCTGGAAGAGCCCCAAGACAGGCTCTCTGAGGGCGGGCCCCTGGAAAGACACGCTCTGGCCCTCTCACTTGCAGTACTCGGAGAGCACCTAGTGTCACAGTTGCTGGTGAAAGCACAGAAGTGCCTTCGCAGACCGCACCGCCAGCAATCCCGCCACCATGTTTCCAAGCTTTGGAAAACAGCCCACATTAGCAATTATGCTTTGGGTTGGTACCATGGCCTGGTGGCTAAGGCAGCCGGAGCCCACATGGCCAACCATGCAGTCTGAATCCCAGGCCCTGCAGCTTGGGAAACACACCAGGTACAAGTGCATCCATGCCCGAAATGCCAAAAGGAGAGAGAGAGAGAGGAGAAGGGACTGCGGGGCACTATACCCCTACTGGGGGGTGCTTTCTTCCTCTCCCTCTCTCTGTCTCCCTCTGCAAGCACACTCACCTTCTGACAAAACTATCATACACACACACACACACACACACACACACACATGTGTGTGTACGCGCTTTTATATATACTTACATTTATATATGTACATATAGATTTATACTTATACATATAAGTTTATATATATTTATATATAAACACATACTCACACACACACGCTTTCTATCATAACTCCCTAGATACAGATATGCATGCGCCTATATGTATAAAACTGAAGCAAAATCTCTACAAAGCTATATGTGCTTTTAGATATATTTCCTTTTACTTAGGAGGCTATCTAGTATTTTCTGTTCTTCAAGTTTCCTGTTTATCGTGTCCATAAGAGAAAGACGGAGCATCCCTGACAGGGCCTTCATGCCATGATCCCCGCCCCCGCCCCCGCCTCCGCCTGCCCAGGTCGCAGGCACACCCACTGTCCAGTGCACACAGGGAGGCCATGGGGCACGAACCAAGGACTTCCTGTGTGAGTCCAGTTGTGTTACCACTGTCTGGTCCCACTGAGTTTCTCATTTTAAAGGATGCATTGAGGCCCACTGAATAATTCCACGGCCACTTGTGGCTTATCACCACCACCAACGTGGAAAACACTGAACCATACAGTGATAGGTGCCTGGATCGGGGGCAAGCAGAGTGCTTGGGAGCGATGACAGGGGTCAGGGTGGACCTCCTCGAGAGGTCATGCTTAGGCTGAGACCTGAAGAGGGGCCAGGAGATAACCAGACAATGCTTGAAAAGAGGGTGGCCTGATGGCGATGCTGGCCATGGGACAACATGGATGTGCTTCCTGCCACTGACCTGGGCACTCGGAATGGTGCACTTGTTCTGTATATTTCACCACAACGAAAGCATTACTTAGCATATGTATAAAGAAGGAGAGGAAGGGTCGCGCACTGCCTCCTCCCAGTGTCCTGAGCTGCGTGGCGTTAGGAGCACTGCGCAGCACCGGAAGAGAGGGACTAGCAGGGTGACACGGCGTTCCCCTGAGGGCAGGCAGCCAGACGCAGCAGAGCACGACGTCAGCTAGGCTCAAGACCACGAGACTCACACGGCGACAGAGACCAACACACAGTTCCCGGGGCCAGACAGCCGCGCGATGGTAATTACCCGGCAATTCCAAATGGGAAGGGTCCTGGTTCGGGTCCACACACCCCGCTGAGTGCACTGGGCACATGCTCACCCGTGACCTGGGGCTGGCGGAGGGTTGCAGCAAGACCCCAGTGGGGGTGCTGTCTCTCTTCCCCTCTGTCCCTCTCTCTCTCTCATGGAAGAAATAAATAAACTTTTTTTTAAAGAAAAGTTACCTCTGGGGAGAAAGACAGTATTGGCCAGAAAGGGCATGAGTAACCTCCCAGGGAGATAAAAATGTCTCCTATCTCGATCTGGGTGGGGTCACACAGGTGTATCCATTTATAAAAACCCATTGAGCGATAGCCTTAAAACTTGTACACTTTACTGCTTAGAAGTTACACTTCAACAGGAAAGGGGGAAATCTCTTTTTTAAAAAAGAAAAGATTAAACAAAGAAGAAGAAATGTCATTGAATTACTTCTAAGGTGGAAGTTAAGTTCAAAAACCATCACGCCAGGGAAGCATTGCCTATAGTCAGAATGACCCTCACAGATCTCTGAAGTCACCCACAGAGATCCGCACGTTCAGGAATACACAACGCCGTAACAGACCACTCACCGGCTCTAAGGTTTGCAAGCCACTAGACCCACCTGAAGGCCGGAACATAAGAGGCATCGAGACACAGATGCGGGGGCCGGCAGACGCCGCCTTCACATAACAGGGAAATCCGTGTCAGGAAGACCTGGAGGTCTCCTGCCCATCCGGGCTTGCTTCAGGCTGCTCCCCTGTAAAGCCACTAAACACGTCCTGTTACATGCAATCAATGTGTTTGTTGTAGCGAAAATAAATGAACTGGCCTCCAAAGCTCACAGAGAAGTTAAACATATCCACTACTTTGTTTTTTCCTTTAGTTTTTGCTACCCTGGAGAGCCCGAAAGGGGGAAAGTGAGAAATCACCCGCCAGCGGGAATGACCACGCCACAATCCCTTCCTCTCCTCTCAGGATTTTGATCCCACACGCACACATGCCGGGCGTGATTTTCAAGCTACCGAGTCCAGGAATCAAACCACGCAGTTAGCCACGTGGGATCTGACCACCTTAACCACCACACCACCTGGCCGGCCCTCCATTATTCTATCTTTACACTCCTTCTGTTTGGCTCCCAGGGGGAGAAATAAGATGGGCACGCCAAGAAGACAGAGTCCAGCCTGAGAGAAGAGCTGGCCAACTAAAACAGAGGAACGAACTCTCCGAAGACGCCGGCGGGTGGTGAGTTCCCCGTCTGCAGAGGGAACACACGTGCTCAACACTTGTCAGCCGGGTGACCTCTGTAAGCCTTTCCTGCCTGGAACTTCTGTGCTGGCTAAACCTCCTGGCTCCCTGTCCTGGGCACATCCCCTCAGCTGACAGCTGCCTTGACAAGGAGACATGGAGCTGGCGAGAGGGCCTGCCAGGAACTCCAGGTGGCTGCCCTGACAGAGGGCTGCTCTGCCACCCTGAGGATTTACAGCCGCCCTCCTGAGTTATGGGAAGGCAGGCGGGGCCTGTAAAGAGAAGCCATCCGGCTGTGCGGGGCAGACGCATCTATCAGTGACAGCCCGACTGGGGCAGAGTGCGGCCCAGACGTTGGTGCTCACCTATAACTCTCCCTGCCTGCACAGGGGCAGCAGATGTGGACAGTTCATCAGAGCTTGGGCCACCATTTAACCCTCAGGGTGGGGCTGGGGGCAGGGCACAGCGACGAGGAAGCAGCCCTAAATGCAGCCTACAGCTGGCTCACCTTGTACCCAAGCCCTAAAGCCATCCCCATGGAGTCCCAAGACTAAGCAAATGCCACTGGGTGAGAGATGAGAAGGACTGTCCCCTCAGGAGTGGTGTTGGGCTGGGGCGGAGGGCTCTGTGTGAGCAAAGCAGGAAACACAGGGGAGTCACCACACCTGCTTCTGGAGGGTGGGTGTGAACCCCCTTCCTACGTCTCCTGCTGCAGCGCCAGGCAGACTAATGGCGGGGTGCAATGAGCCTACAGGGGAGAGCCTGATCTCAGAGTCCAACTCTGGGGGCCCCTCTGGCATCGCCACCCATGGGGATGGACTTGTCCAGTGCACAGCCTGGATGATGGTACATGGCAGCCTTGCTGGGGCTGCACCAAAGGTTTTTCTCCCCGAGGACGGGGTAGTGGAAAGAATATTAATCCAAGAGGTAGGGGACCCAAGCTCAGATCCTAGCTTCCAATGACCCTGGACATGTGTCCTACTTCTCTAAGCCGTATTTTCCTGACCTGTAAAGTGGGGACAAGAATTCCTGCCCTCTTAAACCTTCCTCACCAGGTCTGGCATGTCTTCTGTGGGCCTTGAGGAGGTTTTGGACAAAGGGAGGCATCTTCTCCGGAAAACCCCTCCAGGGCCTACTCACTCAGACCTCAGTTCCAGTTCTTTTTATTTTTTTATAAGAATTATTTATTTAATGTTATTTGCTATTATTTATTTTAAAGTTTGACCGGAGAGAGAAAAATAAAAAGTAAGAAAGCAAGCCACCAGGTCTGGCCTTCAAACTGCATTTGGCCATGTGGGAGGAGTCCAATGCCTTAACCACCTGCTGGCCCTCAATCCCGGTCCTTAACCAGCCTTTGAAAATGCCCACCCTGCCTTTCCAGGGGCCGCCCTTTTCTAGGGCAGAATTACAAGGGCTGACAGGATTTATAGCCACGCAGAAGGTGCTCCATAATTTCTGAACTAAAAAGCAGTACATTTGTTTGACAACCAGAGAGAACATTGGAAATTGGAACTGTCCCAGAAACCCAGGGCCATCTGTCTGCCCGTCCAGGCAGGTGACTGCAGGTGCCGCAGCTGCACCCGCCGGGAGAAGGTCTGGGGGCAGGAGGGGCGGCAGCACAGGCAAACTTCCCTGGCAGAGCTGCCTCCAGCAGGCTGGGAGACTCCCGGATGCTGCTTGCCCTCTCTGACCGTGCCGGCTCATTCTCTCAAACAAGGGCAACACCTATGGCTCCCTCCGCGGTGTTCCAGAAACAACATTTTCAAAAGAGTCGTAATGTTGCAAGAATGTGTGCTTAGCTGCTGAGAGAAATAAACCAAAAGGGAGGCGGTGAGGCACCGGGGCTTGCCCTTGGCATCTGGCAGGTGAGGGTTTAGATCCTCCTACCGCCCCAAACTCTGTGATCTTGAGCAATCCCTATACACCGCCCCAAGCGTCAGTGAAATAAGCAAGGCCAGCCCGCAG
Organism: Tupaia belangeri chinensis; assembly: GCF_000334495.1. Lineage (NCBI taxonomy): Eukaryota > Metazoa > Chordata > Mammalia > Scandentia > Tupaiidae > Tupaia > Tupaia belangeri. The sequence continues at coordinate 3,131,476 of NW_006159876.1, read as the reverse complement.
CAGGGTGGGCGTGGAGTGGAGAAGGTGTGTGCTAAGTCCCTGTGCAAGGGAGGCGCCCACAGGGCGGCCGACCCCGTTAGACATTTCGGACTTGACTTAAGGGATGCTGTGGTGTTGACTTCCCAGGAGGGTGACGGGAATTAGTCCCAGCACCAGGGAATGGAACATCTTCTCCTAACTCCGTTCTCTCCCCTCTTCCCTTCCCCTTTACATTCGCCCTCTCTCATCTCTGGCTGGGTGTCCAAGCCCCTCCTGGGCCCTTAGGTGCCCCTCCCGCAGCCTCGGTCTGCCTCTGATCTTTTCTCCTGTTTCCCATCCTTTATCTTCATCCCCATTTCTCCTGCCCCCCCCCAGGCTCAGAGCAGTGGGGGGACCTACAGGGAACATGTGAAAGGCAAGCTCCTCGGTGCCCTGGGATGCTGGGTCGAGCCCCCATGGTGCTGAAGGACGTGAAGCCCAAGGGATTGGTTTTCTTCCCACAACCATCCTGGTCCTTCCAGGCCACAGACCCCTTGCCCAGGCTGGGCCCTGCTTAGGAAAGGAGACAGGCACCCCCGTACCAGGGGCGAGAGGCTTGTCTGCACCCAGGGTAGTGCCCAGGGCAAAACTGTTCCAGCAGCCCTGTGGCCCATCCTGGCCTGGATGGACAGACAGATCTCCACTGAGCAAGGGCAGGGCGCCACATAGTTCTGCCCCTCGAACACGGACCATGCTCCCCAGTTGACCTTGTCCACTCGGGCGGCAACACCCAGATCTACACCTCCTTCCTTCCCTGAGCTCTGGGTCCCTGCAGCCAGTCGCCTTCTTGACATCTTCCCTTGGACAGCTGAATCTGAATGATCCAGAAGCATCTGCCCTCCCATGCCAGGTCTGCCTCCCGAGAGCGCACCACCATGCACGCTGCTGCTACAGCCACGCGCTGACTCCTCTCCTTCCCCCACCCCCAGCTCAGCAAACTCCGCAGCTCCACCTCCAAAGGGTACCCAGGACCCCCTCGCCACTCCCTGCATGCTGGCCACGGCACCAGCAGCACCAGCGTCTCCCCTGTGAGGTGGCCTAACTGGTCTCCTGCTTCCTCCTAGTCAGACGACTCACCACCCAGCAGCCAGGGAGCACTCTTAAAATGGGACCAGCAGTTAGCGTAATGGCTATGTCGCTGGACTCCCACGTAGTCGACCGCAGTTCGCGTCCCAGACCCTGTGGCTTAAAACTCACGCCGGGCGCATGTGCGTGCGTGCCCAAGATCCCGAGAGGAGAATGGAGGAGAAGGGACTGCAGCGTGGCCATCGCCCCTGGGGGGTGATTTCTCGCTATCTGTCTCTCTGTCTCTCTCTGTCTGGTGAGCGCACGTGCCCTATAGCAAAAACCTCTCCAAAAAAAAAAAAAAAAAAACAGACATGTATTCACATATATGTATGTATCAGCAGAGCTTACTATGGAAAGTAGCTAGATTATTTATGAAATTTTGTGAATCAATAAAATGTGGGGGGAAAAAGGAATGGAAGACAACTGTGGACACCTGAGATAGTATGGGAGGAGGGTGGGAAAGGGCAGAGGGTCAGACATAGGGGAAAAATATACATATACACATATATACATGAAACTAGAAATGGAAAATTATTGGCAAGAACACATATGATTAAGCTACTATGCAGCATATTCTGAATGGGAAATCACATTTCTTTTTTTTGGGAGAGGTTTTTGCTATAGGGCACGTGCGCTCACCAGACAGAGAGAGA
>NW_006159876.1:3121572-3129666 GCF_000334495.1 Tupaia belangeri chinensis | reverse complement strand
CAGCAACATGTCCCGGGATGGATTTAAACCCCCGGGGCCAAAGACTGGACCCGCAGTCGACTACATGGGAGTCCAGCGACATAGCCATTACACTAACTGCTGGTCCCGGAAATCACATTTTGTATGCTGTGACAATGCTCAGTGAATTAATATAAATTAATTTTTTAAAAAAGAAATAAAAAATACATTAAAAAAAAAAACCATCAGGTCACTTTTTAAAAAAAAGGTGTGTGGTTAAGGTGCTGGTCACTCCCACATGGCCAACTACGGTTTGAGTCCTAGACCTGGTGGCTTTGTTTCTCACTTTCTCTCCCCCTCACTCTCTCTCTCTCTTTGTGTGTGTGTGTGTGTGTGTGTGTGTGTGTGTGTGTGTGTCTCTCGGCTATGTCGCTGGACTCCCATGTATTCATCCGTAGTTTGAGTCCCGGACCCGGTGGCTTAACCTCATGCCAGCCACGTGTACACGTGTGCCCAAGATCCCGAGAGGAGAATGGAGGAGAATGGAGAAGAAGGGATTGCGGCATGGCCATCCCCCCAGGGGGATGATTTCTCACTTTCTGTCTCTCTCTTTCGGGTGAGTGCACGTGCCCTAAAGCAAAAACCTCTCCAAAAATAAAAATAAATGAATGAATAAAATAGTTCTTTTTTAAAAATACATACATCGGGTCACACTCTCCGTATTGACCGCGCTCCGGTGTCTTCCATTCACAGTCAGAGCAAAACCCTAGGAGGCCTCCATGCTCAGCTCAGTCCCTCTCTGGCTCTGCCTCACTTCACCCCCTCCTTGCTCTGTTCCAGACTGATGGCCTCCTGTCCGCTCCTGCAGCAAGGCAGGTCCCATCCCACCCCAAGGCCTTTGCACACGCCTCCCTTCTGCCTGGGACACTCTCTTCCCAGGTCTGCCCAGGTGGCCTCCTTCTCATCATTCAAGTCTGGCTTGCTCTCCTGCCCCTGCGCACACTCGCCCTGGCATCTCAGCCTCTGGCGTGGTGCCTGGCACAGAGCTATCCTGGACAAACACCTGCTGGACGGCGAGGGAAACCACAGACCCTTGCAGTTGTGGGTGGAGAACACGGCAGGTTCCTGGCTCTCCCAGCCTTCCTCCCCTGGACAGAGAGAACGTGGTCATGACCGTGTGGTCGCACCCAGTGCAGGGGTCCGAGGGGCAGCCTCTCTCCTCCCATGGACGCTGCCCATAGCCGCAGCCCTGACACAGCCCCTGGCCCTGTGGGTCGAGCTGCAGCAAAGCCATGGATCTCAAGAGGAACGAACAGCCCCTGGGTGGCATGCCATGGCTCCTGTCCCTGGAGAACCGTCCAGTCAGGGCGAAGGAAGTCATGCCCAAGTCGGTCCAGAGGGGACCCTAGCCTACTGTCCTGAGGTTACCAAGCCCTGGCCACCCACCCTTCCACCACTTCACTTTACAGGTATAAAAGGCCCACAGAGGACCGACAGGTGGCATGGTGGCTAAGGCACTGGACTCCCACATGGCCGTCACCCTGATGACTTGCTTTCTCACCTTCCTTCTCTCTCTCTGTTAAAAAGAAGCAAGCAAGAAAGCCTGCCTGCCCGCCTGCCCATGGAGGGAGAGCTGTCTGCAGTCCAGCTGAAGCGGAGCGGCAACGTCCACCTGGAGGCCTCACTTCCAGGCAGACAAACTGCACTGTCCGCTCCAAATCTGGGCAAGCCTTCCCCACCTGGTGCCTGTTTCTGGGGGCAGCAGCCCTGACAAGCCTGTGGCTAGCCTGGCGTCTGGGGGATGCAGCCTCCTGCCTTCGGAAGCCCCGCTGAGTGGGCAGCATGTGCTGTCTGCCTGATGGGCCTCCGCATCCCTCTAGGCCAGCTCCTCCTAGCAGCTGGGTGGAGCTTCAGAAAACCTGCATCTGGGGCCAGCAAGTGGTGTGACAGTTAAGGCGGCTGGATCCCACATGGCCAACCGCACAGTTCAAGTCCCAGACCCAGCGGCTTAATAAACGTCGCTGGGCTCCCACATATCAACTGCAGTTTGAGTCCCGGACTCAGTGGCTTAAAACTCACGCTGGGCACATGTGTGTGTGTGTGCCCAAAATCCTGAGAGGAGAAGGGAGAAGAAGGGATTGCGGCGTGGCCATCCCCTCTGGGGAGTGATTTCTCACTTTCTATCTCTCTGTTTCTGTCTCTCCAGTGAGCACACATGCCCTACAGCAAAAACCTCTTTATACACACAAAAAAAGAACCTTGCATAAGCAAAATCCTGAAAGGAGAATGGAGCAGAAGGGATTGTGCATGGACATCCCCCTAGGGGGAAGGGTGCCTTCTCTCGTTCTCTGGCAAGTGTTCATGTCCGATTGCAAAAAAAAAAAAGCATTAATAAAAAGAAACCCCCATCTGATCTTCGCAGCCCCTGCAACTGACATCCTCGCAGTTGCCTCCCAGGCCCGACAAGCTTCTGCTTACCCAGCAGCCTCTCCTCCAGCTCGTCCCCGCCTCGCTCACCACATTCTGGCCTCTGTGACCTCCCAGCCCTACGACTTCCCACAGGGCCTTTGCACATGCAGGTCCCTCTGCCTGGAGTGCCTCTCCCTTAACCCCCTTGCCTGGTAATCACTGCCTGTCCTCAGACTGCTACTCAAATGGGAACTCCCCTGGGCCCTCCCCCCAACCCAAGTGTCAGCCCGGCTGCCAGAGTCTGTGACACTCTCCCGAGCAGTGGGCACGTGGCTGCGTGCAGGTGTGAGTCAGTGAGGATCTGCTCCTGCCCTGTCCAACACGGTGGCCACTGGGCATTTGCATGGCAGCCAGTCTGAACTGAGATGTCTGGAAGTGTGAAATAGCTCGTTCAGAATTTTACCTCGGTTGAAATGGTAATAGTTCGGATCTACTGGGTTAAATAAGATACGTTATTAAAATAATGCCACTGCTTCTTTTTGTGTGGCTTCTAGAAAACGTTAAATTACACAGGCAGCTCGTGTCTGTGGCCACTGGCACTGTTTCCTCTGGACAGTGCAGAGCTGGTCGACGCCTGCCCCACGGCCCCACACCTCGTCCATACAGCACTGCGTGGTCCCGCAGAGGGGCGCAGGCCTGCAGTGCCCTGCACGAGGTCACGCCTGCTCAGGCACTCCAGAAACGTTCCTGGATGACTAAACGCCAGCTGCCCACCCTGGTGTCAGCAAGGGGAAGCGATGCAAATGAGCCACCTGATCCCTCTGGCTTCAGCCCCCATCCCTGCACCCCCCACCTCCTGCCCAGTGAAGGCCCGGGCCCAGCTGTCTGGGAGCAGGAGGCTTGGCCAGCGCCAGGCAGCTCGGTGTACGAGGGAAGGACAGCCCTGGCTCCCGACAGGGGAGGGCAGAGTCAGTTTCGGTCTCTCTCTTTCCCCCTCTCTCTCTGAAATATCATTTCTCACGGTTTGGAATGAAACCCATTATTCCCAATTAACCTGCCGTGAACCCGCAGTACTTGCTGGCTTGCCCATAATTATTCATCCATAGTAATAGCTAAAGTAAATTCTGGCGGTCTCAGCGAACACTGACATCTCCTTTGGGAAAACTTTCAAAGATGCCATGTCCTTGGTTCCTTATCTAAAGCTTCCTTGCCCGGTTTGGATTCATTTTAGTTTTTGCAGTTAATCCTTGAGAGGGCCTCCCAGACCAGAATAGCTCCGGCCTGGCCCTGAGTCGTCCGGTGAGGCTCCGCCAGGGCTCCCTGGACCTTCCCACCCAAACAGGCAAGAGCCTCACGGGGAGGGCAGCTTGCTGGGCCAGTGGGACAGTCATGCCACACTGACAGCCAGCCAGTCCTTCTCGAAGCTCCACCCTAGGAACTGAGCCCCACAAGTCTACAAGAAGCATAAATCTTGGGCACAATTTATTTGGGGTTGTCAGGTATAATTTACTAAGATTGTCTGCCAGAAAAAAAAAAATATCCAGAAGGAAGCCTAACTTGTCATTTTAAATTAAGTGTGGCTTCTTAGGTTGATCCTTCTACCTAAGAGGCTGCTCTAAAGTTGTTCAGCCTCTCCCTTACAGTCACAACAGTGATAACAGCAGTATCAGGTAGGAGTCAAGAACTGAGGTAGAGTAAGGAGGGATGAGGCGGGCAGAGGGAGGGAACCGGGGCTGCCATGAGGCCTCCTTCTTGACACGGCTCAGCCTGTGGGGTGGGGGGCTGGGAGAAAGGAAAGGGGCGAGGGCAGGAGAGCACTTCTGGACAGCCTGCATCTTACAGCAGGTGAGTGGACAACCTGAACTGAACCAACACGGTGACCACAATGGGTCCGGTCCCCACTCCGCCAACCGCTGCGTGGTCTCAGGGCACACCAGGTAGCCTCTCGTCTGTAAAACGGAGGTCACACCTTTCCTGCCAAATGGGTTGTGAGGATCAAGGGATACGACCTTCGGCCAGTGTCCACTAGCTCGTGAAGTGCTGTGTGAATGGAAGACAGCCTCGGGGTCAGCATCCCTTATGTACAAGAGGGAGAAGCCATGGGGTTTGGGAGTGCCTCTGCGGGTACGCCATGGTGCTCCACCCCCAACTGCCATCGGGTGCACTGCTGGAGGATCCTGCTCCCCATCCTCACGTCCCCCCCAGGCACTGGCCTTGGCTAACTGGAGCTCCTCTCCAAAAGGTGATAAAACCCCCTTCCTGTCAGCCCTCAGGCAATGGCTGATTGGCACAAATGGGGCCCACTCTCCACCTCCGAGGACCCCTCTGAGGTCCGGGTCAGGCTTCAGAGCCCTCCTCTGAGAGACAGGCCAAGTCCTCCCTCAGCTCCTTCCCCTCTCCAGCCTGCCCAGTGCCCCCTTCCCCTCAGGAGTCCTCTGAGCATCCCAAGTCCTGAATCCTTGTCTCAAGCTCTGCCACAAAGCAGCCTCCTTCGGAGCGAAGGTCTCTGCGTGCCTCTTCTTTAACCCCCTTCCTTGCCTGGCGACTGCCTGTCCTCAGACTGCTAGTCAAATGGAAAAGGAGGGGTGGTCACGTGCAGGCGACAGCCAGTGAGGATCTGCCCCTGCCCTGTCCAACGCGGAGGCCACTGGACACTTGAATGGCAGCCAGTCTCAACTGAGGTTTTGCTGCTGTGGCCCCTGTTGGCTCAGTGTCACAGTACCAAGCAGGATGCCACCGCAGCAGCCCAACCAGTGACGGAAGATGGTGACATTTCTACCCAGGGCAGGCCAGGCAGACACCGACTGAGCCCAAAGGGCACTCGCAAAGACAGGATTAGGGAAGCCGGGGCTGAGGGGCCAGCTGGGCTCCGTCCACATGGAGGGTGAGGCGCTCACCTCTGGGACTCGGCTCTACTCCTGTAAAAGCCAGAGCTGATGTGGGATGACGAAAGCACCATGCCACCAGCCCTCAGGGATTCCAGTGTCACTGGGGACCACAGTTCCCTCGCCCAGAATGGGGCTGGGGACCGTCCGGGAGGCAGGGGCCCTACCTCTACTGTCAGGTGCTCTGCACAGGGGTGGGGGCCCTGCAGGAGGGGTGGGAGGTGAGAGGAAGGGGAGGGCCGGCACTGGGTTCTGGGCCACCTGGTCCAAGTCTCGGACACTGTACGGGGTCTGTCTCTGACCCGATTATGGTCGCTCTCCGCTGCTCCCCAAACCCATCCTGAGAGCCCCCAGCCCCCTGAGAGGGTCAGCCCAGCCCCCAGGACTCTCTACATCTCATCTTCTCCCAGCCCCACCCCCACCTTCGCCCTTTGTCAATAGCTCTTTTCACAAGGTCGTCATTACCCACTAATTGTCCAAAATTTCATTCCCTCGTCCTTCTTGGTTAAGGATTGATTTAAGGAATGAGTTCAATATCCCTGCCGTCTCCAAGAGCTTATTAATTCCCGGCGCCTCCAGCTCCCCGTGCAGAGCCCGCTCACCTCGCGCCGCTTGGCCCCACACTGATTGGCGAAGCCCGGCTTGCAGGCCTGCAGGATGGGAGGCCTAATGTGCAGTCATCTATCACCACTTCATGTGGCTGGCAGAGTGACGGATGGCGGCGGGGCACAGCACGGCGAGGGCGATGGCTGTCCGCCTGCTCCGGGACCCAGCTGGAGCGGGAAGTTTGTGGGTGATGACCGTCACCTGCACTAAGCGGGCACGGGAGGCACCATCTTGTGAGAGACAGCAGGTGCCTGCCTTCCCCTGCTCCCCAGCAGAGCCAGGTGGCCACACGGCCCTGCCCCGTGGGCTGGGTGCTGCCCACTCACCCCCCACGTTCGCCGCCCTGCCTGCTCCGTGGCCTGGAGGCAGCTTTATGCACAGCATCAACGGGCCTTGCCCTCTGCCCTGGCAGCGTTCAGCCAGTGGAGGCCCGGGCGGCAGACAGAGGAGGGCAGCAGGCTGTCGGTTACTAGACCCCCCACCAAGGGTCCCCTGGGCTGGCGGTGTCCCGAATGCCACGGCTCCTGACAGGGGGTCCTCCCTCTCTCCTAATGCTCCCTCCCCTTGCCTTCGGCTCTAGGGCTGTCACCTCAGGGCGCCGCATCACCCTGTCTGTACCCTGCACTCCGCACACCTCTGGAAATAGGCCCTTATTCAACCGCCCTCCAACGACTCCGCCTGGGGGTGCCACCTGTGTCCTCGGGACCCCTACTGGAACCCTGACTGACATAGGCCATTTTACCCAGGAAGAAACTGCGGCTCAGAGAGGACCAAGGCTTGCCCTGGGTCGCACGGTGAGTTTATGGCAGGGCTGGTCCCCAAACTCTGGTCTTTTGACTCCGTGTCTAAGAAGAGTCTGCAGCTGACGTCACTGCCTCACTCTCCTGGCTCTGCCTAACCACAGTGCACGTCTCTGCACAGGTCACCTGGGAGGCACGGGTGTGAGGTGCTCTCGGGGCCATGACCCTGCCTCTGTCCACACTCCCCTCCACAGCGCCTTCCAGAGCTGGGGCGTCCACTCTGGCTGCTCTGTGGCCTGGGACACTTCATTTCACGGTCTGTGTATTTGTCCCCCAGGCAACAGTGCAGCCCTTCTGCAGACACCAAGCTCTGGGCCACGTCTACCACAATCGAACCCCAGCTGATTCAATAGATTTGGGGTTCACATTCCCAGCAAAGGCCTCTCCTTTGATGTAAGTTTCATGCCAGAAGGCGGCTACTCAACACTCTTCTCAAACTCCTGCTATGGCTCTCCCTCCTCATCCCCAGGAAAGACAGTGAGGCCTAAGGGGGCAGTTATGAGCCCTGCGAGCCGTCCAGTAGCCACCCCAGCTGGCCACAGGAGCATCACACCTGAAGGCAAAGGCTAGTCACCAGTGTCCTGGAGGGTCAGGGCCTCTGCTCCAGAACAGGCCCCCAAGGGGCAGGCCACACCCACTGCGTGCCCATGCTCCTGTGCTGGCTGTCTCCCTGAGACAGGATCCTCTCCCCCAGCTTCACGGCACCTGGGGACAGGTAGGCTCAGGGCTCTGTAGCCCACTCCTGGCACCACATTCTGGCTTGTTCGCAGATACTCCATGGGGACTGGGAACCCAACAAACTGCCAAGCCCAGGTACACCGGGCTTCAACCCGGAAGTCATCAGCCAAAAAGGCTCCATGAGGCAAGGGCGAGGCAGAGACTGGAGAGGGGCTGAGGGAGCGAGATGGAGCGGCTCTACTGCAGACGTCTGGGACAGTCAGGGCCCTGGCCCTTCCTGGCGGGAAGGAAGTATGTGCCCAGAGAAACCTAGAGAAGATGGAGCGGCTCTACTACAGACGTCTGGGACAGCCAGGGCCCTGGCCCTTCCTGGCAGGAAGGAAGTATGTGCCCAGAGAAACCTAGAGAAAACTGTCCTGGGGGCCAGCAGATGGCGTAATGGTTACATCACTGGACTCCCACGTAGTCAACTGCAGTTCAGTTCCTGGACCTGGCAACTTAAGTGCACACCAGGTGCATGCAAGCACAAAGTCCCAAGAGGAGAATGGAGGAGAAGGGATTGCAGCATGGCCACCTCGCTGGGGGGTGATCTCTCGCTTTGTCTCTCTGGCTCTCTCTGGCTCTCCAGCAAGTGCATGTACTCTACAGCAAAAACCCCTCTAAAAACAACAACAACAACTGTCCTGACCTGAATGGAGGCATGGGGTGTGGGAAAGCTCTGGGCTAGGGGTCAGGAGCCTTGGGCTCTTCCTGCAGCC
>NW_006159876.1:3117556-3119909 GCF_000334495.1 Tupaia belangeri chinensis | reverse complement strand
TGGGGCGTCCACTCTGGCTGCTCTGTGGCCTGGGACACTTCATTTCACAGTCTGTGTATTTGTCCCCCAGGCAACAGTGCAGCCCTTCTGCAGACACCAAGCTCTGGGCCACGTCTACCACAATCGAACCCCAGCTGATTCAATAGATTTGGGGTTCACATTCCCAGCAAAGGCCTCTCCTTTGATGTAAGTTTCATGCCAGAAGGCGGCTACTCAACACTCTTCTCAAACTCCTGCTATGGCTCTCCCTCCTCATCCCCAGGAAAGACAGTGAGGCCTAAGGGGGCAGTTATGAGCCCTGCGAGCCGTCCAGTAGCCACCCCAGCTGGCCACAGGAGCATCACACCTGAAGGCAAAGGCTAGTCACCAGTGTCCTGGAGGGTCAGGGCCTCTGCTCCAGAACAGGCCCCCAAGGGGCAGGCCACACCCACTGCGTGCCCATGCTCCTGTGCTGGCTGTCTCCCTGAGACAGGATCCTCTCCCCCAGCTTCACGGCACCTGGGGACAGGTAGGCTCAGGGCTCTGTAGCCCACTCCTGGCACCACATTCTGGCTTGTTCGCAGATACTCCATGGGGACTGGGAACCCAACAAACTGCCAAGCCCAGGTACACCGGGCTTCAACCCGGAAGTCATCAGCCAAAAAGGCTCCATGAGGCAAGGGCAAGGCAGAGACTGGAGAGGGGCTGAGGGAGCGAGATGGAGCGGCTCTACTGCAGACGTCTGGGACAGTCAGGGCCCTGGCCCTTCCTGGCGGGAAGGAAGTATGTGCCCAGAGAAACCTAGAGAAAACTGTCCTGGGGGCCAGCAGATGGCGTAATGGTTACATCACTGGACTCCCACGTAGTCAACTGCAGTTCAGTTCCTGGACCTGGCAACTTAAGTGCACACCAGGTGCATGCAAGCACAAAGTCCCAAGAGGAGAATGGAGGAGAAGGGATTGCAGCATGGCCACCTCGCTGGGGGGTGATCTCTCGCTTTGTCTCTCTGGCTCTCTCTGGCTCTCCAGAGAGAGCATGTACTCTACAGCAAAAACCCCTCTAAAAACAACAACAACAACTGTCCTGACCTGAATGGAGGCATGGGGTGTGGGAAAGCTCTGGGCTAGGGGTCAGGAGCCTTGGGGTCTTCCGCGGGTGACGTGACTGCGTTTTCCAGGGAGAGGCAGCGGCAGCGCCCCCAGCCCAGTCCTGCACTCTGGAGGACACAGCCCCGCAACACCTTCCTGACACAGAGCCTCCGGGGGCACGCCCAGCAGAGGCAGCGGCAGCGCCCCCAGCCCAGTCCTGCACTCTGGAGGACACAGCCCCGCAACACCTTCCTGACACAGAGCCTCCGGGGGCACGCCCAGCCCCGACCGCCCCCAACCCAGGCTGTCTGGGCTGTCAGGGGAACTGTCCTGAGGAGCTGGCACGGCTCACCCCACAAGGAGTCCAAGCTCCCCTGGCGGACACCTCCTCTCTCATGGCCTTCACGCCTCCCTCCCAGGCCACCCTCTCCCATAGGTAACCACGTGGGGCGATTTAAACCTAAGCCAGCCAGGATGAAATTCACAACTGAGATCCTCCGCGGCCACACAGCCCATGGTTACTGGACCGGACGATGTGGACAGACAGCAACCTCGCCACTCCAGGGCAGCACTGCTCCTGACGCTCACCGCCATCTGGGGAAGTGCTCGCGCCGGCATGTCCAGTTCCTTCCTGCTGCAGGCAGGCAGCCCACCTGCTCAGTCCTCTGCTCTGGGGAGGATCCTGGGTGGCTTTAGAATGGAGCTTGGCCACAAGTGTCCATGGTGGGGAGGTGGCCCTGGACTCCAGTCACCCACCAGACCTGAGAAGGCCAGCCAGGCGAAGCTGCTCACAGACATTAAGCTCCACACAATGACACTGTTCAGGGACCCTCCCTAAGCCAGCTGTTCCCACTTGTCCCATCTGATCTGTCCCTCTTTCAAGGAGGCTAAGACCTTGGGAAGGGGGAGAGAAGAGGTAGGAAATATTTAAGGGGGCCCAGGAAGTGGATTCCGGCTGATGTGGCCAAACGGAGCTCAGGAAACCCCAGAGATCGTCTCAGGGTCCTTGTCTTCCCAGAAATTATTCGCACATATATACGGTGGGACTAATTCCCACAAGGGGTTAAAAGCCAAGAAAATAACCCGCGATAGCACAGAAGCCCGGCTGGGTGGGGGCAGTGGGAACCAGACAGCTAAATGGGTTATCCAGAAATTACAAGAGGCTTTTAGAAGTGGAAACGCACCATATGTCAAGCCCATAATGTATAGACAATAATTATTTTCCACTGAATTTTTTTGTGTTTAATTTTGTGGTGACTATCTCCTTTTACATCATGCATTCAGCC
>NW_006159876.1:3102649-3117386 GCF_000334495.1 Tupaia belangeri chinensis | reverse complement strand
CACCTCTAGTGAACCCCTGTGCAGTATTGCAAGCTCCAAAAATCAACTTGAGCTGCCTGCTCTGTCCTGGTCCCCAACTCAGCCGATTTTTTTTTTTTTTTTTTTTTCAGTTTTTGCTATAGGGTGCATGTGCTTGTCAGAGAGATAGAGAGAAGGAAAGTGAGAAGTCACCTCTCAGGTGGGATGGCCATACCTCCAAATCCATTGTTCTCTTAGGATTTTGGGAATGCACATACATGTGCCTGTTGTGATTTTCAAGCGGCCGAAACAGGGACTCTAACCACTTTTTGCCATACTGTGGGATCCAGCATCTTAACATCTGTGCCACTCGTTGGCCCTCAGCTGATTTTTTTTAAAGAATTATTTTATTTGTTATTATTATTATTATTATTATTATGTAAGTTTTGAACAGAGAGAGGGAGAGAGAAAGGGAAAGTGAGGAAGCAAGCCACCAGGTCCGGGACTCGAACCACAGTCAGCCATGTGGGAGCCCAGCCCCTTAACCACCACAGCACCTGCCAGCCCTCCCTAGCTGATCTTTCGATCGGCCTCAATAACCAGAGAGGCCAGAGAGGGTGGGCTGAGCGGCTGTCCAGTTCTGTGCCAGGCAATGCAGGACGCAAGGCCTCCGAATGAAAACACACTCTTGCTTTAACACCGTGGGGCGGGTCTGCCTGGGTCTGTGCAGATCATCGCTGGCTCTCTCTGACGGGGTCCAGCAGGGCTCGGGTCTGACCTCCACATGGTGTCTTTGGTTCTCCTTCTGAATGAAATGAATGCACGGTGAGTTCAGATGCAAGTTCTGGAAATTCAAGCAGGCGCCTAGGGCATAAAAATTTAAGGTCGCCCTTGCTGTCAGGAGCCAACCCTGCCCTTGCAGACACTGAGAGCAAGTACTTCCTTAAGTTTTTCAGCCCTAGGTGCCAGCCTTGGCTCACTAGGGTCCAGGCCTTCAGATAGACTAACCCTTCTAATCCAGAGTCAGACACAGGAAGGAAGATGGGCGGGTCCAAGGGTGGCCTGGGGGTAGCAACCCCAAGAACAGCAAGTGATTCAGGAAAGAAGTTCTAAATGCTTCCAGAGACTCCAAACCCAGAGAATGGTTCTTTTTTTTTTCCCTTTTGCTTGTCTCTTTTTTTTTTTTAAGACAGAGAGGAATATAACAGAAAATCAATCAACACACACGCTGATAACTTATTTCATGACAAAAAAGAAACAAAAACCCCATAAATTCCTGCAGCCCCAGGGTAGCCAGTGTACTGCTGCTAATTAATTTTCCAGAACTTTCATTCTCCAGATATCTCAAAACAGGGTCAACCTGTCAGCCCCAGGAAGCGCAGCCCCTGCCCTAGCGGAAGGGGTTCTGGAAAGTCTGCAGCACAAGGGGACCCAGAGCAGGCTGGGGGGCTTCAGCAACAGGCTCCTCCATTCTGCATCTTCACTCACTCTGCCTTGCTCCTACATCCCAAGGTCCCTCCCTGCCTCGGTTTCCCCATTGTCAAGTAAGAAGACTGAACTCAATCCAGGTCTGGATTCAGAGCCCGTGTTACCTAGCTGAGCAGTAAAGCCATGTGGGTAGCGGTCTAACCTATAAACGCACCCAGGGCAAGGGCTGAGTCGTATTTGCCCCTGTCCCGCCCCCTGCCCCCACCCCAGCACGCAGCGCCCAACACCATCTTACACACGGACTGTGCCCAATAACGGACGATGGACTGGACCACCTCCCGCTCTCCTGGCCCCAGTCCGTCCAGCATCACCAGAACCAGGAGCCGGGGATCCTGAACCCTCACTCCCAGGAGTCCGCTCTCAGAATCAACTACATATGCTCACTGGTTTCTCCGAGTAAACAAAAAGAGGCCATGAGATTTGACCTTGTGAAGTTAGCAACATGGCTGGAGCTCCAAATGAACACTGCAGATAGTTTGTGGATCACAGCCGATCTCTGCAGTCTGAGCCCCAGAGGAAGGGGCCGGCAGGGCTAGCTAGGACTTTCTGCCTCCCCTTCTGAGAACGCGAAGGTGCCAGACCATTCCCAGGACTCCCAGCGGATCAGCAGGCAGAGCCCTGGGACCTGAGGTGGGCCTCACCTTCCTGGGTAGCCTCCTGGGGAGGGTGACTTGCTGGAAGAAAACCCTCCACCCCACACACAACCCCCACAGAGCGAGTGGAGGGGGCGGCCTGTCCTCCCCCTCCCCGCCCCCCATGACCCAGGGCCCCTCACAGGCAGGACGGAGGGTCTCACCCATTCCGAGCATGGCTTGTAGTCTTCTTTTTTTATTCATTTGCTTTTTTGTTTCCTTAAACAGTATGTGCCCAGAATGAATACCAGGCGCTCTCTGGCAGAGAAAGGAGCGTGGAGGGGAAATGTGAGAGCAGTAATCCATTGTAACACTTTAGGGGAAACTGCAAGCAATTTCCATCCTATTGATCCTCCCTGGGCATCAAAGCCACACTGAGTTTATTTGGAAAATTAAATTCTGGAGCATGTAGCATGAGGGGACTCTGGTTAAGTTGTCTGGCTGTACAGCCACAATTTAATTACGGTCTCACTCTGACTCTCCATTTAAATACAGTAGAAGGACCAGGACACACACAGCCTCCCAGGCCCCAGGCCTCTAACCAGTGGCCCCGGTTGTGACCCCGCCACCAGACAAATGGCTCAGCCTTGTGAATCCCACTCCCCTCTGCTGACTGCTCAGCAGCTCCACCCCACTTCTGCTCATTTACATGGTAGCTTCTGCAATTTTTAGCAGAATGTAGTCATTAAGATGTAAATGTTTGCTAAATTAACTTAATTTGTGGCCTTACTCCTTTCCAAGGGAAAGATTTTTATCTTAACAAGATTCGTTATTAATAGAAACAAAGTAACTTACAGTACTTAGGCACAAATTGGACATGATGTGTTAGATATTCATTTTTTGGGAAAAACTAAGAATAAGTCTATCTGATTCCAGAGTTCTATGTGGTTCTCAGGTTTGGAGGTTCACAGACCTCCAAACATATGCACACTTGAGTGTAGACACACACACACACACACACACACAGCACTTGAGTGTACACACACACACACACACACACACACACACACACGAAGGCCTGATGGGAATTTACCAACTTTTCTCCAGAGGAAGAAAGAAAGAAAGTGAGAACGTAAGCAGCCAGGTCCAGGACTCGAACCACGGTCAGCATGTCGGTGTCCAGCATTTAACCACCACGCCACCTGCTGGTCCCATTATTTATTCTTTTTATAAGACTTTGCAGTTATCGTCCATCATAACGCTAGCATCACCCCCATTTCATGAACACCAGGGATGCAGCATGACAACCTTCGCATAGAGTCGTCCAGCGTAAAGAATAGCGAGCGTGTTCAGCTTGGTGAGGAGCTCACCATGTCATTCTCGTTTTCCTAATCTCATCTGTGAAAACTTGGCTACAGTCCAGAACAGGTCCCCTGACCACCCTTGGGAACCATGGACGCAGACCTGCTTTTCTGAATTAAAATTTTATCGAGAGCCGATGCTGAGGGGAGGGGGACGCTCTTTCTGGCTCAGGGAATCAAGGGGAGGTTTCACTTCATGACAGTCCAGAAGAACCAGCCTCCCATCTTTTGACTCCCACCAGTACTGACCCGTTTGCCCAAGGAAGAGTTCCACTGAGTTCTCCTAAAGGAATGTTCTCTGGGGCAACCAGCCAGCCTCTGCCCTAAGCCCTACCAAACCGGCACACGGTGAGTCTCATTGATGGCTGCTGAATGCCACCGAAAAGTCACTGGGCGGCCCCTTTGCCCAGGACGAAGCCCACTCACATTGCCCAGCCTCCTCTGCTGCAAGGCAGCCCCTCTAAGGACAACCAGAACAGGGGGCGAGGCAGACAAGCCTCTTGGTGACCACAAGACGGAAGGCAATCCTTGTCTGCCAGTCCTCGGGCTCCTCGGCGAGCCGCTGCCCAGGCTCACAAGTCTGAGTCCTCTGAAGGAAGTGACTTCTCCCACCAGCTGCAGGCACAGGGAACCAATGAATGGCAGACAGAACCTCGGCATTTGCTCCTCAGGGCCAGCCCCAGAGGAAACATCAGCAGTATCTGACAAGCTGACCCGCTCTCCCGAGGACAGAGCTGTCATTAAGCCAAGAGGGAAATCATTACCAGATCTATAAATGATTACACAGGAGTAGGCCCTGTCACTCCCTTCGGAGGAGTTTGCAGAATCGGGCTTTCCAACAGACCTGCAAGCTGGTGCGGCACTCAGTTCCCGGAGCGGCTGCTGTATTATTCACGGGGGGAAAAACACAGAACTTCTGGCACTTTGTGAGGGCAGGGGAGAAGAGAGGGTCTCAGGGACTCTAGACTATCAAAGGATTTCACACCGGTCCACGGTGTCAGCCACAAACTTAACTCAAAGGCAAACAGAACTGCCGGGATCTCCTGCCTGACAGTTTGGAGGTCTGCAACTAGATAAGGTCTTTTGCTCTTGCAAAGTAAGTGACTGGATTGAGAACCGCAGGCAGCCCGGGTCACTTAGTCCAAGACACTCCTTTCACACACAGGGAGACAGGTTCAACAGCCAGGGAGGAAGCCGTCTGCGGCAGAGGGGAGCTGAGACACCCTGTCAGGACAGGATGAGTAACACGTGGCAGAAACCCTGCCGAGAGCTCGCATGGGGAGCAAGCCATATATTGACAGAAAGCGAGGAGGCAGATCACAAAACCATGGTGTTGAGTGAGAAAAGCTGGAAATGGAAGATTTGTAGCACACTAAAATGTATGTAGATTTAAAACACATACTCACGCAGAGTGACGCTACATATTTTATATTGATGCATGCATATTTTAGAACATATTCCAAACACATTAGAGTGGGTGCCTACAGGAGTGAGGATGGGGGAGAAGATACACAGCGGAGCCAAGAATGAAGAGAAAGGCCACAGACAACGAGCGACTGAGTGGAGTAATCGGCTCTCCTCAGTCCCGACACCTACGATGCACAGACAAGGAAAAGCAGAGATCCGCAGGTGACACGCTGGTTAAGGCGCTCGATTCCCACATGGCCAACTGCGGTTCGAGTCCCAGACCTAGTGGCTTGCTTTCTCACTTTCCCTTTCTCTCTGTCTCTCTTTCTCTCTGTCTCTCTGGTCAAATAAAATAATAATAATAATAAAATTAAAAATGAATAAATAATTCTAAAATATATAGAAAAAAAAAAGAAAAGAAGCAAACTGAGGCCCAGAGAGCTTAGAACAGTGCTCCCCAAACTTTAACAAGTACACAGTCATCTGAGAATTTTATACAAAATGCAGATTCTGCGCTGGTCCCACAGCACAGTGGTTAAGGAAGCTGGATTCCACATGGCCAATTGTGGTCCAGGTCCCAACCCCTGCAGCTGGAAAACCCTGCTGAGTACCTGTGCATGTGCGCCCCAGATCCCAACAGGACAGAGAAATGGAGGCCAAGGGGCTGCTCTACTGACCACACTCCATCACGGTGCTCTCCCGCTCTTCTTTTCTGTCTCTCTGTTTCTTTGTAACAATGAAAAAGAAGGGTCCGTCAGGTTGCTTAGTGGTTAAGGCAGCTAGATCCCACACACGCAATTGTTTGGTTCAAGTCCCAGATTCAGTGGCTTAAAAAACACTCTAGGCACACATGCGCATGTGCGTATATACATGCTCAAAATCCTCGAAGGAGCATGGAGAAGAGATTGCAGAGTGGTCATCCCTCTGGAGGGTGATTTCTCACTCTCTTTCTCCCCCTCTCCCATCTCTGTCTGGCAACACACATACTCTATAGCAATTTTTTTAAAAATAAACAAACACTTGGGACCAGCAGTTGGTGTAATGGCTATGTCGCTAGACTCCCATGTCGTCGACCGCGGTTCGAGTCCTGGACCCGGTGGCTTAAACTCACGCCGGGCGCGTGTGCATGCGTGCCCAAGATCCCGAAAGGAGAATAGAGGAGAAGGGATTGCGGCATGGCCATCCCCCATGGGGGGTGATTTCTCGCTTTCTGTCTCTATGTCTGTCTCTGTCTGTCTGGCGAGTGCACGCGCCCTATAGCAAAAACCTCTCAAATAAATAAATAAATACACACATACATACATACTCATTCTCAGTAGGTCTGCCATGGAGGCTGAGGTGCTGCTAACAAGCTCCCTCCCAGGGATCTTTCCCTTCTGGTCCAAGGACCTCACTTGGAGCTGCAAAGGGCCCAAAAGACTCATCAAGATATAAATTGAACAGTATAATCCAGGGACATATTTACGTGTCCAGCATGAATGAATCTCTAAATAATTATGTTGCATAAAAGAAGACAGACCAAAAAAAAATTTTTTTTAAAAGGAAAAGTACAGGGACCAGCAGTTAGCATAATGACTATGTCACTGGACTCCCACGTAGTCGACCGCGGTTCGAGTCCTGGACCCGGTGGCTTAAACTCACGGCGGGCGCGTGTGCATGCGTGCCCAAGATCCCGAAAGGAGAACGGAGGAGAAGGGATTGCGGCGTGGCCATCCCCCGTGGGGGGTGATTTCTCGCTTTCTGTCTCTCTGTCTCTGTCTGTCTGGCGAGTGCACGCGCCCTATAGCAAAAACCTCTCCAAAAAAAGAAAAAGGAAAAAAAAAGGAAAAGTACAAAACCATAAAGCCAGTCATTTAAAATTCCAGAAAATGCACACTAATTTATGATGACCAAAGGTAGATCAAGGGATGCCCGGACATAGGACTGAGGGGGACAGAGGGCTAACAAAGGCAACAGGAGTAGAGCAGATATGGTCACTGTCTCAATTACGGTGGCTTTCTGAATATACATACATACATACAAATACATAGCAGACCCAGCTGCAGTACCACATGCGGGCTAATGCTACCAGTCAGCAGGCTGAAGCCACGTGGGAAGCCCTGGTTCAATTCCCAGCCACCCTGAAGAGCAGGGCATGATGGCATGACCCTGAAGGCCCAGCTACTAAGAAGGCTGAGACAGGAGGATTGTGACATAGCAAGGCCTTGTCTAAAAATACCACGCATACTAAAGAAAAAAGCTGAATTTTTAAAAACAGAACCATTTATAATACTCCAAATATGTGCAGTTCACTGTATGTCGATTAGACCTCAACAAAAATGAAAACAAAAAGAATGCACGTGGCTTCCCCCTACGCACCCACACTGAAGATGCCTGTCTGCATTTCAGGCTGAGCTGCGCAGCTTTGCAGCGAGTCTGTGCTCTCCCTGGCCAACCAGACCCAGTCCCTAGTCTCCTCCACAGACCCACCTTGGCCAGGGGCCACCATCTCACACAGGGAGCCTGCCCCAGGACCTGTGCCCTGGTTCCACTCCTCTCCCATCACTCTCTGCAAAGCTCTCAGGGCGATCTCTCTCTTTTTTCCTTAAGAATTATTATTTTTTTCCTTTCTTTCTTTCTTTCTTTCTTTATTCATTAAAATTTGACCAAAGAAGGACAGAGTAGAGACAGTGAGAAATCAAGCTGCCAGGTCCAGGACTCGAACCATAATCGGCCATGTTCTACTACCACGCCACCTCCCGGCCCCAGAGTGATCTCTTAAAGTACAGAGCAGACCACGCCACCAGCACCTCACACCTTCCACTCTCCCCATCACCCCGAATCCTCCCAGTTACCCCCCCCCCACTCACTATAAAGTCCTGGAGGGTGAAAGGGCATAAAAACCAGGGACTAGCAGTTAGAGTAATGGCTGTGCCGCTGGACTCCCATGTAGTCAACCGTGGTTCGAGTCCCAGACCCGTGTGTGCGTGCGTGCCCAGGGCGTGTGTGCGTGCGTGCCCAAGATCCCGAGAGGAGAATGGAGGAGAAGGGATTGCGGCGCGGCCATCTCCCCTGGGGGTAATTTCTCGCTTTCTCTCTGTCTCTCTCTTTTTGGCGAGCACACATGCCCTATAGAAAAACCTCTCAAAAAACAGGCATACCCACCAGTGTTTCCCACTATTCCCCTACTCCCTGGGGCAACCCTCTCTTCTCCCTCTCTACCTCTGCTTTGCTGACCCTCTAAATGAGGGCCCTTCAGAATGCTCACAGAAAATGTGCATTATGAAAAAAACTATGCATGGATTTCAAGATGGCTTTTGCACCAAAATAAACTGGCACTTTAATTCTACTTTTTCATGAGCTTTGAAGCCCTCTCCTGGTTCTCCCAAAGCACCACTCAGGATTTCTGTCCATCAGTCCCACCCTCACCCCCGCCCTCCCACCTGGTGAACTCAGTCTCCCAACTGCCCTCGGCCCACCCACACGGAGCCAGGCTCCTTTGTGCGACAGGTCCTGGAGCTGGGTTCCCTCCCTCCCAAGCAAGGCCTCTCCGCATGTCCCCTGGGAGGAGGGCTGACTCCCGCTGGCCTCTCAGCAGCACCGAGTCTGTTCCACTCACCCCTATCCCGGCACCCAACACAGCACCTATCACACAGGGTACGCATAAGCACTCTCACTGACAGTGTTCAGTGACCCTCCAGAAGGGCCGTCGGTCATCTCTGGGCAGACACTCCTAGGCTTTGGGGGAGAAGCTCACTGATAACCAGCCCCTGCACCCGCTCCCATCCTGCATGGTCCCGCCAGCCCCTGCTGCAGGAAGACCGGCACCACAGTGCCCCCTGAAACGCAAGCTCACCAGAAAGGCCCCCTCGTGTCTAACCTGATCCTAACCCTCCCTCCAAAGCACACTTTGCATAAAGTAAACATTGTATTTGCTTTTGTGCATTTTTTCCTTTCCACAGTTTCAACACTGCTGTGTTTGGATACAATCATTTCCTTTCTGGGCTTGCATCCCAAACCCTGGCAGTGCCGTAGAGGGGGAAGCTGGACGTGAGAGGACAATCGAGATTTAAACCAAACCCCCTCAGGTGAGCCAGGCACGCTGGCTGAGGACATGAGTCAGCTGGCCCGCTGGACTGGCCCCCCAGCGCCATCAAAGCCTTGGAAGGAGGCGGCCACTCCGAAGAAAGGGTGGCAGTCAGGCAGCAGACGCCCTAGGACAGTCAAGGTCGGGGGCAGCAGGCCGGGTGCCCCAGGTACACCAGGTCCTCGGAAACAACCAAGCAGAGGCTTCAGCCCTCGCCAGATGCTCAGTGCCCCCAAGAGTCCTAGGAATTAAAGCGGCAGGGCCAGGCAGGGGCACACCACTAGGCATTGAGAGGCCCAGAGGGTCAAGACAGACTCCACGCAGCCCCAGCCTGGCTGCCCTCCTGCTCTGCTCCATGCCCCAGCTCTCCCCTCCATTAGCAGCCCCGACCCCACCCAGCTGTCAGGACCACCCCTGAAGCAGTCTGGGGTGGGGGGCCAGGCAGCCCCTGGGCCCTTCCACATAAGGTTCAGATCTGCCGAGATGGCGGGGCACACGGGAGTGTGTGAGTGTGCGAGCCCCAGACCCGGGCTCCTGAGAGGTCACTCCCCCATGAGTCCCCACAATTCTCAGACTTCTCCATTGCTTGAGATGTCACAGGGGAAGGAAGGAATTTAAGCACAGTCCGCCCCCCCGCCGGGAGGCAGAGAAGGTAGGTCCTGGTGAGCTGCCCTGGAGGTCTGGGGTGTGGCCTGGAGCCCAGCATTTCGGAGGAGAAGCAGCCAGGACCCAGGCAGCTCGTGGTAGCTTGGTCCACTCCTCCCCTGGACCGCCCAGCAGCCCTCGCTCTCTGGGGCCAGGTCTGAAGCCCCAGAGTATGAGGGTACTGAAGGTGTCCCTCTCTGTCACAAGCCATCAGAATTAGCATCCATGGTGAAGGAGCTGGCGTGGTTCTCTGAGGGCTTAGAGTCACAAAAGGTGGCTTCTGGAAAGGAGGCTGAGGGACGGGACGAGGCCAGAGACACGCAGCGGGAGGCCATCCACTGCCCACATGATGTGGACCAGCAGCGAGTGGTCTCACCCTGCCGAGCCAGAGGCCCTTACTGAGCCTCCACCCACTCACCCAGCAGGTGGGAATTGAACCCCAAAGTGAACTCCCTCCTGCTAATAACAGAATGCTAACTGGCAGTTCATAACGCAGCTTTCTCTTTCTTACTTGGCAGTGAGGCCAGACATAATTATCACCCTTTTACAAAAGAGGAAACCAGGGCTCAGAGAGGTTAAGAAACTTGCCCTGGGTCACAGAGCTAGTGATCCGCTGAGTCAGGGCTTAAATCTGAGGTGGGCACTGGCTTTGAAGTAAATGCCATCTGCATTTTAATCCTAGCTCTGCCACCTGCCAGCTGTGTCGCCTTAGATGAATCACTTAACCCCTCTGAGCTTCAGTTTGCTCCTCCAGAAACTATGTTAATGACTATCTCACGAGGTATAAGGAAGAATGAAATCAGATGGACTACACGAGCATGATGGTACATAGAAAGCAGGCGATAAATGTCTCTTCTTTCCAATTCCAAATCTTAAAACATTGTTCTGGGGCAATTCCAACATGGAGGTTACAAAGGACTTTTTGGTGAAAAGGGAAGTGTTTTGTAAAAGAAGCTGCAGTCTAGGAACACATCTGGGTAAGTACTTGGACAGTTCCATCTGTCCTGCTCCATCTCCCTAGAGCAGATCTGCTCACTCTGGCTTGCATGGAAGCCCCGCCCACTTATGGCTGGGGCCACCCACCTGCTCTCTGGAGCAGAGGCTGGGATCAGGCCTGCCCTGCAGGTGGAAGTCCTGTCAACAACCCCAAGACTGGGGCTGGAGTCTCACAGAAGACCAACCTGGAGGGGGCTCCTCCTCAACCCCCAAACTCCCCTTCCAGCTACAGGTGGAGGAGGAGGAGGAGGTGACATTACAGCCATCTGGTCTACTCACATGCAAAACACTTCTTCTCCCACCTGGCATGCACTTCCTTCATTCACAGCCGCTGAGGACGGCAGCAGAACTGAAGTTGGCCCCACTTTACAAGGAGGACAGCGACAAAAGACTGTCCAGGGCTAGGGGACTTCATCCCAACCGACCTGAGCCCAGGTTTTTGTCTGCTTCCAGCCCCTTGACACTGAGTCCCCTGTACGACTCCAGCCAGCACCAAACCTAAGCCCTCCCCGGAGTGATGTCAAGTCCATGATTTGAACAACTGAGCTTGGTTAGATAAGAAAATGCCACCGCAGGGCCGGGAGGTGGTGTGATGGTTAAGGGTGCTGGACTCCCACAGGGCTGAATGTGGTTCGAGTACCAGACCAGGCATCTTGCTTTCTCACTTCCTCTCTCTCTCTCTCTCTCACACACACAAACATTCTGCTCAAATAAATAAAAAGAAAAAAGAAAAAGAAAATGCCCTTGTTAATAGGAAACACACACTGAAATATTTGAAGGTGCGACCAGCAGGTAGCATGGTGGTTAAGGGCGCTGGACAAGACCAACCGCGGTTCGCGTACCAGACCTGGTGGCTTGTTTTCTTACTCTCTCTCTCTCTCTCTCTCTCTGTGTCCCCATCTGGTCAGATTTTTTTTTAATGAATAAATAATTAAATAATTTTTTAAAAAAATATTTGGGGGTAATGGGGCACCATCATGTCAGCAACTACCAAACGGTTCAGAATTAGCCATACACATATGCATCCATTTACTCTCCCTCTTTTTTTTTTTTTTTTGGAGAGGTTTTTGCTATACTGCATGTGCGCTCACCAGATAGACAGAGAGACAGAAAGCGAGGCACACGCACCTGGCGTGAGTTTTAAGCCACTGGGTTCGGGGCGCGAACCGCGGTCGACTACATGGGAGTCCAGCAACATAGCCATTACGCTAACTGCTGGTCCCCATTTGCTCTCCCTCTTGACCTCGGTACTGCCAACAATGTGAGCTGGATAACTCGGGGCAGGGGCGGGGGACTGTCCTGCACACCATAGCAGCTGAGAATCATCCCTGCCCCACCCCTGGCAGTTGTGACAACAAAATTGTTCCACAGATTGTCCAATGTCCATTAGAGGCAAAATTGCTTCTCATTGAGAAGACAGAGAGAGAGAGAGGGAGAGAGGTAAAAGGTATAAAGGAATTCTTGGTACTGATTCTGTACCTTTAAGTCTAACATATTTTCCAAATAAAATTAACTTTTAAATAAACTTTTATAAACAGTTATGATCTAAAAAGAAAGGAAGAAAGAAAAAGACCAGCCAGGCTATGGGTGTTCTGTCTCTTCCCTGAAGGCCCTAAATCCCAGACTTGAACCCAAGGCACGGGCTCCAGGCCCTCCCTGCTCACCGCCACACCCCTGCTACCAGGTTACCCAGTGAGCGTAGACGGACACCTGGTCTCTTCCTGCCAGCACCACACAGCGCCGTGGGGACATCGTGCAGAAGTCAGAAGCTAAGTCAGGCGCAATTTTTCTTCATCTCCTTTCCCAAGGGGGCTGCAGGCCAAGCAGAGCTGCCTTCGGATGCGGTCATGTCAGCAGATTCTGCTTCCTGCCTTCACCTTACAACGTTTGATTATTGCGCGCCAAGCTGGCTAGCTGCCTTTCGGAGCAAATTGGTTATCCAGAAGGGGGGAAAAAAAACAGACTTTTAAATAAATAAATAAGCAAAACAAACAAATAATAGGAGGAAGGCAGTAGGGGAGGAGGGATGGGGAGTGAAGAAAAGTAAATTGTGCAAATGCAAATTAGAATTATTTAAAAATTAAAAGTTACTTTAAATTATTTAACCTAATTACTGCCCCGATCTCCCAGGGAGACCGTCACTTGTGTTCTGTGAAGCACAGAGGATTAAGCGGAATCCTCTGGCACTGCAGGGGGGAGGCCAAGAGAGCCCAAGTTCCCAAGCCCTCTGTGTGCTGGGGTGGGGACCGGGTGAGGGGAGGTGGACCGGGCACAAATGAGAATGGGAAGGAGAAGCATGATAAACATAATTAATATGGGCATCGCATGTCACGGTTTACAAAGCACCTGTTCATTTTATTTAATCCTCACAACCACCCCAGTGGGCCTTGCTAGTCCCATTGCAAATGGGGAGAAGTTAGGGCTCCAAAGGTTCGGGCCCAAGGTCATGAAGCTGATCAGCAGTAAAGTCAGGCCTGGGCATGCAACCCCAAGGCCTGCAGAAGCCCTTCTCCTCCCAGGTTTGCCGGACCATCCTCCAGGAAGGCCCATAGGAGAGGACAGCAGGGGCAGGGGCCTCCGGAATCAGACAGCCCAGGTTCAAACAGTTCAACCCCTGAATCTGCTGCTTCCCTGGTGACTTGGGGGAAGCAGCCTAGCCTTGCCTCGCTGAGCCTCCGTTTCCTGGTGGAAAAGAAAATGATGGTACTTCCGTTGAAGGGCTATTGAGGGGGTTCCAGGAGACCATGTATCTAAGGCACCTGGTACATAGCAGGTGCTCAACGGATGGGGGCTTAACCCAAGGAGAACAAGGCCTGGGGTGGGGCACTAAGTCCTACTTCAATCTCATAAAGGCCAGGTCCTGTTCGACATAGGCTGAGCCTGGAATCAGCAGCAGGAACTCCCCAGTCCCTCCAGAGCCCCTGTGGGCCCCCAGAGCAATCGAATCCGAATCCCAGTATTTTTTTAAGGCTCTCGGGGCCTCTGCACAGATCGTCTCCATTTAGGATGTAACATAACGACGCAGGTTATTCTACAGCTGGAAGGACTTGGGGTAGACACTAAGCGGAGCTTTTCTAAGGGGCTCTGGAAGGCAGGTGTCAGGGGAGATGTGCAGTGTCTACTGGGACCAATGGGAGCAGCACTGAGCCCCTCCTGACTGGGGCAGGAAGCAAAAGGAGGTGAGGGGCCCTCCAGAGGCTGTCCCCCCACATGTCTGGAACCAAACCAAGAAGGCCCCTGGTAGGTGCAAAGGGCAAGGAGGACAGGAAGAAGGGTAGTGGGTGACTATTAGATGCACCCTCAAAGTGCCAGACCTGTCAGAGATCTCTGCCCACCTCCAGAGGGGCACTCCGGATGACTGGACAGCCCCTGCCCCACTCTACATCTAGGACACCCACACCATCCCCGGTGACTCCACGCACCAGCCCCATGTGGCACACAGACATCCACATGCCACGCAGCGCCAGGCCCAGGGCACTACCCACAGCTTCAATTTCCTTTCTATTAATCCAGGATGGCTCTAATTTGCATGTCATTTGCATAAATTTCCCTGTTTCGATTCAAAAGACCCCAACTCTAAGCAGGTGAGAAAAAATAAATTGGCTTATTTATTGTCCCTCCTGCTGCAATTGTATTCCAACCTGCCATCAGGCTCCACGGAGTGTGCCCAGGGAAGGTCTCTACTGCAGCCCGGAGGGGTCTGCTGGAGGAGGAGGACACAGCCTGGATGGATTTCCAGGGACATTTGTGGGAAAAGCCATTTTCTACCCCAAATCAGGCTAGGGGCAAGATGAAGTTGCCTCTAAAGGAGGACCAGAGTGATTTCACTGTTTTAACACCACAGAGACAGCAAAAACAAAAAAAGCAAAAAAATAAATAAATAAAAACCCTACTGTCCCATCTGGCAAGGGAGACCATGGTGTGCTGACTCCAGGCTGGGGAAGGCGGGCTCTTCAGAATGGTCATTTAATTGATTACAGACACACCCCCAAGGCTAAAGCACAAAGGATTCAGCTGCCTTTTAAGGTCCCTCCTGACTCTAAGCTCTTACACGGGTTTCAATTGATGCCCTGCACCACATAGTTGAGTGGAAAAATCCATTATCTTAACAGCTGGCACCAGTATTCCTCTTAGAAAGGGAAACGTCTCTAGGGAAGAAAAACCTTTGACACACTGCTTGAGGGACCTGGGTCCTGAAGGTTGGGGACTGAGGGCCAAACAACGGGGGGGGGGGGGGGGGGGGG
>NW_006159876.1:3097913-3102217 GCF_000334495.1 Tupaia belangeri chinensis | reverse complement strand
GGGGGAGTACTATAGAGATGGTACCACAGGAAGAGCAATCTCCACTTCCCCCCAACCTAGTTTGGGGCCTTTTGCATTCTCATCCTGCCATCTTTACTATCAGAAATACCAAATGGTTCTGTGATCTGGAACTAGCTATTCACTTGGTGAGATGATGGTGGCGACGTGGTGGGAAGGAGTGAGTGTGGACTCTGGTTCAGGAAAACCTGTGCTCTGATGCCAGCACTGTCCCCTCCTAGCTGGGTATATCACAAGCAAGTTAATGAGCCTCTCTGACTCCCACTCCCCTTATCTATAAAATGGGCAAATAACTCCTGCAAACTAACCTTCAAGGATGTTAAGAGTGAAAGGCTTTTGATGAACAGAAAGCAGAGGCCTTGAGGCCACAGAAGCCAAATGGGTCAGCTTAGCTGGGGATAAAAAAGAAAGGGATCAATTGTAGGGTGATATCTCCCACCAGGCCAGGCTTGTGGGAACATGTTCAGCTCTCTCAGCGGGAACTCCTAGCCTTCCACCACCCCAGGCAGAGACCCTATTAAGGAAGTCACTTTGATTCTGAGGGGAACTGAGATTCTGATTTCTCTCCCCTGCAAGCAAGAACATGCCAAGTTGCGTTCCCAAGCTGCACATCTGCTCTGCCAGCCCTATGCCCCATGAGCTACTGTTGGAGCCCATTCAAAGCCCTCCATTGCCAAAGGACACTGTGAACTTCTGTTTACTTTCTCCTCCACTTCCTGATCCAAAGAAAGACTCAGGGGCTAAGAAATTCTCCTAGAAATAATTCAACGACTCATAGATCTCTCCCCTGGAATGGAGGAGGCTTTGGAAATGAACATCGCTACTTCTCAAGGCAAGACAACCTTACCTTGTCAAAGACACCTGTCTAATGGAGGAGGCAGTGCCCCTGTCCCAGGAAACTTCTAGGCCAATGGAGGAGATGCAGCCTTTGTTCCATTAAGGTCCCAGTTGGAAAAGAGACAGCTCTGCTTTCTTGGAGCTCCCAATCTAAGAGAGACTTGGATTTTTCTTCCCAGAGACACTGATCTGAGAAAGACACAGCCCATGCCATGGGAGACCCCAGTAGGCTGTGGCAGATGCATTTCCTCCCTGGGTCGAGGGCTCCCTGCCAGACAGAAAGAGCCAGACCTTGCCCTGAGAGCACCAACAGCCTAAGGAGGGAACCCCAGACCTGCCACCCTCTGGAGGAGTATCCAACCCAGTGGCATCTGCTATCCCTGAATACATCCAGCAAGCCTTCAAATACATCAGTCAAGCCAGAAGAAGGAGAATCATCTTTTTTAAAAGAAAGAAATAGAAAGAGAATGAAAGTGACATATAACAAACTCCTCACTAAGCCATAGCTTGGCTCTCCCAGTGCAAGGCTGGCACCAATCTCCTTCCTTGTCATTCCTTTTCTGTTCTTCAAACTGGCACGTGAACCTGCTGTCCCAACACCTGAGTCAGGTCATGGGGAAACATATGTTCACTGGAGCGGACAAGTGTCCATGTTCAGCTGAGAGATACAACAGTCCCCTGTGCTAGAGCGGCATGGTCTACAGATACACACACACACACACACACACACACACCCTGCTGAGCGACACCCTGGGAGCTCAAGGTTGGAGTACTCAAGAGTAGAAGAAGCCGCTCCAGTTCTGGACATGGGAGGAGCACAGGACAGCAGCTCAGTTCTCCCCAGCGCGCTCCACACCCATCACGTCCACCAAGGCCTTGTGCCCCTGTGAAGACCTCACCTGGCCCTGCCCACCATGTTGCCAACCCCTTCTGTCCAAGTGCACCCTTATCCGACCCCAGAGTCCCTTTTACGATGACCGTGCCCACCCTGCTGCTGCCTGCTCTGAAGGATGTCCTCAGGTGACAGGAGATGCTCTCGGCAGAGGTTCTTGGAAGCCCGCCCTCCCAGCACAGCCAGGGACTTACCAGAACCAGACACAAAGCCCAGCCCCCTAGCCTCCGACAAAACCTTCACAATCAGGCTGGATTCGACTTGCACGGAACCTCACCCTTCAGACTGCCACTGGGAGAGCCTCAAAATCAATCACCTGCTCACAGATCCCTAAGGTTCCCGAAGCTCTGCTTCTGGGGAACCTGCCCTAAGACACCAAGGAAATAAAACATGGAGTCAGAGACCTTAGGTTTAAGCTCTATCTTCTATTATTTATTTATTCATGAATTCACCAGAGAGACAGTGAGAGGGCAAGTGAGAAGTCAACCCCTGGGAGGCCGGCCACACTGCAAGCCCACATCCTCTCTTCCCCTCCTGGGCTTCTGAATACGCACACATGTGCACCCAGCGTGTGTGTCAAGCTGCTGGGTCCGGGACTTGGATTGCAGTTGGCCGTGTAGTAGTCCAATGCCTTTACCACTATACTACCTGCTGGCTCTCGAACCCTATCTTCTCATCCTCCTAGCTACATAAGGAAGATTACCGTCTCCAAGCCTCGGTTTCCTCATCTTTAAAATGGGAGTGAGAATAATGAGGTAGGAAAAAGTCCAATACAAAAATGTAAGCAAAGTGCTTTTTCACTTGCTAAAAAGCCCTGCTGGCAGGAGCATCTAGAACAGCGCTGGCATGAGAAAAGGTAGGGAGTAGAAATCCAGCCATAACTCTCCTCCTTCTAAGAGCCAACTAATCACCCTTCACCAGAGACACTGCCCCATGGTCAGGACCAAAGCAATACCGAGGACATCCCCAAACATCCCAATCGTGCAAGTCAACCCCTGGGAGGCCGGCCACACTGCAAGCCCACATCCTCTCTTCCCCTCCTGGGCTTCTGAATACGCACACATGTGCACCCAGCGTGTGTGTCAAGCTGCTGGGTCCGGGACTTGGATTGCAGTTGGCCGTGTAGTAGTCCAATGCCTTTACCACTATACTACCTGCTGGCTCTCGAACCCTATCTTCTCATCCTCCTAGCTACATAAGGAAGATTACCTTCTCCAAGCCTCGGTTTCCTCATCTTTAAAATGGGAGTGAGAATAATGAGGTAGGAAAAAGTCCAATACAAAAATGTAAGCAAAGTGCTTTTTCACTTGCTAAAAAGCCCTGCTGGCAGGAGCATCTAGAACAGCGCTGGCATGAGAAAAGGTAGGGAGTAGAAATCCAGCCATAACTCTCCTCCTTCTAAGAGCCAACTAATCACCCTTCACCAGAGACACTGCCCCATGGTCAGGACCAAAGCAATACCGAGGACATCCCCAAACATCCCAATCGTGCCCAAATTGGGAAATACTCATCAGAACAAACCAAACAACCCTGGGATCATGATAAATCCTTAAACGCATTTCAACTTTTACACTGGTGTCATGTGTTAATAAATTAGTCTGTAGACCGTGGTAGGACTCACGCCACGTATACCATTTAACACGTCATCCAAACGCTTAGGTACTTCCGGTTATAGGAAAAAGCCCGTCCTTCACCTCCACACCCACGGTGATTCTGTGTGTTGTGATCATGTCTGTCCTCGGCCATTCCTGACCTCACACTGAAGGAGGTTCATCTGTGTTGATAAGGCTGCTCCTGAAGCCAACATAGCTAAAAAAGGCTGTTCCTATTCCACACCCAGTGGCTGCCTTCTTCCTTTCAGATGCATCCCCTTTCGTTCATTCCTCCATTCACTCATGCAACACAACTTATTACACACCTCCTGTGTGCCAGACACCTGTGTCAGGCCCAAGAACTACGTGAAACTGAACAGGTGCAGGCTCTGCCCTCCTGGGGCTCACAGGCATCTAGAAGAGTGCTGTTGGTAGGACAGTTGCACGTTAGTGTGTAAGCAGTAACGACAGTACAGGTGCATTCGTTTGCTGGGCTAACACCGCAGACTGGGTGGCTGTCACGACAGAAATCTATGTCCTCACAGTCTGGAAGACTGGAAGTCCAAGATCAGGCAGCCGCAGGTGGTTTAGTCCTGAGACCTGTCTTCTTGGCTTGCGGATACCGTCTTCTCCCTGTGTCTTCACCTGGTCGTCCCTCTGTCTGTCTGTGTCTGAATCTCTTCTTATAGAGACGCCAGTTATGTTGGGTTAGGGCTCACCCACATGCGCTCACTGTACCATACCTACCCGTTTAAAGACCCCCCTCTCTACATAGAGTCTCATTCAAAGGTACTGGGGTCACTGGAGGATCTTGAGGGGATGGACGCAGTTTGGCCTATAAAAATACAAAGGTTTTCAGGGCCAGCAGGTGGCGTAGTGATTACGGTGTTGGATTCCCACATGGCCAACTGTGGTTTGAGTCCTGGACCAGGTGGCTTGCTTTCTCACTTTCCCTCTCTCTCTTT
>NW_006159876.1:3087167-3097855 GCF_000334495.1 Tupaia belangeri chinensis | reverse complement strand
TGTCTCTCTCTGATGAGCTCATGTACCCTGTAACAAATTTAAAAAATAACAGTGATAAATAATATTAAATAAATAATTCTTTTAAGGAAAAAAAAAGAATACAAAAGGCCTTCAAAACATTAATGGAAAGTCCATGTTATGAAAAAATATACATGGGTTTCAAAAAACTTTTGCACCAAAATAAACTAACACTAATTCTATTTCTCTCTGAACTTTTAAAAAACCCCTCATATTATTTTCTTTTCTTTCTATATTTTTTACAAATTATTTATTTAATTTTCTCTTTTTTAAAACTTGCTATAGGGCATGTGCGTTCACCAGAGAGAGACACAGAGACAGAGAGAGAGAGGGAAAATGAGAAAACAAGCTGCTAGGTCCAGGACGCGAACTACAGTCAGCCATGTGGGAGTCCAGTGCCTTAACCACCATACCCCAGACCTCAAACCCTCTCATATTCTAAGAAAAAAAAACTAAAGAGCATATAACAGTAAGATCTAATAAGAGGAACCTGACTTACCTGGGAGGTCACCAACGGCCTCTGTAAAGAAGTGACACGGGAGCCTGAGAGGAAGGTGTGCACACAGGCAGATTACGTGGGCGGTGAGCCCAGAGGGAGAGATAGGGAACTCTGGAGGAAGGGCTGAGAGGTGTCCATCGGGAAAGGAAGCAAGGAAGCACCAAGCTGTCACTGCCATCGCCCTGGCTGAGGATGGCCACCTTGGTGCCATCTCTCCCCCCGCACTTCCTCATTGGCATGTGGCTTCTCTCAGGGGTTATCACTACAGTGTCAGAAAAGCCCTGGGAGAGGAGGGAAGTGCATGTGAAATGGGCCAGTGGGGAGTCCTGTCGGGCCACGTGTGTGGTCAAAGCCTGCGTGGAACTGGTCACCACAGCAGGGGCTGGAGTGAGACTTGGGGACGAGAGGATGTGAGGTGAGGAATGACCTCAGGATGAGTAGGGGTTAACCAAAGAAGGGCAAGTGGCGGGAAGAGATTTCCAAGCAGAGGAAACGTGTGCAAAGGTCCTGAGGCAGGAGGGAACGCAGGGCACTGAGGACACCAAACAAAGGTTCAGGCCAGTCCTGTCGCACAGTGATAAGTGCTGTGCACGGGAGCTGGAGCACACCGGGCCGACTGCACCCTCCTCTCCACCCGAGTCCCAGCCACGGCGGCTTGGAAAACACACTGTGAGCATGTGCACGCATGCCCAAAATCCTGAAGGAGAAATGCAGGGAAGGGACTGCAGCGTGACCACAGCCCAGTGAGCGCCTGTCCCTCTTCTTGCCCTCTCTCTGGTGAGAGTACGCACCCTCTGGCAATGAAAAGGGGAAGAGGCCAGTGTAGCTGGAGCTCAGGGGAGAGACCCAGTGGTGGGAGACGAGGCTGGGAAGCAGGCCCATATCAAGGCTTTGAGACATTATTCACAGGCCACGAGAGGAGACCTGCACCTGACAGGTGCTGAGGACGTCCGTGCGACCTGCTGGGGTGTGGGAAGCATGGCGGGCCTGTGGCTTTCCTGAAGTGTACCATTCACCCCATCTGTTTTCAACCAGGAATTAAGGTGCCTAAGGTCAGAAACTCTGGCCTGCAGCAACTGCAGATGTATCATATGAGGCTTGAAATGGTTTCCCGGGAAGAAAATGATTAAGCAGAGGGAGCTGGGGAGGCGTCTCCCGGGAAAGAACGCAGTCTTGGTCACATCTCCTAGTCAACATGCTAATGACGGGCCTCTGCAAAGCCTGTGGTGTTTGCTGACAGTAAGCCCTCATCTATGGAAGGCACCTGGCAGATAAAGCTGGCTTACGTGGGTACCTAGGATGGCTCGTAGTAAAATAATATGGGATCTATGACCTTAGGGAGCATGGATCCCCTTTGTCACATAAGCTGTGTAACTCTGAATAGAAACTGAAGAGGATTCCAAGCTAAAATAGCTCCCTTCTGTGTAAGTAATCCACCACACACAGCGCTGAGAGCACACACGTAAAGCTGGGCAGACAACTGCTGTGGAAGGAAGGGGTGGGTGAGAGGCTGGTGGTCTTGGACCGCTCCGTATTTGCTCTTCCCTATTACTCGTGTGTTTGAGATGGTGAGTAAATCCTGGGACCGGGTAAGAGCGTTGCTTCATGAGAGTCTGATCTGCCACCACGATGCTTTGTAACGTCTAGGAGGACAAAACATTCCATCTCACCTCCGAGATTCATTGAATGCACATTTGCTCTGCCTTTGGGGCAGCTGCCCCTCACGGATTGACATTGTCAGGTCCCCACTACCCCTACAAGGTCCTCAAACCCCTTTGTCCTTGACTGTCCTCCTGAGTAGCTCAGAGTCTCATTTCCTAGCAGGAGTTCAACATTCCTCCAATAGGAGAATTCCCTTAACTAATTCTCCCTGGCCAAGCCCCTCGACAAGGCCTCTAGATTTTAAGAAATCCTACTCGCACAGCATTTACCAAGAAATAATTAAAATAATTCTTTCAACTTGAAATGAATCAAACACATTCTTAACTACCAGCCAGGAGCTTCTGACTAGTGTAGAAACTACCTACCTGGTGAATCTGATAGCATTTCAGACAGAAGCAAAGAAAAATGATCTCTGAACACAGAGGAATAGTGAATGGCGGGGGGATTTTAGAGGAGGGTATCTCTTAAAGGGACTCAGGTTTGGAAACCACTGCTATAAATATGCCTTCATATTTATGCGCTGTTCCTCACCTACCAGCTCTCTGACCACCCACAAAGATGCCCCTACAGCTTAGCTGTTGCAGTTATTTATTAGTTGTTCACCACCCACATGATCTTAACGTCAGCAGCAAACGCAAGGCTTCTTTTATTGAGGCCACTGAACACTGACTTTCAAATACGTTAAATATCTGAAAATGTTAAATAATCAACTCTAGAGTAACCTAGCGGGTGTGACTGAATCCACCTACGGTCCCTTATCTTTCCACCTGAATGTCCTCCTAAGAGCTCTGGGGCCGTGACTCTTGCATGACCTGGGCTGACCTTCCTGTCGCTCTGCAGTGGGTGTTCTCCAAAGGGTGTGAGCACAGGGACACGTGGCAGCAAGGAGAAAAAATTCATTCTCCTATCTGCATGATCTTATTTAAAAGAGAAAAATAATGCTTACTAAATATTTAGTGTGCACTGATAAGTAGTACAGGTATATGCTTTATAAGTCATATATATCGGAATAGAGCTCAAAATGGCTTTTTGTTTTTTGTTTTAGTCTTATTTTGGCCATAGGGTACGTGTGCTTGTCAGAGACTAAGTGAAAGTAAGGAATTTTTCCCCTGGGAAGATGGCCACGCCGCGATCCCTTCTCCTCCATTCTCCTCTCAGGATCTTAGGCATATACTCACACAACCCCAATGTGATTTTCAAGCCACCAGGTCCAGGATTCAAACCACGGAGTCGGCCATGTGGGATACAGTGCCTTAACCTCCATGCCACCTGCTGGCAAAAATATGCAGCTCCCATTGCTGGAAATATTCTCCTTAACTTCTACCTTCCTGTCCTCTCACCCCCACCCCTGGGAGAGCCCCAGTCTCTACTTCCCTCAGAACCTCTGGCTTGCTCTGCACCCAGTCTCCTGAACTGGAGTCTGAAGCCCCTTATACTCACCGGCCATCAGCTGGACCTGGACCCTGGTCCCCAGGCCAGCCCCAGAGGCTCCCACGCCCCGACCCTACTTGAGCCTATTGCCCAGGCCACAGTACCAAGCCTCTACTTATGTTAGAAATTCTGTAATCAAGACATGACAGCAGTGTATGAAAGTACCCTGAAATGTTACATAATACAGTCCAAACTTAAAAAAAAATCTAAACATCTATCAGTAGGAGACTGGGAGCTACAAGATGGTCTATTATGCAGTCATTAAAAATGATATTCTCCAGGGAACCAGCAGTTAGCGTAATGGCTATGTCGCTGGACTCCCACTTAGTCGACCGCGGTTCGTGTCCCGGACCCGGTGGCTTAAAATTCACGCCGGGTGCGTGTGCGTGCGTGCCCAAGATCCCGAGAGGAGAATGGAGGAGAAGGGATTGCGGCGTGACCATCCCCCCTGGGGGGTGATTTCTCGCTTTCTGTCTCTATGTCTCTCTCTGTCTGGCGAGCGCACGCGCCCTACAGTGAAAATCTCTCCAAAAAAAAAAAAAATTATATTCTCCAGAAATTTCTAATTACACGGGGAATTTCTCAAGCTATAAGATCAAATGCAAAAGCAAGCCGATCACAAACCTGTAGAACGTGTAGTCTCGACTACAGATGTGTAACTGTGCACGGGGAAAACAGCATGAGAAGAAACGTCCCGAAACGTCCCTAGACCTCGTCTCTCTTCTCTCGTCCACTCCCCAACATTCACTGATGTTCCTCACGGGTCTGGCAGTGAGCTAGGCCCTCGGGAGGTCACCGCTGACTTGGATCTCCTATAGTATAGATATCTGGATTTTTCTAATATTCTACAAAGAGCAAGTTTTACTTTAACCTTTACAAAAACGAAACAGAGCCAGTGTTTTCCCTGTTAAAGCCTATCTGCAAGCCCCAAGACTGCTCTGAGATCTGAATCGTATGTATTGATTCCTGCTCTGCTTACAATATTTCTTTGCTCCTACTAAAAATCTCTAGGGAATAATCCATTTTTTTTTTCTTTTTAGTTTGCTATAGGATGTGTGTGCTCACCAGAGATAGAGAGAGAAAGCGAGAAGTCACCCCCCAGGAAGAACGGCCACTGTAATTCCTTCTTGTCTCTCCTCCTCCCAGGGTTTTGCACGCACGCATACATACCTGGCATGATTTTCAGGCTGCTGGGTCCAGAACTCAAACTGCGCAGTCGGCCACGTGGGATCCAGCTGCCTTAACCACCACACCACCTGCTGGCCCTGGGTCTTACCTCTTAGTACCAGCTACCCTCAACTCAACCTCAGTTCAGGGCTCCTAGAACATCAGTGACAGAGCCTGGGCCAGACAGCAAAGGGGCAGAGACAAAAGCAGCCAACCCCTGTCTCCACTGGCAGCAGACATGAGACAGGACTGCACATCGGCAGGAAGTGGAGTCAGGCCCCAGCAGCACTTTCCTTCTGAAACACAGTGGGGATGCTGCTTACTCCAGGGACTCAGAAGAGGGCTGCAGTAAGAGCCCACTTAGGGGCGGAGGGCCGCTCCCCTCTGAGGGCTCCTCCCAGCCCTAAGGTCCTGGCACATTTTTATGGGGTGGTGGGTGAGGTCAGGGTGACCCTAGGGGTTACTGCTGCTGAGAGCCAAAGCAGCCCACAGTGCCCGCACTGCTGAACGGAAGCGTTGGGAGAGACCCAGGCCCAAGCCAGGGGGCCGGCTGCACTCCCTACACCCCTCATCCAGGAGGGGTTGCAGTCAGGACTAGATGGCTCCCACGTGACTCAGGGGCAGAGGGACGGTCTCAGACGGACAGCCCTGGTGTGCCAGACAGGCCGGAACAGAAGCCCACGCAGTCAGGGTCATCAGCATCATAACTCCTGGCACCCCAGTGAGCGCACCCTGTCACTCATCTATACCAACCCCGACCACCCCATTCATCTGGGCTCTCTCTCCTTCCCCCAGGCCAGGTTCAGTCACACAGCCCTTCCTGGGGTCTTACCTCCCCCTGCTCCCCCTCTTCCTCCTAGCTAACTGTGGGTGTGGGCAAGAGAGGGCCTTCAGAGGCTGAGACACACAATGCACTCATCACACACACATGCACCCACGTGTGTATACCACATGGGTATACTGTATGCACATACACACTTGCATCTCACAAGCTCACACAATGTACTCATCACACACACATGCACCCATGTGTGTATACCACATGGGTATATTGTATGCACATACACACTTGCATCTCACAAGCCCACACACCGTACTCACTACACATGGATGTACAAATGCTATACACGTGCAGTGTGCCTGTACATGAATTTGTACATGCACGCCACACATGCACACATGCACACACACACACACACACACACACACACAGCCTCGGCACAGCCCTCAACCATCAGGGTAATCAATGCCAAGGCAGCCTGGCAGCCACGTGGACCTCTGTGTCTTTCCGACAAATGCTCCATGGCAGCAGACGGCAGTCATGCCGTGGCAAGTGGGCACCGTGGCCTCCATGCCAAGGTCAAGCTCCGCTCTCCTCGGCAACAGCCTCTCAGCCAGAAAGAGAAGGCGGGAGCGCTCGGGCCCCTTGGAGGAAAGGAGAGGCTGCAAGGATACCCAATCGGAGGATGCTGGTTCCATGCCAGCCCCAAGAGTGGCCTTTCCATGTCCTCCCCACCACCCTCACTGTTCCTTCAATGCCTCTGAGCAAAACACAGGAAGGAGCCTCGTGTTGGTGGACACAGTCTGCCTCTCGACTGTATTAATGCCAATAACATGGCTGAGACACATACGGTACCCTGCAAATGTGATCGTTAAAACAAGCTGAATAAAAAGTATTTCTTACGACTTGGGGACCAGCAGTTAGCATAATGGCTATGTTGCTGAACTCCCACGTAGTCGACCGCGGTTCGAGTCCCGGATCCGACAGCTTAAACTCACGCCGGGCCTGTGTGCATGTGTGCCCAAGATCCTGAGAGGAGAATGGAGGAGAAGGGATTGTGGCATGGCCATCCCCCCTGGGGGGTGATTTCTCACTTTCTGTCTCTCTGTCTCTTTCTCTCTTTCTGGTGAGCACATGCACCCTATAGCAAAAAACCTCTCCACAAAAAAAAAAAAGTATTTCTTATGACTGCATGTGAACCTACAAATATTTCTAAATAGGGATTTTATTTTTAAAAATTTAGAAAGATGTTCGCGTTCAGCGTTGTGCAAGAGTAGGGTTACACCTGAGAATGCATGCCTCCTTAAGCGGTGATCCTAGGTACCGGATCACCTCACTCCAACCTGCCTGGGAGCGATGCCTTCTCAGGCCCACTTACCAAAATTCTAGAACCAGATAACTGAAGTCTGACCCCTACCAGGGGCAGGAATCATCACAGTGTCCCTCCATCCACCTCCCTAACCACAAGTATCCTATAAGCACTGCCTTTCCTGGGTGGGGCGCTAGGAAAGGAAGTGTGGGTGGGATGAGGTGCTGCACTCCAGGGGGGCCCAACTCCCTTCCCCAGAGACGAAATCATAAAGGGCGAAGGGACTTTCAAGATCCTGTCATTTTATATATGGGGAAGCTGAGGCCCAGGAAGGGAGCTTACTCTCCGAAGGCCATGCAGCTGAATTCCTTGTCACAGTGCTGGGTCCTCCTCTCGGGAGCTCACTAGAATAAAAGGCAAACATGGTGGGACTAGAGGCTGGCATGGTGGTTAAGGCTCTGAACTTCCACAGGGCCAAAAATGGTTTCAGTCCTGGACCCAGTGGCTTGAAAATCACGCTGTGCACATGTGTGTACATGCATGTCCAAAATCCAGAAAGGAGAAGGGACTGCAACATGGCCATCCCCTCCCCCTGGGGGGGGTATTTCTTACTTTCCCTCTCTCTCTCGCTCTCGCTCTCCCTCTCTTTCTCTCTCTAGCAAATGTGCGTGCTCTATGGCAAAAACCTAAAAAAACAAGGCAAATGTGGCAACGTCTCTGCTATCTAGATAACCCCCAGCAATGACCGTCTCCAAGGCCCCTAATTCCAGGAAGAACTGAAGTTGCACCCTAAGGACAAAGGAAAGGAATGTCACAAGCGGCAAGAAAGAACCGGCAGTGATGACCTTGGAGTGCCACGCGAGCCCTGCCACCATCATCCTAACTTTTAGCCTGGTCTAGACCCAGTCGCCCTCCTAGGTGACCAGCTGCCTAAAAAGGTAAGACGAGATGGGCTTTGGCCTTTCCAAACACCATTTCAGGGCACACTTCACCAGAAGCCTCCAGCACCCCTTCTCCCGCCGCCACCATCCGCTCTCCGGAGATGTTACACTCACATCCAATTATTCTCTTCAGATTTTCAGGCCGCTGCCACCCGGTCACAGGAAATGAACGTATCCCATGTGAGCTGCACGTAAGCCCAAAGCCTCACAGCCCATGGTCTCTCCCCCAGAAGAGAACACCCAGGCAGAAGGTGGGAAACCAGTCCAGCCAGACCCCTTTCGTCTCAGACACCTCTGCTCACCTCCTCCAGTCCTCCTCACCTCACGTGCCTTCATGGCTCTTGGCCACATTTCAGCCTGGCCACAGCAGGCTCTGTGAGCACTGCCCAGCCCCCGCCACAGCAATGACGTCACAGGCCCTCAGCCTCATCCCTGTTGCCACCCTGGGATCCACTCAGCACCCACACCTGGGCAACCCAGAAGTGTGGGGAAGTGAATACCCAGGGGGAGGCAGGAGCCAGTGGGAGAGGCCTCTCCCCTCTTGGCTCAGATGCAGGAGTGTGCATGGTCCTCTGAAGACTTCCTGCAGGACGGAGCTCACACCTGTGCATGGTCCAGCCTGAGGGGGCAGCTCCGCGACACACAGCTAGTATTTGCTCTCCTTCCCTCTCGTCCCACTTCCTTTGCCCCTCACTCCTGCCTCCCCAGGCTGTACTCTTCCGTAAAGTTTAACAAATAACTTTCTGCCTCAGATTCTGTTTTCTTAGAGGCTCAGGGCGAAGAGAGACTCTTTGGGGGAATGAGAAATGTTGGCTAAACAGAGAGAAGAAAGGTCACTTTGGCTGTCATGTCTGTCATTTGGAGGCCCAGAACCACCTTGGGCTTTTCCTGTGCATGCCCCACTCCTGAGTACTCCATCCCAGGTAGCTGTGGGGACCATGGGGAAAAGGGCTACACCATCATTCGCCAGTCGTTCCTAGGGATCTCCCTGGGCATGCCTTTCCCTGTGACCTTCCCAGGGCCAATCAATACAAGGAGCATCCCACCCCAGCTTGGCCCCATTTACAGGGGGAAAGCTGAGGCGCACTGCAGGGTCAGAGGTCAAAGTTCACAGGCTTCAGCTCACCAGCTGTTACGGCCAGCATCTGTTCTGGACTCGTGGGATCCATTCTGATTGGTCAGTGCCTCCTTCTGATTTGTTAGTGCCTCATTCTGATTGGTCAGTGCCTCGTTCTGATTGGTCAGTGCTTCATTCTGGTTGGTCGGTACTGTGATGTATTGTCAACTACTCTGACACTGCGACTCCAATAAGACACTCTGTGACCACATGGTAAATGAGCAACCTGCAGCAAGTACTCCTAACCCTCCTCTGGGAATACAGGTAGCATAAGATAAGGTCTGCCTTTTGTTTTCTCCACTTCAGAACTCCCTGTCAGAAAAGCCGGAGAAAAACACACCCACTCACTACTTAGGGACCCGAATCATGAATGCAGGCCCACAGCACAGACCTAATGAAACAAAATCAGACCTCCGAAGACTCAAAGAGATCATCAGAATTCCACTCGGAAGTGTTTAACTGAGCAGAGTTTATTGTTTTTAAGTTGCCAGGTGGTGCATGCGCTCAGCAGAGAGAGAGAAAGGAAGAAAGCATCTCCCAAATAGGACTTGATCGCCACTTCTCCACCCCGTCAGATGTTGGCCATGTACTCACACACGTGGCCAGTATGTTTTTCAAGCCACTGGGGCTGGGATTTGAACTGTGGTTGACCATGTGGGATCCAGCTCCCTTAACCACTAGGCTATGGGCCAGCCCACAGAATTTACTGAAGGGGGGAGCCAGCAGTTAGCGTAATGGCTATGTCGCTGGACTCCCACATAGTCGACCGCGGTTCGCGTCCCGGACCTGGTGGCTTAAAACTCACTCCGGGCACGTGTGCGTGCATGCCCAAGATCCCGAGAGGAGAATAGAGGAGAAGGGATTGCGGCGTGACCATCCCCCCTGGGGGGTGATTTCTCACTTTCTGTCTCTATGTCTCTGTCTGTCTGGCGAGCACATGCGCCCTATAGCAAAAACCTCTCCAAAAAAAAAAAAATTATTGAAGGGCATTATTTTATTTTTGAGGGTTTTTTTTTGCTATAGGGCACGGAAGGGCATTATTTTATTTTTGAGGTTTTTTTTTGCTATAGGGCACGTGCACTCGCCAGACAGACAGAGACAGACAGAGAGACAGAAAGCGAGAAATCACCCCCCGGGGGGGGATGGCCACACCACAATCCCTTCTCTTCCATTCTCCTCTCAGGATCTTGGGCACGCATGCACACGCGCCCGGTGTGAGTTTTAAGCCACCGGGTCCGAAACAAGAACTTTGGTCGACTACATGGGAGTCCAGCGACATAGCCATTACGCTAACTGCTGGTCCCTTGAAGGGCATTATTTACAGAGACATGGGCTGGATCAAGATCCATAAGGGATGTTAAATCACTCAGGGATTAGGGCCAGACAGTGGTGCAGTGGCAAAACATGACGCTCTGCAAGACGGATGCCTGAGAACTGGGCTGGCTCATGCGGGTCATGGCGTGAAAGCCCCGTTGGGAGTGTGCGCCCCACCCTTCTCTAAAGAAATAAATAGCAAACACAGGGGCCAGCAGTTGGCATGGTGGTTAAGGGCTCTGGACTCCCACATGGCTGACTGTGGTTCGAATCCTGGACCTGGCAGCACTCTCTCTCTCTCTCTGTTCTCCGGTCAAATTAAAATAAATAAATAATTAAATAAAGTTAAATAAAATCATTTAAAAATAGGGATCCAGCAGTTAGTGTAATGGCTGTGTCGCTGGACTCCCCTGTAGTCGACTGCGGGTCGCGTCCAGGAGCCCGTGGCC
>NW_006159876.1:3075119-3087013 GCF_000334495.1 Tupaia belangeri chinensis | reverse complement strand
AAAAACTCTCCAGGATCTGCAAGACATTAGCATCCTGAGTCCTGAAAGGGCACAGAGAAGAGCAG
The DNA here is from genome assembly GCF_000334495.1 of Tupaia belangeri chinensis. Lineage (NCBI taxonomy): Eukaryota > Metazoa > Chordata > Mammalia > Scandentia > Tupaiidae > Tupaia > Tupaia belangeri. The sequence goes on along the minus strand of NW_006159876.1, from coordinate 3,086,948 downwards.
AAGGGTCGCAGGGGCCCAGCGAGAGCTGAGCTGAGGACCAGAACTCCAGCTATGGAGCCATGCTGCCAGGTCAGAGCTCCTCAAGGCGGAAATGCCCCTGACTCTCTCCTCCTGCTGCCCATCCCCCACACATGCCTCCCACTGAGCAGACCCAGCCTGGAGACAGAAAGCAAGGGACCCTCTTCAGAGCACAGAGTGGGGCAACCCGCAAGGCAGAAATGCCCCTGACTCTCTCCTCCTGCTGCCAATCCCCCTCACATGCCTCCCACTGAGCAGACCCAGCCTGGAGACAGAAAGCAAGGGACCCTCTTCAGAGCACAGAGTGGGGCAAGATAGGGATGGGCGTGGGGAGCAAGCAGCCCTCAGAGAGGTAGAGAGGTAATCAGAGACCACAGGCCTAGAGGACACTGCCCCCACACAGCCACTCACACACTGAGGCCCAGAACGGTGGCCTGGCACACAAATGCAGGACTCAGGAGACCACCTACCACCTATAGCTGTCCCTTGCATTCTCCCACCCATTGGCACAAGCCCAGTGTCCTTATGGGATGGCTGCAAAGGGGAAGCCAAGGTGCCCTCCCTGGCCCTGGCCCTGGCTCTGACCCTGGCCCTGGTCCTGCCTCTGCCCCTGCCCCTGCCCCTGCCCCAGGTTTCCAGGAAAGACAGAGAGAGGTCAGGTTTCTCCTGCCAGCCCTGAACCTTCAGCCTACAGAGCCCCAGAGCCAGGCTGGGCGGGCCTTCTCTCTGCCAGCACTGAAGCTAATTAAACTTCTCCTCCTCTTGGCACAAAGCCCCCAACTACTCGGAGATGCACTTCCTTCCACGCCCCACCAGCAGCAGCTTTGTCTGGCTTCCACCCACCCACGCGGCATCCCCAGACAGGGCCTGTCCCCAGAGGCTGGCTGGCAGAGGTACTGAGTCCCGCTGCCAGGGACTCCGCTCAGCCCACATGGGAGCTGGCAGTTCACCTCCAACTACGGGACTCAGGAGGTCTCCAGAGGGACACAGTTGCAGGCTCAGGACAGCCAGAGGAAGGAGGCCGAGCTCTGGGAGTGAGCAAGCTCCCCTGCCCCCTAGCCCCATGTCCCTTGCTGGCTTCCTGGTCTTGCAATATTGCTATCGAGGGCCACCAAGTGCTTGGGTGAGACGGACATTGTAGCTGAAGGAAGGGCAGAAAGGAAAGGTCCCAGGAGAAGTCTCGAACCCCTTCTCTGGGGCAGGGCTAGGGAGCCACAGCCAACTCAGACCTGAGATGGAAAACCAAATTTGCCACCTCATCCTAGCCTGCTCTCTCCGACCCCTCCTTGGGAATAAACTAATGAAATCGGCCAACCAGATGCTTAAGATCATAGCTCATTAAAGCTGAAAGGGAGCCCAGCGTGGGGCCAGCCCTTTGGTTGAAAAGAAGAGGGGGGGGGAACCAGCAGTTAGCGTAATGGCTATGTCGCTGGATGCCCACGTAGTCAACCGCGGTTCGCTTCCCGGACCCAGTGGCTTAAAACTCACGCCGGGCGCGTGTGCATGCGTGCCCAAGATCCCGAGAGGAGAATGGAGGAGAAGGGATTGCAGCGTGACCATCCCCCCTGGGGGGGTGATTTCTCGCTTTCTGTCTCTATGTCTCTCTCTGTCTGTCTGGCGAGCGCACGCGCCCTACAGTGAAAATCTCTCAAAAAAAAAAGAAGAGAGGGGCAGCAACACACCAAGGTCACACAGGAAGTTGGTGGCAACGCCAGGGCTGGAACTCAGGTCTCCAAATACCAAGCACCTACTATGTGCTAGGTAGCACCAACTGTGAGGATACAGCAGTGAACAAAAGGGACAGATTTCTGCCCGCGTGGAGCTGGTGGTCTAGAGGGACTCTGCCCGGACTCTGCAGTGACTGGAGGTTCTGCATCTTTGCCATCCAACTCAGTAGCCGCTATCCACACGGGGCTTCAGGGCACTGGAAAGACACCAGGGAACGAAAACCAGAATTTTGCTTTGAGCATTTTGCACCTCTGTTACTTAAGATTCTTAAGACTGCTATGTCTTCTTGGCAGACAGAACTTTGCATCATTTTGTCATTTTTTTTTCATTTTTGCCATAGGGCATGTGTGCTCACCAGAGAGAGATAGAGGCAGAGAGAGAGTGAGAAGGCACCCCCTAGGGAATGGCCATACTGCAGTCCCTTCTCTTCCACTCTCTCGGTGTGTTTTTCAAGCCAGCGGGTCCAGGACTCAAACCACACAGTTGTCCGTGTGGGATCCAGCTGCCTTCACCACCAGTTCACCTGGCTGGCCCTTGTTCTATAGTCTTTATCCCTCCCTATTCCTGGGAGCTCTCTTCGCCCTGAGCCCACTTTTCCCTGGTATTAATACAGCCACTCTTGCTTTCAGTTGATGAGTGCTTACATGGTATATCTTTTTCCATCTAGAACTGAATTTTACATTTGACTTATTTTTAGCCAACTCTACTTTAAATAACTGCATGTAGCTACTAGCTACAATGGTGGATAGTACCATTTTAGATGATGTGGTTTGGCAAGCTGTCTCCACTCTGCCAGTAGCGAAGCAGCTGGCTCCTCCACCCAGGGCGACACTGCCGGCTACTGTCCCATGGAACGTGCAAGGACCCCAAGATGATTTCCCAGCCAGAGAAGCCTACCCCTCACTGTCTGAGCTGCTGAAAATGGCCCCTGCCCTATCTGTCTTCCGAGACCTCAGAGGCAGTGTGATGTGACCGAGGGGCAGAGGAGACGGAATGAGCTGGCCACCTGTCCCTTCTCTAGCCACGTCCTCCTTCCCCTCCTGACCCCTCCCAGTTCTGGTCCTCACTCTGCAGGGGCAGGTGTCCTAATGTGTTCTGGGGTCACGGGCAGGGGCACACCCTGGCTTCCCTGGCTTGTCTAAGCCTATGCCACAGCTGCAGGAAATGACGGGGCCGGAGGAAGGGGATGGTCTCGGGCAGGGAAGAAATGTGTGACCACTGATCTGGAAAGCCAGCCGGGGCTGCTTAGCGGAGTGACGTCCCTTCTCCACCAGCTCCCTCGCAGCCCCTGCGCGCTGCACGGTGATGTTCTTTTGCCATCTCGCCTCAAGACGAGCATCTCCTGGAAGGAGCCCATGGCACTGTGGGCATCCCCCCTACTCAAAGGGCACACGTAGAGGCTGCCCTTCCTCCCATGGCAATACCATGTCCAAGCCCTGCCCAGGACTGGTGCAAAATGTGGGGAGAGGGCACAGGGAGGAAGATGTGAGGGAGAGGGATGGAGAGGGAAAGGAAAGCAGCTCCCAGGCTCAGCAACGGTCCTGCGTGTCAAGGCTGGGGAGCAGGAGGGAGGAAGCACACGGAATCCAGAAGGGCCCCTTCACCTCCAGTTTGCAGCTGTAATGCCTCCTCCCACGTCTCTACCCCCTTTGCATTAAGGCAGTAAAGCCTAACCTGAGTTCTACTCTGCGCATTTGGACTTTTTACCCACCTGTCTGTCAGTATCCCAGCGCCTTCCCCTCCCCATCTGTCACGTGCATCTTCACCCAGGTCTCCCCCCAGAGCTTGGTGGCAGCAGGGCTGGGTGCCCAATGCAGGGAGCAGGGAGAAGGGGCAGGGAGCGAAGAGAAGGCCACGGACATGCTCCTGGGGGCACCTGATCCCTGGGAACCTCCACACGGCAGCCAGCACACCTCCACTTTCATTTACACATCTTATTTCATTTTCTTACCAAATAAACTGTCATGATAATACAGGAGCTGATTCAATTCAGGCCGAGCTGCATAGATCACATCAGAAAATGACGGATAGTCTCGATGTGGGGATTGCATTTATCACAGAGGCAGATAAAGTGTGCAGGTACGCACACAGGACTGAGGCTCTCTGCACCGCAGAGTCCAGAGGGCCTGGGATCCCCCATAAAGGAGACGCCAGCACAGATTAAAGACAGATGGGAACAGGAAGCACAAGGGTCAGGGTCCACCAGAGGCCACGGGTTGGCATAGACGGTCCCGTGGCAGGGAGAAACGCTCTGGGGTACACCAGCCTGCAGCCCACACCTCTGCGGGCAGGAGGGAGTGCAGGTGGACGGGTGCCCCAGAGAGGGCCTGGGAATGCTGCACATCGTGAATTCATGGCGAATTGCTCCTATAATTTACTAGTCCAGCTGGAGAGATGCATCTTTGAACTTTAGCGGAGACTTTGAGAATCATTCTCAACCCAGGCCCTCCAACCCCCGTCTGAGATGAATTAAAGGGAATTATGCACAGGGACCCCACAGATCAAGGGGACACCCACTCTCCTTCAACTGCCTGCAAGCTGATTAGACAGACAGAGTTCACAGCAGAATAGGCGCTCAGGCTAGAAAAATAAAATAAATTTGAAATGCAGAGATTGATGGCTTCTGTCACAAGTCCCTCCAAAGCCACAGTCAGGCTATAAATTGGAATTCCCGTCAACACGAAGGCAGAGGTGGGAGCTTAATAGCAGCTGCTGGCCTGGACGGGTCTTGGCGGGAAGACCCCAGGTCACCCTTAAGATCATACTCTGTCCAAGCTGGGGATATCAGCCATTCCTGGGACTCCCAGCGTAGGGAAGCCACACCGTGGGGACAGCAGCCACCATTGGGACCCCCAGCGTAGGGGAGCTACACCCCAGGGACAGCAGCCACCACTGGGATCCCAGAGTAGGGGAGCCACACCCCGGGGGACAACTTCAATTCTAAAGGACACCCCATCGCCTCAAGGAGACACAGTGCAGAGCTACAAAACAATCAGATCACACACAGACCCGCAAAAATCTTCCCAATGACAAGATGGGAAGACAAGACAAGATGCTGCCTGCCTGTCCAGGGCCCAACTGAGAGAGCTCATCGAGCCTCGTCCTTCTCGGACACAGCACAGGTCCCAGGCAAGCCGAAGGAGTGAGGCAGTAGACAGGCAAGCCCGACCTGGAGGGACTGGTGATCTAAAGTACAGAAATCGGGCTAGGTGGGGGGACCAGCAGTTAGCGTAATGGCTATGTCGCTGGACTCCCACATAGTTGACCGTGGTTCGAGTCCCGGACCCAGTGGCTTAAACTCACGCCCGGCGCGTGTGCGTGCATGCCCAAGATCCCGAGAGGAGAGTGGAGATTGCGGCGTGGCCATCCCCCCTGGGAGTGATTTCTCGCTTTCTGTCTCTCTGTCTCTCTCTGTCTGTCTGGAGAGCACACACACCCTATAGCAAAAAAAAAAAAAAAAAGGAAAAAAAAAGAAAAGAAAAAGAAATCGGGCTAGGTTTTCAATTCGGAAGCCGACGTGCCGCGGGCTGGGGTACTTAGAGTGGCCAGAAGGCAGGAAGGCGCACATGCAGAAGGCTGTGGTGGGCCTCCCAGGTCTCCCTTCAGGGCTAGGCACTTGTTCCCAACACCCTCTGGATCTGCCCTCAGCCAGATGGAGCCACCTGGCTCAAGGTCACACGCCAGAACCCGGGCAGCCACAGTGCAGGGTCAGGTGGGCGCAGGGCGGGTGTCACAGAGGCCTGGCCCCCTGCCTCAGGGTGGGACAGGTCTGCAGGGCCACGTGCTGCAGAGTCCCAGGGGATCGGCGAGGCCCTGTGACCACATCAGAGCCCGGCCTCTCCCTCTGCCCCATGTGGATACTGGGTGCTCCCTCAACACCCTCCTACACAAAATCCCCATCACAGTCTACTTCTCGGGGAACCCAGCCTGACTCGGGGGTAGGGGGGTATAGAAGACAGACAGACAGACAGACACCCGTGAGATATCAACAGATGATGCCTCGGAGACCAGCTGGTGCAAACTCTCATCACACAGACAGGAGCCCGAGGCCCAGAGTGGAGAAGCCTGGCTCGGGGAGGGCCCACCTGCACGGGGACCACCCACCTGGACAGGGACCTCCACCTGCACAGGGACTGCCACCTGCACAGGACCCCAGAGCTCCCGCTCAGGTGAGGCTCGGCAGGAAGAAGGTGAGGAGGAGACGGGCCCCCTCTGGATATGGATTTTTAAGTTTTTAATATGTCAGAGGGTGCACACAACTCACCAGAAAGAGAGGTGGGGAGGGAAGGAGAGAGCACCCCTCGACATGGTGGTGTGGTCACGCCATTAATCCTTTCTCTTCCACTTCTCCAGCCTATCAGGATTTGGGGCACACACATGTGCCCTGAGTGTTTTTCAAGCCAGTGGGGCCAGGATTTGAACCAGGCAGTGGCCACGTGGGATCTGGCTCCCTTAACCACCAGGTCAGGAGGCGGCCCTGGATGTGGTTTCTTTCCTTTTTTTCTAAAAAAATTATTATTTTTATTTATTTATTTAACTTGCTAAAAGGTACATGTGCTCACTAAAGAGAGACACGGAGAGAGAGCGGGACAGTGAGAAAGCAAACTGCCAGGTCCAGGACTTGAACCGCGGTCGGCCATGTGGGAATCCAGCGCCTTAACCACAATACCACCTGTTGGCTCTAGATGTGGTTTCTAATCAACATCTGCTTCACAAGACAATAGTAATGCAGCTGAGGCCTCTGACCACCAGGGAGTCCCTGAGGCCCACTCCTCCCGGGTATAGAACTGGTCCGGGGATAAATGAAGACCACCTGTACCCTCTGAACCGCAGACTCTCCCACATGGAGGAAGCCGGCGTGCAAACGTGCGCTCCTTCTCGCACCTCCGCAGCTCCCAGGGTGGAGATACCTGCTCAGGGGATCCACGCAGGATCAAGGGAAGTTCACAGCCTCGATACGGCAGGACCCAAGGGTCTGAGGTGAGGTGACGTGAGGTCCCTCATCTAGTCTAATCCCCCGTGCAACACCCTTCAAGGACACCCAGAGAGGGGAAGGGGCTGCCTCTGTCTACACAGCAAGTGCCCAGCCAAGCTGCTCACTCAGGCCTCCTACCGCCAAGCTTCCCCAGGAACCACCCAGAAGGTCAGGCCCAAGCATCCCTCCCCAGAGGGAGACTTTGGCCCCAGAAAGTAACTGAGAAATGTCACGTCCAGGTCCCTCCTCACCCCAGCTCCCTCTGGCACTCTGTTTTCACATGGGGAATTCAGGGCCCTTGAGCCACAACCATGCGGGGCCTCTGTATCCCTGGAGCATCTCCTCGGCCTCCTCAGAGCGAGGCCTCGGCTGGCATTCCACATGTTCTGGGCCTTCTCTCAACTACTCTCAGCGGGGAGGCGACAGCTGACCATCACCTGCCTAGTGTCTCCCAAATTTCGAAATGAGAAACAATGATGCTGATGAATAAAATTAAATAATTTTTTTTAAAACAACAAACAAAAACCACTGCCCAGTGTTTACGCTGATTTGGGTAACCCCTGGGGAAAATACATTAAAAGAAAGGAGCAAAATGAAAGCTGACTGATGAGCTGCCATTTTAAGACTCTAGGCTTAATCAAGCTAAAAGCCTCCTCTCGGGGCCACTGCGATGGTCCCCAGCCGCTGCCAAGTCCCCAGCCAGAGTCACTCTCCTCTAAAGCCACGAAAGAGACCTCTGCAAGCTGCTCCTGAACCTGAATTTCACTTAGGACAGACTTCTCTGATCCCTCCTGACAGCCAATCACCCCTCTCTGCTTAGAGGAAGCTCAGGAGGGGATGGGGCGCGGGTAGGGGAGGTCAGAAGTGGGACCTTCTCATGTTTGGTTCTGCTTCCTTCACTGTCTGCTTGCTTCATAAAAGCTGGTCCCTGGTGGGGCTGTTGCGCCACTAATTAGCTCAGCATTCTTTAAAACGGCAATGCCCAGGCCAGCAGGCGGCATGGAATTAGTTAAGGCTGCTGGACCCCACATGGTCAACTGTGCAGTTCTCGTCCTGGCCCCAGTAGCTTGAAAACACACTGGGCATGTGTGTATGTGCCAAAATCCAGAGAGGAGACTGGAGGAGAAGGGATGGCAGTGTGGCCATCCCCCGGGGGGGTGGGGGGGCATTTACTCACTTTCTCTCCCCCTGTCTCTCTCTGGCAAGTGTACATGCCCTGTAGCCAAAAAAAAAAGAAGTGAGGGTGGTCTTGGACCATGAAAATTTGATGTTAGTCCCCACTCTGTCAGTAACTTGCGATGTAACTTCAAACCAGTCCCTTGTCTTCACTTGGTTTCAGCTTATTCTGCAGCACAATCAGTCCAAAGTGTCTGCTGACTGTTTACCCCACCAGGGGAAAGGGTTGGGAGAGAAAGCAGATCCCTTTCAGCAAGTGATACCAGGATAAATGGATATCCACAAGGGAAAAAAAGTGAGCCTTGACGTAAACCTTACCTACATAATGATATAAGACAGATGTTTGTATGAGGAGTCTTCAAATATTTCATAGAAAATGTGTATTATTGGGGCCACCAGGTGGCATGGTGGTTAAGGGTGCTGGACTCCCACATGGCCGATTGTAGTTCGAGTCCCAGTCCTGGCGGCTTGCTTCCTCGCTTTCTCTCACTCTGTCCCCTCTCTGGTCAAATTAAAAATAAATAAATAAAGTTAAATAAGATGATTATTTAAAAAAAGAAAAACATATTATTATAAAAATACCTAGGCACAGATTTAAAAAAATTCTGCAGCAAAATAAACTCATACTTTAATTCCATTTTCCACCAACTTTTTGACGTTCCTGCATCTAAAGAGATAAAGTTAAACGTGGAGGGTTTTTATTCAAAATGGATAGACTTAAATGTAAAATGTAAACCCTTGAAGCAAATAGGAGACAATCTCCTAGGGAAAAGAGTTCTTAGACATGACACCAAAGGAACGATCCATGAAAGAAAGAATCAATAAATTAGACCTCATGAAAATTAAGGACTCTGCGAAAGACACTGTGAAGAGAATGAAAAGACGCGCTACCGAGTGGGAAAAAATATTTGCAAATCACATATCCAACAAAGGACCTGCATCCAGACTATGTAAAGAACTCTCTACCAACCTAACAGGAAGAAATCAACAATTCCATTTAAAAATGGGTAAAATACTTGAACTGACATTTCACCAAAGAGGATACACAGATGGCAACTAAGCACATGAAAAACCGTTCAACATCATTAGCCATTAGGGAAATGCAAATGGAGCTCGATGGAGGCCCCGCCGCAGGGGCACGCAGCTGAGATGCCAGGCTCTGCGGGCTGGGAGGACCACACGGGAGGCCTGTGTGCAAGGCCTCGGCAGCCCAAAGGCCGGGCACAGTGGTGCGTGGCTGTTACCCCAGCTGCACTGCCACATGGCAAGGTCCTGTCTTACCCACCTCAATGAGATGTCGCTCAGAATCTCCTATCGGAAGACTGAAATAAAATGGTGACGACACCAAATACGGACAAGGATGTGGAGGAACTGGACCACTTTGTGTTCCCGATGGGAATCTAAAACAGCACAGCCACTCTGAAAAACAATTGGCCAGTTTCTTTAAAAAACAGAACAGGCATCTAACATGCAAAACCCGGCACTGACCTCAGGGATAAACTACGTTCACAGAAAAACCTAGACAAGAATGTTCATAGCAGCTCTATTTGCAACAGCCCAAACCTAGAAACGCCCCCGATGGTCTCAAGAGCTGAGTGGTTAAACACACTGTGGTATGTCCATTCCGCGCGTATTAGCCCACTCCTCCAAAATTCAAGCTCACCCAGAATTTTAGAATGCGACCTTACTTGGAAATAGGGTCTCTGCAAATATACTTTACGTTAAAATAAAGTCATACTGGAGTAGGGTAAATCCAATGACCAGTGTTCTTATGTGAAGACCACGTGACAACAAAATCAGAGATTAGAGCGATGCACCCAGAGGCCAAGGAAGACCACGGGTTCCTGTAGACACCAAAAGCTAGGGACAGGCAAGGCAAGACTCTCTCTGGAGCCTCCAGAGAGAGCATGGCCCAGCTGACCCCTTGATTTCGGCCTTCTTGCCTCTAGAACTGAGAAGATAAATTGCTGTTCTTCAAGCACCTCCTTCGTGGTGCTCTGTGTTATGGCAATCCCAGGAAACTCATATATCATGAACACTGCTCAACAATAAAAAGAGCAAATTGATACAGCAACAACCTGGATACGCTCTAGAGACTTACACAGCGCGAAAAGGCCCGTCTGCAAAGGTTACATACCATAGGATCCGTTTACAGGACATTCCAAACTGACAAGATCAGAGTGATGGATCAGTGGCTGCCCGGAGAAGGGAAGGAAGGGCATGGCTACCCGGGGCTAGCGCCAGTTGTTCTAGGGGTGACTGAACAGTGCGTAATACAACAGTTACACGAATCTACACATACAATGAAACCCAGAGATGAACATCCTCTCAAAGAGTGGAGACACGTAAAAACTAGTGACATTCAAATCCTGTCGAATCCGCAGTTCAGCTCGTAATACGGTGCCAGGGTCAATTTCTTGGTTTTGATCATTACCCAATCAGAGGATTCAACCAACCACAGATCAAAAGCACTAAAAATAAATAAATAAATAAAGAAGGTTTCCATAGTGGTTAAGGCACTGGACTCCCACATGGCAGACTGCAGTTCATGTCCTGGACCTGGTGGCTTGAAACTCACGCCAAGGCGTGTGCATGCACGCCCAAGATCCCAGGAGGAGAATGGAAAAGAAAGGATTGTGGTGTGTCCATACCCCCGTCTCTGTCTCTCTCCAGAGAGTGCACACACCCTATAGCAAAAACCTTTAAAAAAAAAAATGGTTGCATCCGTACTGAACACACTTTCCCTCGTCATTCCCTGAACGATACACTACAGAACCTACATAAAATACACGTCATATCATGCATCACACGCCATCTAGAGCTGAGTTAAGTATACGGGAGGGCAGGTTATGTGCTGAACTACACTGTTTCCTCTACGGGACTGGAACATCCGTGGGTTTTAGTATCTGTGGGGTCCTGGAACCGTCTCCTAACACACCAAGGTAAAAGCACACGATGGTTATGAAAAGTGTTAGCACTGGGGACAGTGGAGCGAAGGGACCCAAGAACCCTCTACTTTTCCTGTGACTTCTACAAAGGGTCTTCAGAAAGTCCATGGAAAATGCATATGCTGAAAGAACTATACAAGGATTTCAAATTTTGTTTACACAGAAATAAACTTGGACTTTAATTCCATTTTCCACAAGCTCTTCGAAGTCCCCTCACATGTGAATCTAAAATTATTTCAAAATAAAATGTTTTTAAAATGTAGGGAAGGAGGGCGTAGTGGCATAGATACTATAGTGGTTACATTGCTGGACTCCCACATGGCTGACCGTGGTTCGAGTCTGCACCTGGTCATCTGAAAATCACATAGGGTGTGTGAGCGTGGGTGCCCAAGATCCCAGGAGAAGGGAGAAGGGATTGTGTCGTGACCACCCCCTGTGAGGGGTGCCTTCTCACTTTCCTTCTCACTATTTCAGTCTCTCAAATGAGCGCATGCGCTCTGGCGATGGGGGACTCTTAAAAAAAAAAAAAGTGCAGAGAAGATTCCACGTGTTCTATAAATTAAAGGAAGAAATGTTTCTATTCAGAATTGGCTCCCAACAAGCTCTGGAGTCAGAGGCAGGTTATCAACTTGTCTTCCCTGTTCACGAGGGGTCTTCAAAAAATTTGTGCAAAATGAAATGAAAGCACTATTTTGGTGCAAAAAAATGATGAAACCCCTGCACAGCTTTTTCATAATACCTACTTCCCGTGAATTTAACAGCTCTGGCTAAGTCCCTCTGTCTGAGCCTCAGGTTCCTCACGTGTAAATGCTCACGGAGGAACAACGACACACCGCACACGTACGACCCGAGGATGTCTGTGAGAGCACCTGAGGCAGCGACCTCGATGGTGCTGAGTGATCTCAGTGCCCACCCTCACCCTGCGCAGCACAACTCTTCCGACGTGTTGACCGCGCCGGCTCTTGTACTGCTGCCACTCTTCCC
>NW_006159876.1:3065285-3075108 GCF_000334495.1 Tupaia belangeri chinensis | reverse complement strand
CCCTTGTCGGGGGGCCCCAGCCAGGCTCTGCCAGTCAGCGCAGAGCTGAGAGGGGACAGCCACTGTCCCCGAGAGCAGAGACCTCATGCACATCCCTGTCTTCCTTCCCCTGCATCGTGACCCCAGCGTCACCCCCGTTCAGCACAACTTCAGAGTACTTTTTACACATGTGCTGCACCTCCTCCGAGCCCCGACGGGCCCTCGCTAGGCACAGGGCAGGTGTAAGAAGCCCAGTTTTCCAAGTGGAAGGAGGGGCACGCTGGGAGGTGGGGGCGGAACAGGAAGGAGAGAAGGGACTGGACAGGGGTCAGCCACGTCCTGTGTCCCAGGCACCTTATTTTCTTTCATTGGATTCCTGCGGCATTATATCATGTGGAGAGGACTGCCTCAGTTCAGGGGCCCGCAGGTGATGTTGCAGTGAAGGCACTAGACTCCCGCATGGCTGGCCACGGTTCAAGTCCCAGACAGTGGCTTGAAAATCACGCATGTAAGACTAGCAGTTAGCGTAATGGCTATGTCGCTGGACTCCCATGTGGTCGACCGTAGTTCGAGTACCAGACCCGGTGGCTTAAACTCACGCCGGGCGTGTGTGCATGTGTGCCCAAAATCCCAAGAGGAGAAGAGATTGTGGCGTGCCCATCCCCCGTGGGGGGCGTGGCTTCTCACTTTCTGTCTCTCTGCCTCTCTCTGTCTCTCTGCTCTCTGGCAAGTGCACGTACCCTATAACAAACACACACACACACACAAAAAAAAAACTCTCCAAAAAAAAAAATCACACACATGTGTGAGCGTGCCCAAAATCCCACAAGGAGAATGGAGGAGAAGGGACTGTGGCATGGCTGTACGTGGGGGGCGTGGCTTCTCACTTTCTGTCTCTCTGCCTCTCTCTGTCTCTCTGCTCTCTGGCAAGTGCACGTACCCTATAACAAACACACACACACACACAAAAAAAAAACTCTCCAAAAAAAAAAATCACACACATGTGTGAGCGTGCCCAAAATCCCACAAGGAGAATGGAGGAGAAGGGACTGTGGCATGGCTGTACCTCCTAGAGGGTGATTTCTGTCACTCCTTGTCCCTCTCCAGTGAGCACACATGGCCCTGTGGCAAAAACCTTAAAAAAAAAAATTCAGTTCAGAAAGGTTATGCAACCTACCCAAGGACACACAGCCAACAGGTCGAATGGGGATCACACGGGCACCTGCAGACCAGGCTTCCTTTTCCAGGCCCGGAGCCCACCCTGCGCACACCGCTCACTCTTTTTCCAAGAAGGAGCTGGAGAACCAGCTCTGTAGCCTGGTGGGTAACGGAGCAGGATCCCACACGGCCAACTGTGCAGGCTGAACTCCGGACCTGGAGGCCTGAAATCCACTGGGCACATGTGCATGTGTGCCCCGAATTCCAACAGGACAGACAAATGGGAGAGAAGGGGTTGTAGTGTGACCATGCCCCACCGGGGTGCTTTCTCTGACACTTTCCACCCCACGCCCTGCCTGCGTATGTGCCCTCTGGCAATTGTTGATTTTTTTAGGAGAGATTTTTGCGATAGGACCCGTGTACTCGCAAGAGAGACAGAGAGAGAAGGTGAGAATCACCCCCCAGGGAGGATGGCCATGCCACAGTCCCTTCTCCTCCGTTCTCCTCTCAGGATTTTGGGCACGCACACACACCGGGTACGAGTTTCGAGCCTCCAGGTCCGGAACTTGAACCACGTGAGAGTTCAGGGCCTTAACTACTACACTACCTGCTAGTTCCTGGCATTTTTTTTTTAAGTGAAGGAACTGGAAATCCTTCTTCCTCTGAGGACTCTTCCTGAACTGACCAGACCAGTGCTCTGGCTCGAATCTGCAAGGGCTCCACACTTTCACAACAGGCCATCTGCTTGCACCCCTGGAATCCCCGAAGGTCCTCTGCCTACCCCAGGCAACACCACACCCCTACCTAGGCTGACCCACAGCCCCTCGTACCTCCCAACTCCAGAGAGCCAGATTCTGGTCCATATCCCCCTGCCCCGGGAAGGCTGGGGCCCTCGGAGGACACTCTGGGGGACACTGAGACCACAAAGGGGAAGGTGCTCCCCTCAGGCCCACGGTGGGAGTGGCAGGCCAGGAGGCGCCCGGGCCCCCACGTCCCCCCCTCCATGGCAGCTCCAGGTCCAGGCGCCACAGGCGGCCTGTCAGCTACTCCACCTGCACGGGGCTGCCAGGCCAGCCTCACGCGGCCCCGGCTCCTGCCTTCCATACTCCTGAATCCGGCCCATCTTTCCAGCCCCAGCTCAACCGAGACCTTCCAGATTCTTCCAGCCCACGAGGGTCTCCCTTCCATGGACAGCTGCTTCTACCCTGCACCGCCCTTGGGAATCTCCCGATTCACCTGACTTCACGGCCACCAGGAGCCGAGTTCCCCCTTCCCAGCCAGACCCCACTCCTAAGGACCAGGCACCTCCACCCTCCCCACAGCCCTGGCACAGCAGAGTGCCTAGAAACAGCAAGAGAAGAGAAAACGTAGAACCCTCTTCATCTGAGTGCATGTCCTTCCCACAATCTGTCCATGCGCTTGTCTAACTGGTAGGGGATCTCCTTTATTTTTCCCCAAAATTATGACAGTTGCCGTTTCTCCCCCCCCAAAAAAAAAATCTAGCAAGACCCCCTGCCCATCCTCATATTGCCTGACCACCTCCTCAGAGTTCAACTTTGGGGTAAAACACCGCTTTTAAGTTGAGGCTTGCTCCCCTCATGACTCATTGAGATGCCAAGATCAAACCAAGTCTCCGATCGCATTAAATAAAGCCACATAAAAGCTGCCCCTGCTAACGGCACTCTCCCGATTTCCTCAAGCTGGCCTGCAATAAGTATTCCTAATTGTGCTTGTTAAAAAGTGGATTTATGAATCCCAATTAGGCCGCTTGCACTTACGCAGCAGTAGTTTCCAATACCACCGAACCTTCCTTCTTCCCGAGATGAAATTATTTTTGGTGGGTGACAGGATAATTACTAAAACATAAAAGGACCCACCCGGTACCGCGGCAGCAGCTTCAGCAATTCTGTTAGGGGACCTGGAGGACGAGCAGGGTTTTGATGGCAAATTTAAATCCATGTTGAGCTTCCCCCACCCATAGCCCTCGGCCTTGCAGGCACCTCTTGGCTGGTTCTCCCTGGACTCAGTACCAACCTCTGGGTGCCCTGCCCTCACCCTGTGTTGCCCTTATCCTCACCTACTGCTCCCCAACTAGACCCGTGCTTTTCCTCCCAAAGAAAGTTCTTCATCCCACACAGCCTTCCCACAGCCCTGCTCTCCCCCTTCTTCCTTTAAGACCCAACTCAACTGGCTCTTCCTCCAAGAAGCCTTCCTTCCTTGACCCCTGGCCAGATGCAGTCACCCACAGTTCCTTGCACCTGCAGCTGTTCAAGCTCTTACTGCGTCCAATCCCTCAGCTATAGGTTTGTCTCCTGCACTGGGCTGAGCTCCGTAAGCAGGACTGGGTCTCATCCATCTTGGCATCCCCAGTGCCTGGCATGTGGTAAGCTCATTCATTCATTCAACTTGTTGGAACCCAACTTAAAAATGGACAAAGGCCTCGCTGCCATGGTGCAGTAATAACGTGAACGTCCTGCAAGGCTGAAAGCCAAGTGGCCGAACACTGGTTCAGGTCCCCAGTCAGCCTGGAACACACCAGGAGCACACCTGGGCACCCAGGAGCCTGAGGAGCTGGAGAACTGGGAAGGGAGGGTGTAGTGTGAGGAAACGCCATCGACAGCGCCTCGCTCCCCCATCTTTCCCACGTGCACACATACCTCATGCACATGTGCACATGCACGAGCTCGGTATCACATAAAAACAAATGGGCAAAAGGTCTGAACAGACTCCTCTAATGCATATATAGCCAGCCAGCCAGAGGCAAGCAGGTGAACGCAGCTGAATCCCAGACGGCCGACTGCATGGTTTGAATCCTGGACTCAGTGGCTTGAAAAAAATGCTGGACAGGGACAGCAGATGGCATAGTGGTTCCATCGCTGGACTTCCACATGACCGACTATGGTTTGAGTCCCAGACCCAGTGGCCTGAAACTCATGCTGCTGGGCATATGTGTGTGCGTGCCCAAAATCCCAGGAGGAGGATGGAGGTGAGGGAATGGTGGTGTGGCCATCCTCCTGGGGTGGTGATTTCTCACTTTTCCTCTTTCTTTCTGTCTCTCTGTCTGTCTGTCTGTCTCTCTCTCTCTCTCTCTTTCTCTCTCTCTGGTGAGTACACACACCCTAAGGCAAAAACCTCTCCAAAAAAAAAAAATTAAAAACATGCTAGGCACATGTGCATATGTGCCCAAAATCCCAAGAGGAGGATGGAAAAGGGATTGCAGTGTGGCCATAACCCCTGGGGAGTGTTTTCTCACTTTCTCTTTCTCTTTCTCTCTCTCTCTCTGGCAAGCACACATGCCCTACAACAAATTTTTAAACATAAATAAAAAGACATGCGCATGGCCAATAAGCACATGAAATGATGCACAACGCCACTGACCGTCGGGGAAGTGCACTCTGGATACTTCAGACCCACTAGGGAGGCTACACTGATGAGGACGTGGAGAAACGGACCCTCCCACGCGGCGGGCAGGGATGTAAAACGCTGCCGCCCCTTCTGTACAGTTACCACACAACCCGGAATGCCACTCCAGGTGTACGCCCCACATAGAGGAGAACAGGGCCAGACAGCTGTGACGTGCTGCTCGGGGGAACCAGACCCCACATGGTGACCGCAGTTCGAATCCCTGACCTGGTCAGCCTGAACCACACTGGTACGCATGTGCGTGTCGAGCTGGAAGACTGGAGGAGGGGATGGCGGTGTGGCCAGGCTCTGAGGAGGGGGCTCACTTTTCTCTTTCACACACTCCCAAGCACACGTGCTCTAGCGTGAATAACGAAAAGCATTAACTTAAGTGAAGACACATGTTCACATAAAAGCGTGGACGTGAAGCTCAGAGCAGCATTGTTCCTCATAGCCAGGAAGCACTAACAATCCAAACACCCGTCAGCTGATGGATGGGTAAATGCAATGTGGTATGTCCATACAGTGGGATCTTTTTTGGCAACAAAAAGGAACAAAGCACTAGTTGCTGTTACCACGTGATGAACCTTGAAAACACACTGAAAAAAACAGTCACACGAGATTTCATGCTGTATGAATCCGTGTATACGGAGAGCCCGGAACAGGCAGATCCAGAGAGACAGGAAGTAGACTGGCGGTTGCCAGGGGCAGGAGGAAGGGAATCGGGAGTGACTGCTAGTGAGGACGGGGCTAGGGGAGGGAGATGGTGGTGATCACACCACAAAACAGACTGTGACCTGTGACGGTTGTGCAGCTTTGTGAATGTACTAAAAAAATCATTGAATTGTACGCTTTAAAAGGTGAATTATATGGCATGTGGATTATATTTCAATAACGCTGTTACAGTTGTATTTTGGGGGGTTTTTGCTATAGGGCATATATGCTCACTAGAGAGAGAGAGGGAAAGTGAGTAAACCTCTCCCAGTGGAAGGGCTGCGCCTCAACCTCCTCTTCTGTCTCCTCTTGGGATTTTGGGCATGCATGCACATGCATCCAACACAGTTTTCAACCTGCTGGGTCAGACTGTGCTGCTGGGCATCTGGGATCCTCCACGCCACCTGCTGGCCCGGCAAAAACTTTTTTATGTTATCGTCCCTGGTGGGCTGGCTCCTGAGTGCGGTGGTTAAGCACTATGATAGAAAGCCAGGTCACACAGGGCCAGCCATGTTTGAGTCCCACCTTGGCAACTTACAAAATACATGTGTACCCCAGACCCCGACTAGGGAGAAACGGAGGGAGAAGGCTGCACTGAGACCGCGCCCCTTTGGAGGTCTCTTTCTCTCCTCCCTTCTCTCCCTTCCTCCCCCACTGTCCCCCATGAGCATACATGCCCACTGGCAATTTTTCAAAGATCAGTTGGGGCTAGTCAGATGGCATGGAGGTTAAGGCAGCTGGATCCCACATGGTTGGCCACACAGCTCAAGTCCCGGACTTGGGACGGAAACAGGCTTGGAAAACACACCAAATGTGTGTGCATGTGTGCCCAAAATCCTAAGAGGAAAACGGAGAAGAAGGGTCTGCGGCATGGCATACCCCTGGGGGGTGATTTCTCTCTCTCTCTCTCTCCCTCCCTCCCTTCCTCTCTCCTTCCTTCTCCTCCACCCCTGCAAATGTGCATACTCTACAGCAAACTTTTTTTTGTAGGCACCGTGCACTTGCCAGAAAGACAGAGAGACAGAAAGCGAGAAATCACCCCCGGGGGGATGGTCACACCGCAATCCCTTCTCCTCCGTTCTCCTCTCGGGATCTTGGGCACGCACGCACACGCGCCCGGCGTGAGTTTAAGCCACTGGGTCCGGGACACGAACTGCGGTCAACTACATGGGAGTCCAGTGACAGAGCCATTATGCTAACTGCTGGTCACAGCAAACTTTTTTTTTAAATCACTGGAGCACTCACTATCGGGGGGTAAAGTGGGGCATAAAGACTGAGCCCCAGTGGCCTGAGCCCCCGATATCTGTCACTCAGGGTGGCTGAGTGCTGGGCCTCCCTTGACGTGTCAGCTCCCTGCCTGGCCCAAGAGGGGTAGCCCCAGTGACTGACTACTTTTTCAGGATCAGCCCTGATGAGGGAACTTTTTTTTAGAATTATTTTTATTTAACTTTATTTATTCATTTCTTTATTTCAATTTGACCAGAGAGACAAAGAGAAAGTGAGAAAGTAAGCCACCAGGTCCGGGATTCGAACCAGCACCTTTAACCACCACACCACCTCTGGCCCTGATGAGGGAAATCTAATCAACAGGACGACTTGCGACTCCAAGACACAGTACTGGGGGCAACATGGCACAGGGCTCTGAGGGCCTATTCATGTGGGGGTCTTCCAGGATCACAGCCAGGGTCCTCCCTGGACACACCAGGTGCGTGTACCTGTGATCTAGGCTGGGGGAGGCTGGGGAAGATGGCTGCATGGAGACCCTGTTAGAACTGCCTGTCTCTCTCGCTCGCTCGCTCGCTCTCTCTTTATCTGTCTCTCTCACTCAAGGAAGAAGGGAATGAATAAACTTAAAAATACAATAGTGTATGAGTAACAGTAGGCTCTAGAACCAGGCCACCTGGGATCAATCTCCACTCTGCCCACTACAAGCTGTGTCACCTTGGACAAGTGACTTTACCACTCTGAGCCTGTGCATTCTCGTCTGTAAAATGAGAAAATAAGAACACGAACTAACCCACAGAGCTGGGGTGGGCGACAGTGACTGCACACCTCTGAGGCACCTGCCAGTGTGAGCGCTGGCCGAGGATCAGCTGGCATGTACTTCCCAAGAAGGGGGAGTGACTCCCACTCGATAGTTTACTGGTGGGCCAGTCCTACCCCGTTCCCACTCACCTTCACCAATACCCTGAGCACTCACGTCTAGAGCGTACAGCTCCTCCCCAGCCCGCTCTCCCAGGCCTGGTCGTGCCAGCTGCTCTCCTCCCCTGGCAAAGGGTCTCTGCTCAGCTGAGTGCTAGGAGCATGTGGGTACAGGAAAGGACGTGGCGGCACGGTCTGCCCAGCCTGGGGACTCTGAGACGAGGAGGCAGGTGTGCTGCAGGGAGAGGCCCAGACTGGGCAGGGCGGCCGGCCAGAAGGGCCCGGCCCAGCCATCTGCTCTCCCGGCCGCAGCGAGCAGCCTGGCATGGTTCGCACTTGGTGGCGGCCCACACCTCCCTGAACGCCTGTTAGGAGTGGCGCCAAGCCCGACCTGCAAGAGCCGTTTCCATCACGGAAGAAAGAGAAGCCCAGCCCTGCCCAAGAGGCCCCCGGGGCCCGCTGCCACTACCGTCCACGCTCCACTCTGACTAGAAGCGGCAGGAGAGACCATCTACCCAGGAGGGTGACAGCAGGTGAGGGGGAAGACCAGGGCTCAGTGAGGGCGCCACCCTGCACCCCTGCACAGGCTCCTAGGCTAAAGGCGGATAATGAAAAGGCTTCCTGCTGCCGTTGAAGGCGGGACCCACCTGGTCACCTCTGGTGAGTGCACACACACAGGCATATGTTTAAAGCACACACTCATGTATGGGCACACAAAGCTTATTTCACACCCACAGACACACACACACTCACGCACACATTCACACATACACACTTTTATGAACGCACGGATAAACTGCCAAGTAGGCTTTCATTAATAAGCACACATGCACACCTGGCCACACACTGAAGCATGCATACACACACGGCTTTTTCTTTTTAATTTATTTCAATTTGCTCTAGGGCACATGCACTCCCCAGAAAGAGAGAGCCAGCAAGTCACCAGGTCCAGGCTGGAACCTGTCGGCCACGTGGGAGTCCAGTGCCTGTACCACCACGCCATCTGCTGGCCCCCACAAACGCAGCTTACAGACATGTACAGTCAGACACACTGAAATATGCACACCGTCACTCGTACACACATCCACGCCTGTCCTCACACCTGCGTGAACTCACACGTATGCTCAACCCTCCCACAGGCAATCACACACCTGTTCTCACACTCCCACATCACGTACCCTCACATACATATACTCACTCTTACCCAAGTATCCTTGAGGCTTCCCGCTTTGCTGAAAACAGGTAACGGGGACAGCAGTCTGGCCAGAAGGAGGTTTTCTCACTTGCCAGACTCTCTCTCTCCTTCAGAAAACTGTCACCTGGGCACCAGGTTGGCGTATGGTTATGTTGCTGGACTCCCATGTAGTCGACCATGATTCGAGTCCTGGACCCGGTGGCTTAAACTCACACCGGGCGTGTGTGCGTGTGTGCCCAAGATCCCGAGAGCAGAATGGAGGAGAAGGGACTTCGGCATGGCCATCCCTCTTAGGGGGTGATTTCTCTCTGTCTTTCTGGCAAACGCATGTGCCCTATAGCAAAAAACCTCTCAAAAAAACAACAACAAAAAAAAAACCATCACCTGGGCAGGACTTCCGGGTGGGGAGGCAGCATGAGCAGTGAGAAGTCACAAGGCTGCACCCTCATTCTGGAAGGACAAGCCCAGCTTGCGAGGAGGGTAGGGAAGTACTGCCAGGGGTGGGGGAGGCTCTTGTACCAGGCCAGGGGAAACACGGGGGTTGGGGGACAGCAGCTCATGGAAACATCCTACACGACCTCATGGACTCCTGGCTGTCGCACTCGGAGTCCTCCTGAGCCTCAGTTTCCTCAGAGTCACTGAGGATGAAACGGGATAATGCGTAAAAACTGCCAAGGACGGTGCCCACGCGGTAAGCCTCAACCAGAGACAGCTCTGAGCCTGGGCGTTATGTTAACACTGGGCGTTAGCAGTAATAAAGGCTGCAGCGCCCTGGGGTGTTCCCGTCCCCACTGCACGTGAGAGCAGAGTGCAGCACTGCAGATGATCACAAGGCCCAGCAGCCTTCCAGACCTCGGGACGCCTCCCACTGCTGCCTGCCAGTCCCCACCACGAGGCTCCTTCGTCCTGGCCCCGTTCTGAGCTTCTTGCTGCTTCTCAGGGCAGGAGCGGAGATGGGGGGAAAGGAGCGGCCGACTCCCTCCACCGGGTGCGCTCCATGGGTGCAGTCAGGGCTCTGACGTCTGGGGCCCTGGGCCGATGTATCAGATGCCTTCATCCCGTCCTGCCGAGGACTCGGGGAAGGGCCGACCTAGCCCCTTAGTGGATTCCTTCATGCTTCGGACCTCCTGGTCCCAGCCCCCCAGCCTTGCCATCGAGTCCCATCACCACCTACCAGGGCGTGGCAGCTGCAGGGGCCCGGTGGGGTGGAGCCACAAGAACCCCGGCCCCGGA
>NW_006159876.1:3063581-3065050 GCF_000334495.1 Tupaia belangeri chinensis | reverse complement strand
GCACACGGAGACCGCGGCCCAGCCAGTAAAGAGCCGCTGCCCTGCGGAGGGCTGCCCAGAGGCCTGGTCCCCGCCATGCGGCCAGCCCTGCTCTTCCTCCCGTGCCAGTTTCCTTCAGAGCTGCCTGTGGGCGCTCACAGGGCTGCAGAGCAAGGTGTGGCTGCGAGGGGTGGGGGTGGGAGGGTGAGAAGTGCCCACCCGCTTACGTGCACACAACACAGACACGCTGGAGAGGAGTCAGGCGCTACCGGTGAGAAAGCCAAGCCAGCAGGCTGCTGGGAAGGGCCTCCTCGGCCTCCTAAAGAACAGCACCCCTATCCTGTCCGGGGAACTGCACCATGGCCAGGCCAGCTTCTGTGGCTGCGAGGGGTGGGGGTGGGAGGGTGAGAAGTGCCCACCCGCTTACGTGCACACAACACAGACACGCTGGAGAGGAGTCAGGCGCTACCGGTGAGAAAGCCAAGCCAGCAGGCTGCTGGGAAGGGCCTCCTCGGCCTCCTAAAGAACAGCACCCCTATCCTGTCCGGGGAACTGCACCATGGCCAGGCCAGCTTCGCATGCAGGCTGAGTCATCTCTGGCTGTGGCCAGTGGTGGGGCCCGATCTGTCGACCTCCCACAGCAATGCCAGTGCTGGATGTACCCATCGGCTCCCCCTGCTCCTCTCCACTCCCCTCCCCTCTGCTCTGGGCCCAGAGGCACCCTAGAGCTCCGGCTTCCAGAAGGGACTGGCCAACGGGGCACCTCACAAGACCTTGAGGAGCAGGAGGAGAGCGAGCAAAGTCGCTGCGATCTGGCTGCCAACTGTCAGGCAGCCCCCTGCACAGGACCCCTCGGATCCCTGCGGACCCCAGCGTGGCACTGCTCCCCACGGCTGCTGGCCTCAGGGTGCTGCACCTCTGGAAACAGTCCCTTTCCTAAGCTCTCAACAGATTTCTCAGTTTGAGTGTGTCCCTCGAATCCTGCCAGGAGCCAAGATATCACTCTGGGAAAATGTTCGTGGTGAAATAATGACAAATGACCATGGCCTGGTCGGCCCGTGGTGTGGCGGTTTGGCAGCTGGATCCCACATGCCCAGCCGCACAGTGCAAGTCCCAGAACCGGCAACTTGAACCACGTGCCTGGCACAGGTTGCATGTGTGCCCAAAATCTCGAGAGGAAGGTGGAGGAGAAGGAATTGCAGCGGTGCCAACCCCCGAGGGGTGCTCCCTCGCACTCCTCCCACTCTCTCCAGCAAGTACACTCACTCTATAGCAGATTTAAGCAAAGACAAAATCATGACCAGAAACAACAAAGCCAAACAGAACCAACTTCGGGTCGTCTGGCCTGTGACTTATCAACACCACTGAGCTCTCTGCAGTGGGGTGTCCAGCCTGAATGCCAACCAGGGCCAGGTCAAGAACGGCAACAAGTCCCAGCCTGCCAGGGCGACGGAGGCCTGGACACACACAAGCCTGGCTGGATGAGGTCC
>NW_006159876.1:3061849-3063568 GCF_000334495.1 Tupaia belangeri chinensis | reverse complement strand
TGCAGGCCTGGAGCCGTGGATCTTCCAATTATTCATAGAGGTTGGGAAGACGTATCTTTGTGTGAACTCGTCTCCTGGCTCCTGTGTTTTAAAAGCAAAGTGAGCCAGACGTGTCTGCGGCCAGCGGAGAGCTGTTTGTTCCCAACTTACAATCTGGTACTGAAAACCCGTCTTTGTAGGTGACTCAGCAGGATGACAGCTTTGGTGGCTCTTCCAAGGCTACACACTCCGAAACCCTGAGTCTCCGCCCTGGGGAGGGAAGAGGGACAGCAAGGTTCCCCAGGGCAGAGGAGCCCTTGGCAATGCCCAGACAGCAGGGAGCGGTGGGCTGTGTCACAGCCGGGTCCAGGGCCCCCAGCCAGGGCTGAGGAGCTGGCCAAGATGGAAACTGAAATGAGGCGATTAAAACTACAGGACCCACTGAGCAGCGAACTGGCCTCCGGAAGGCCCGGGCTGGTGAGGGTCTGTCCGTCTCTTTGGTACCAAGCTCTGGTGAGAGGCCACACCAAGTCCCGCCTGAGAGCTGTGGTGCCTGCTTCCTGTCCTGCTGGGGATGGGCACGGAAGCGGCTTTAGCTCCTGCAAGAGAGGGCAATCTGTGCCACTTAAGAAGGCCCCTGCTGTGTCCTCCTTAGGACTGTCAAGTCACTGGTGCCCAGGTGGCCATATCCTGGGGCTTCTTACGCCTCCAGCTGCCCCCAGCCCCGGGCCAGCTTCCAAACCAGCTGAGCAGCGGGGACGCTCCCCACTAAAGAAGCCTCCAGGTACACGCTCCCCGCCTGCTGCATCGCTCCTCCCCAAATCGCTCCAGAACTGCCCATTCCCCGGCCGGTACTGCCCATGTACGGTCAGGCACCGTGAGGCCTCCCCCTCCATAGGTGGCAAGGCCCTGGCAGCAGGCCGGGTCATAAATGTGACACCCCTCAGCGCACAGCCCAGCGTCTAACAAATGGAGGTCCACAAATCTCCCTCTTAGTGGGCATCCCCGGCGGCGTGAGGACAGACAGTAAGAACTCCCGAGCACGGTAATGACGGCCGGCGCCTTGCATTTGCTCAGCACTTTGAACCTCAGGAATAAGAAAAACAGACCCAGTAATAGCAGTGATAGATGTCTTAGATTTGTACAGCACTTTGAAGTTTGCAAGGCACTTTCAGGCTTAATTTTACATCATCTTCAAACCAGCCTTATAAAAAGTTGGGGGGATAAAACAAGAGGGAAAAATGCAAATAATTGAAACCTGTGGCCATGGTGGTGTGCTACGGTTCTTTCTCCGTGGGAGCCGTTTGGAATTCTCCATTACATAGAGTTTTTAAGAACACTTTAGTGTCTAAGTGAAATAAGAGGCATTATCATCGCCATTATTTAATTTATTAATTCCATGAGCAAGAGAGACACAGAGAAAGAGACAGAGAGATAGCACCACCTACAGGGTCTTGATGCTGCGATCCACCCCCACCTCAGCCAGCCTGAGCATGGACATGCATGTGCACACATGACCAGGGAGGCTCCAGACGTGACCCTGGGCCCTCCCCACAGGGGACATCTCACAGAGTGTTGTGGGTACCCCTGCACCATCTGACCCTCGCAGTGCCGTGTGTAACCTGCACCGTCTGACCCTCGCGGTGCCGTGTGTACCCTGCACCGTCTGACTCTCACGGTGCCGTGTGTACCCTGCACCGTCTGACCCTCACGGTGCCGTGTGTACCCTGCACCGCTCGG
>NW_006159876.1:3053173-3061497 GCF_000334495.1 Tupaia belangeri chinensis | reverse complement strand
GCACCGTCTGACCCTCGCAGAGCGCCGTGTGTACCCTGCACCGTCTGACTCTCACAGTGCCGTGTGTACCCTGTACCGTCTGACTCTCACAGTGCTGTGTGTACCCCGCACCGTCTGACCCTCGCAGTGCCATATGTACCCCTGCACCGTCTGACCACACTGGTTTCTTAGAGCTGAAGAAACCAAAGCCCAGAGAAGGGGTGCAGCTTGCCCAAGATACTCGGCCTGTGAGGATCTGCAGAACTAAGACCAGAAAAGTGGCATTCCCCCTCCTGGCCACGTACCATGGCGTTCTTACCCAGAGTGGGTCCCACACACACCATTGCTCTGGGGTGGTCAAAGGCCCTACAGAGAGTACCGTCCCACGGTTTCATAGTAAGCTTAGGAGGTACTGGGTCGAACAAAGCAATCGGGCCTACGTCCCGCAGGACTGCTCAGGGCCGAACCAGTGTTCCCAGAACGAGGCTGGGAAACGTGGGCTTTTTCACACCCAGAGGTGCAGAGGACCCCGGCCGGCTCTGTGGATGAGCACTGGCCGGTGAAGGATGTGTTACCGAGGAACCCTGCCTGGTGGGTGACGGGGAGGTGGGGTGGGGGGACGAACTATGCACCAGGGAGTGGGGGTCTATTCCGGGGTGTGAAAGGCCTCTGGATAATGGCTGGGTCAGAACAGGAGTAACGGACGTGCCGAGAGACACATGAGGTCCTGCCTGGTTCCAGCCCTCTAGGCTCCCAATTTATGTCAGGGCCCCACGAAGCTTCACTGGGGGGCGGGGGCCATTTTCCTGCACGGGCTGCCGGAGCACCTACAGGAGCAGATGCTCCCCCGGCCCGGCCCAGCCGTGATCTGAGCCGCTGACGCACTCCCGCCCGCTCCTCCTCGCTAATCCTCAGCCCTGGACCCTTTTGTGCTTGCACCAGCTTCTCCGGGCTTTCACAGGCCTCTAGGGCAACCCAATTGATGCCTAATCACTAATAAAGCATGGGTTTGTCCATCTTCCTCTCCGCCCTTCTCCCCCTTGGTGGTGCGACCTTGGATCATAGAAAAGTGAGTTCGAGAAAACAAGATGCGCTTTGTGGAAGCTGGAATGCATGCATCCATTATCCCGAATACCAGCAGCTAAGCCTCACCAAGCACTTACTGCCAGGCTCCCTGCTAGAGGTGGCTCACTCATGGTCCCTCAACGACCCTGGGAGGGAGGTGCTGCTGCACAGCCTGGTTTACAGGTGGGTAAACCGAGGCACACATAGGGGAGGGCTCTGTCCCATGTCTCTCTGATGACGAGGTAGAACCCGGCAGGAGGCGTCTGGGTTCAGAACCTCCCACTGCGCTGCCTCCAGCTGGCGGCCCAGGTCAAGAGCCCACAGAGCCAACGTCCCTGATGCCAGGTCCTGAGTCCAGAGCGGCCCAGGACGGGCAGCAGGATTGGGATTCACCGTGCTGTTGCAGACTCAGCATTCAGAGTCCCTGGGCACCAGCTGCCCTCTGAGCGCTGGCCTTCCCTGGCCTGTTGGCCCCACCAAGATGCGAGGTCCTGGTTGGTTTCCTGCCTGGTGCTCCAGTACCCTCAGCACCAGAACCTGACCTTGTTTGCTGGCGTCACCTTCCCACCCTCGAGGGAACAGACCCTGTTCCTTGTACTTCCAGGCTCTGGCTAGAGTCATGCGCCTGATGGAACGAGCTCCCAGGAGGGCCAGGGGTTCCATTAAGGCCACTGTGTGCATAGCCTGTGCCTGCTAGGTGCCGAACTTTCCCGCCATACCTGCTTAACTTCCCGGCAACTTCGTGAGGTGAGTAACAGTTTCACCACGTTACACAGGGGAAACTGAGGCTCAGAGAGGCTAACTAACATCACCGAAGTCACACCGCAGGCGAGCACAAGCTGCAAACGAGGATGCCGTCGGGCCGGGTCACCACCGCCACCTGCTTCCTCGGGTTAACAATGGCAGGCGTGACTAGACAGAGGGCCCCACCACCTGTTCACAGCGCACTGACTGAGCAGCAAGGCGGTGCGCTCCTGGCAGAGCCGTCACCCAGCACCTAACCGCACATGGTCCACGTGGGTGTCCTGCTGAGCACTGAGCATGCCTGGCCGCAGCTCATCTCACGAGACTAAGAAAGCACTAGTGTCATTATCCCTGCTTTGCAGGTGGGGAGACTGAGCTTACTGCGGTCACTGCAGTAAGAGCCTGGCCAGCAGCGACACGTACCCCTTCATTCCCAGAGGGCCCCGCCTTTGTCCAGGGACACGTGTCCTGCAACATGACCCAGTGAGTCTTCATTACCTGCACCAAGCATGGCAGTCCCTTTCATCATGCCAGGGACTGGTTTAGGAAAAGACATGTGACCCTGTTCTGGCCAATAAGATACGAGAAGAGCCTGTTGAAGGGTTTCTAGGAAGGTTTTCGTGCTCTTCAAAAGAGACATCCATAAAGAAATGGGAGCCCCCTTTGCCCACTGGACCTGCCATTTCTGAATGTGATGACTGGACCACAGCAGCCATCTTACCACCATGAGGCTGCGTCTACGTGCTAAGAACAGCTGAAGAGATGGAAAGGACCTGGGTCCTTATTATTCAAGCCTCTGATGCCCTGTTTCTGTTACCTGCAGCCTAACTGATACAGCCAAAAAGAACGTGAACCTCAGTCTCTAGGGCTTAGAAAGCCAGGTTCTCTGAGTTCAAGGCCAGCACCTGCATCCATGCTGCTCTGGAACTGGGTGTCAGGCCATCAACCCAGACAGACCCAGGACGGGTCCAGGCCCTCGACCTTGGGCCTGCCTGGTTATTTCCACATAGAAAACACAGACCAGGCCCCAGGCCCAGTCCAACTGCCCAGCCCGGACTCCCTGTCTTAAAGGACAAGGATCCCAGCAGGCCCCTCCCAGACACCCACAGTGGTGCCTGCCTCTGCCCCTTGGGAACCAAGTCTCGTTTCATTCTCCATCTCTACCGCCTTCCTCTGCCACTGCCCCATAAATCTCCAGTTTATTAATCCTTTACATGAAGCAGTCGGTGCGGGATCCTGATTTACTCCCTGTTCATAAAACGCTGAGAAATTAAAGATGGAAATTACCCAGAAGGACACCGAGCCTCCAGTGGGGAGTCCCAGAGCAATCCTGGCCCCAGCCCAGGTCCTCGCTGCCCTTCCCACCTTCGGAGCCCAGGGACCGGTGATGTCATTTCATTGTCCTCGTCCCAACCAAGGAGCAGGGTCTCCTTCCTACCCTCCACACCTCTCCGCCCATACTCAGCACAGCAGGGAGGCACCAAGCTCCCCTGAAAACTCACTCCGTCTGCTGCTTCTTTCTTGCCAGAAAGCACGTGTGCTTCCCAGAGAGAGAGAGAAAGCACCCTCCTCCTCACGGTCATTGCTGAACCCTCCTCCGTTTTTCCATCCCGTCAGGATTTGGGGCATGCGTGCATATGACTGGCATGTTTCTCAAGCTGCTGGGGCCGGGATTCAAACCGCAGTCAGGCAGGTGGCATCCGGCTCCCACAAGCACAGTACTTAACCACTGCGCTACGGGGCAGGCCCAGAGGCTTCTACTATTTTAAAGATTGTCCTCTTCTTAAATCTCTTTTGCTACACATGGGGGCAGGGGAGGGGGATCGAGTTTGGGACAAAAATTAAGGAGCTAATTGTTCGAGTATTTTAAGTGTCAGAATAAGTAACAAATACAGAGACATGCCAGGAGGGAAAGTGGAAACTGTGTTAAAATGACCTCACCATTTGGGGATCCCACTTGCCCAGGATGATCCTCATTTCTCAAGCTCTGAGCACTATCACTTCACCCCAACACCCCGAAGACCTTCCAGGTACGTAGAACACCAATGTTCCCTAAAACCCAACAGACCCTGAATCTTCCCAGCAAGATTCTGGAGGGACCCCAGGCTCCCGAGACTCCCTCGTCTCACAGCTCACCCCCACAGTGGCTGCCAAATCCCCACAGATCGGGGACAACCTTGAGGTGGGCATCCAGCTTCCATACCAAGGGCAAAACCTCTCCCAGCTCCGCACGACAGCACTTCCTTAGCTCTGCTACATGCTGGCGACAGCACTGGGCCCGTTTGCCCAGGTCTCTCCTCATAAGGCTCTCATTGAGGGCTTGGAGTTAGAGGACTAAAATAGATGCAGAGTGCCAGGAGAACTAAAAGGTACATCACTTAGCCCAGTGGAGGGAGGGGAGTTCAGGGAAGGCTTCCTGGAAGAGGTGGTGTCTGGGAGAGTAAGAGTCAACCAGACGAAGGTGGGAAGGGCACTGCAGTCACACAAGTGCACAGAGGTGAGTGTGACGCAGCCCCGTGTGCCGGGCCTCGGGAGGTGCGGAAGCAGCTTGGCGTTCCCACAGCATACAGCGCAGGTGGATTATGGAGAGGATGCAGGGAGGCAGCTGGGCCTTGACTGCTGTGCTAATGAGCTTTGACTTTATCCCGAGGGCAACGGGGAACCATTAAAGGGTTTCCGACAGGGCTGGGACATGGTCCAGTTTGCACTTTAGAGAGATCCTCCTGCCTGCCTCTGAGAGCGTGGACTCAGGAGGGACGGGGGGCAGCGGGGGTGGACAGAGGGCCCCTGAGCAAGGAGCAGCTCTTCAGCCTGGGGGTGCAGGCCAGGTCTGCCCTGGGTACCACTCAGGGCCACGGCTGAGGCCTGGACGGGACAGGGGACAGCCAGGGGAGGCCTGGGGGCTCCGTGGGGGTGTGGGGAGGGCTGCACTGGCCGGAGCGAGGCACCTGCACCTGTACCCGCCCAGCCCTTCCTGCCTCTACGGAGGGCGGGAGAGGCTCGCGCCTGAGCGATAAGCGAACCGATCAACCTATCTTTTATCTGGGTGGACATAAATCACAGCAGGCAGCTTTTGGGGTGGGTGTCTTTGGTGGCATTAGAAGTATCATTAATTATGTATTAAGTGTTTGAAGGGAAAAGACATCAGTAGCCTATCAGATGCATTTGCATGGTAATAGAGGATTGATTAGATGCAATATCTATGCCGAGGGCTACCGGGATTCGGGGTTTGCAGCGGCACTAAATCACAGCCACGGTACCTCGGCCACGGTAAATAACGCGTCCAAGTCGCTGAAGGGACTCCGGGCGCCTGCTGAGAGCCGGGCCGTCACCTGGCCAGGGCAGGGCCCGCATCCCCACAGCTGAAGCCCACTTCTCCTGGTAGGCCAGCCCCTCCCCAAAGGCCCGGCTGGGTCAGAAACCCCTGCCACCACCCCCCCCAGGTATACAGACGCTCTGAGAAAGGTGGAAAGCTGCTTCCAACCCTGGAATCTGCTAAAGGCTCTTCTGCAACTCCCCCGGGAGTGAGATGCTCGAGGAAAAGGAACTTGCATTTATTGCTGCTCTAACTGCAAGTTGAGAGTCCCCTCTTAATGAGGGATGAGGAGGTGGCGGAGAGGTGCTCCCACGCCTAGGGAGATGCAGGCCCCCAACACCCCCCTTGTCCTGAGCTGAGGTGTGCCTCAGCAGCTGCAGGGGTCACTGGCTACTGCATGCCAGCCAGGGCAGTGCCTACTGCACGGACTGGCTCACTCGACCCTCACAGCAGGCCTCCACCACACAGGGGAGGAGGCTGAAGTAGTGCCCCCCATATTGGCACTCCTCCCTCACCTCCTTCTGGTACGAGGTAAAGGTCACTTGTTTCTCTTTCTTTAGTTTTTTTGCCATAGGGCATGTGCACTGGCTGGAGAGAGAGGGAGAGGGCAAGTGAGACTCACCCCTGGGAGACAGCCATGCTGCAATCCCTCCGTTCTCCTCCTGGGATTTCGGGGACACATGCCTGGCGTGATTTTCAAGCTGCCAAGTTCGGGACTTGAACCGCCATAGGCTATGTGGGAGTCCAGCACCCTAACCAGGGCACCACCTGCTGGGCACCCTCCCAATGTGATTTTCAAGCTGCCAGGTCCGGGACTCGAACCATGGCGTCGGTCATGTGGGAATCCAGTGCCTTCGCCACCACATCGCCTGCTGCCCCCAAAGGTCACCTTTTTATCATGACCTTCCCGGACCATTTTACTTAAAACTGCAACCCCTGCCCAACCTTCCCTCTTGGCCTTTCTTGCCTTTTCCCACTTGGCTTATCACCTTCGGATATCCTGTCACCCTCTAACTCACTGTGCATCTAGTCTGCCCTCCAGGAGAACGGAGCTCCATGCGGGCGGGCGTGTGTCTGGCTGGCGGGGCTCACTGCTGCAACCCACCAGCTATGACGGAGTCTGTACACAGCAGGTATTACTGCACACGGCAATAAATTACTCCATGGGGGAGCAGGGCACAGCCACTGGGCCAAGGTCACCCAGCTGGGGTTCGAACCCAGGCACTGATTTCGGACACAGCGCTCTGCATGACCACACCTCTCCCGTAGGACAGTCTCCTGAATACGACATATGGAGATATTGGGGGGGGGCAGTCTCCCCACTGCTGAGTGGAACTCCACAGGCAGCAGTGAGCGGTGAGTCTTTTCTGTCTCCCTAGGCTGAGCCTTCTGAGAATAGCTGACCCCACCTGACTCTGGGCAAAGACAGGCAGACCTGAGAAAAACCCTTTCCAAGTAACTCCTGTCTCTGCTGAGCTTGGAGCAGCTTCTCACCCGCTCAAGAACCGCTGGTGGCTCCCTACTGCCTGCAGGGAAGGCCCAGATTGAGCACCTAGCTGGTTTCACGTGCTGGTTAACGCGGCGGAACCAGACCCTGTTTCCCAGCCTTCCAAGTTTGCTGTCTCGCCGGCCTCCCGGGACATTGACTCCCTTCTCAGTGGAACTGTGGGCTCATACCGCTGGCTGTCCTAGCCTTCCAGGAGAGGGCAGGACTCTGGCAAAACTTCCACTGTCCCCTCCAGGGGCCAAAGCAGCCCCAGGGCCTGGCTTCCATCCACGAACTCACAGAGGCACAGGGTGCTCTCACCTCCTCTGGACCCAGATGACCCACCAGATGCAGGGCAGGGGAGTTGGCTTTGCACGGACTTCCCAGAAGGGCCGGGGTCGTGACCCAGAAGTGGAGGGAGCTACGGTCCCATGCAGAAGCCTTGGCTGAACAAGAGACCAGGAGGCTGACAGATAAACGCTCCCTCTCCCCGTTCAGCAAACTGCTGCGAGTCACCGAGTCACCGTGGTTCCACTGGGCCTGAAGGAGGCCTCCTGACATCGCAGCCAGCTCTCTCCCCAGAGCCATGGCTGGCTGGCGTGTGCACGCCCTCCCACCTTCCCTCCCTTCCCTTTCCCTGTCCCTCCCGAGACCGTGCCTGCCCCCAGTGGGGCACCAGCACAAGTCTTCCCTCAGTCATTTTTCCAGGGGCAGCCCTGGGTGCCCGGCAGGGCCTTGCTCAGCTAAAGGCACACAGAGAGGGTGAACTGCTGGGCTCTGAGAAGGAAACGAGAGCTGCTGCCTCTGGCCTGGGATCATGGGGACCGGGGTCCTGGGAGGCACAGGTAAGGATTCTCCGGATCCCCAGCTCCTGAGCTGCTGTGCAAACGCTTGGCTTCCACCATGGTTCATGGTTCGGAGAGAGCAGCTCACACTCCCCTGGACCTGGACCTCCCGCAAGCCAGTGACGGGGTTCGAGCTGCCGGCTGGGCCAGGCCAGGAGGCCTGTGGTGGACAGTGGGCACTAGGGGGGAGCAGCACACCATGGAACCTGCTTTCCAGTGAGCGGTGAGGACCGAGGGCTCCCCTCTACTGAGGCCCTGCCAGGTGGGGCCCTGAGCTGAGCCTTTACCTGCTGTTCATTCATGCTGCCAACTGACCCTGAGGGCTGGTATAAACGGGGGCTCTCATTATTCTCCTTTACAAGTGAGAAAGTGGGTGACGTGGAAACCACACAGTTGGACACATCTGAAGAGGAAATATCGGCTCAGGCATGGCCCAGAGAGCAATGCACCTGGGGACAGGCCTCCTGGAAAAGCTGTCTCTGTGGCAGAGGGTGCCTCTAATTACGTCCCAGGCACAGCCCTGCCCGTGTCCTCGCCCCACTGGGTGGAGGGGGGACGGAGGCATCCATATGCCCCTCCCTTGCCCCTACACAGGTGGGTCGGTGGGGCTTAGAAGGACAGGCATGATCTGAGCTGTCTGTCCCTGGCTGTGACCTGCCCTCCAAGGACCTGGGCAGACCAATCTTCTCAGGGTGGGAAAATCTCCCCTAAGCTTCCTCCCAGGCCCAGGGGCTCTCTCCATCGGGCAGGCAGTCACAGCGTCCCACAGGCCGAGGCCTGAGGAAGGGAGCCAGACCAGCAGGAGAGGACAGGGGAAAGCAGAGGTTTCTGGGGAGTCTAGCCCCCCAAATCTGGGAGAGAGGTCTGAGCAGCAAAAATAAAAGGCAAA
>NW_006159876.1:3051102-3052110 GCF_000334495.1 Tupaia belangeri chinensis | reverse complement strand
AAAAAGAAAAAAAAAAAAAAAAAAAAAAAAAAAAAAAAACCTTAACATAATGACCTTCAAGAAGAACAACTACATTTTACCTTGAAAACTGCAGAACTGAAAGCAGTCTGTATAGACAATGCAAATGATATGCAAACACGAATGCAAATGGGCCAGGGCTGCAGCAGCTTTCTTAGCTCCCTGTGCCTCTAGGGGGAGGTAGAGGGAGGCCGACAGAGGGCAATTAGGAGGGCTCCCTGGCGGCCAAAGGGTTTTCTTGGGGAGTGGAGGGAGGAACCTCAGCCACCACAGTAGAGACCCTGACCTGGGGTTCTCTGCGTACTGTGGAGCTTCCCAACTCCCTGAGATCTTCGGGTCCTAGCAGCCCTGCAGTGTAGACACACACACACACACACACACACACACACACACAAGAGCAGTCATGCAGCCATGGAGACACTGACACACAGATGCCCAGCCACAAACACATAGCACAGTTCCGTTCCAGCACACAAGGACACGAGCCCTAAGACGCACACAGACTCACATCACCACCCACATTCAGAAACAAACTCGGGTCTAGGTCCCCACGCACCCAGACACAGAGAGACAGGCCGGCACAGATGCAAGCAGAGGCCCACCTGGAACACACACAGATGCACACAGATAGCAGCCGGCCTAGCGGGGCTATCTGGAGAAGAAAGTGCTTTTGTGCCGGGCGTGCAGCAGGAACTTTAACCCTCGCTGAATCACAAGGCAGCGTCAAGCAGGGGGGTGGTGACCCGAACACTTATGACCAGGGAAAGGAGC
Source organism: Tupaia belangeri chinensis (assembly GCF_000334495.1). NCBI lineage: Eukaryota > Metazoa > Chordata > Mammalia > Scandentia > Tupaiidae > Tupaia > Tupaia belangeri. The sequence continues at coordinate 3,051,321 of NW_006159876.1, read as the reverse complement.
CCCAGTGGGTCCACACTTACCCAAAAGAGTGAGAGAAAGAACCAAGCTTTGGTGCTGTATTTCAATCTTTGCTGGAAGGCACAAGTGCTCACCAGAGAGAAGGAATGGGAGAGAACAATCCCGCATGGGGACTGGGCAAGCCATGGTCCCTTCTCCTCCATCTCTCCCCCTCTTCAGGATTTTGGGCACACACAGACATATACCTGCCGTGTATATGTC
>NW_006159876.1:3041164-3050659 GCF_000334495.1 Tupaia belangeri chinensis | reverse complement strand
AAAGAGAGAAATCACCCCCCAGGGGGGATGGCCACGCCACAATCCCTTCTCCTCCGTTCTTCTCTCGGGATTTTGGGCACGCATGCACACGCGCCTGGCATGAGTTTTACGCCACCGGGTCCGGGATGTGAACCGCGGTTGACTACATGGGAGTGCAGTGACATAGCCATTACGCTAACTGCTGGTCTCATGCCACCTACTTTTGATGGTACCACAATGCGACAGCCTTCCCCACACACAGTGGGGCATAGAAAGTACTGTCAATGCCTGACTTACTCCTCTCCGGCCAGGGTTAACCCCAACTGCTTCCTCAGAGACACTCTGACCCTCCTCTATTCTGCCCTGCCATAACTTCAGCTGGGGGTGCTCTATGATGTAACCTCCCTTAATTCCAGCCTATTAGCATCTCATTTAGAAAGCCACTGCGGAAAGGAGGTCACGCATTTCAACCCAAGTGAGACACACGACTGGACTTGCAGCTGTCTCTGGGTGAATGTTTACCATAGAAGAACGTCTCTTTCCCCCAAAGTATACGAACTTTATATGCTGAGCTGCCCACCCCCTCCTGCACACACACATGCTTAAAAGAAATGTGGTTTTCAGAGCAAAGAATGAATAGACTCTCACTTCCTGCCATTAAGTCGCCTTGGTACTGTGGGCAAGCCACCTGCCCCCTCAGGGTCTGGGTCTCTTCATTTGCCTGTGACGGGTAGAGCACGCTACCCACTCTCTGGCAGTACCAGAGCTCAGGGTGACTGCTGCCCCACAGTGTTCCCCAAAACTGTTCCCTGGCCTTGGGGACTCACTGCTAATACAGGGTTCCCCCGGAGCTAAGGCCTGGGCCCCCAGCCAGGGAGTAAGGACAGGATGAATCCCAGCCCAGGGGAAGGGAGGATTCACCCATCACCCCGGCTCTGGCCCACCCACCGGAGATACTTCAAGAGGCTCAAAAGAGAGGCCACCTAGGAGCGGGGACAACCTTAAAATATAATAAGGCCATGATTATTGGAGTGAGCCAGAGGAGCTGCAAAATGCCAAATCGTTGGTTTCCAGTGTATTTTAGGGCCTCAGACTCCCTTTCCGAATTAATATTCATGGGGACTGGCATGCCATTTATTTGCATATGTAGATTGCTGCTCATTCTCTGCAGGGGGAAAAAAAAGTTTGGGGGTGTTTTTATTTATTGTATTTATTTTAGGCTTGGGTGATAAACCACACAGGTCAAGCAGGGAAAGGGCAGATTCCAAGGGTAGGAATGGGTTTTAAATAGCTTTGACTCTAAGGAAAGGCAGGTCCTGGATACAGGCGAGTCACCTCCTCCCTGACCCGCAGCATCAGTAGCAAGGCAGCCCTCTGAGATCACCCTATGACCCCTACCTCAGGAAGCACGGGCACCTCAGTGGCCCCACACAAGCCCCTGGAAAAGCAAGCACGTCACTGTCACTCAAAGTGACCACCAGGGGGCGGGCATCAGGTTTGGGATGTAATTTGGGGCAAGTCACTTGACCTCCATAAGACCCTGTTTCTGAGAATGATAATCTACTTCGCAAAGTGGCTGTAAAACACAAATGAGAAAATACATGTAACTAAAAAATGCTTACTAAACTGTTGCTTTAGCCCCTCTTTCTGTTGCCGTAACTGAATGCCACAGACTGGGCAGTTTATAAAGAACAGAGGTTCACTTGGCTCAGCTTGGGGGCCAGTAAGTGCATCTGGTGAGGGCCTTCTTGCTGGTGGGGACCCCCTGCAGGGAGCGGGAGTGTGTGTTAGCCCTCCTCCCTCCAGATAAGTCCACCAGTGTCTGAATATGGGCACCACCCTGGAGCTAATCCTAGTGACCTCCCCCAGGCCCCACCATCCCATCACGTTCCTACCCTCTACTACCTCCACAATAACCCAACTTCGAGACGTGAAGGTGGGGTGGATGCATTCAAACCATCACAAGCGTGAAGCCCTAAGGAAAGCAGTCCTTGTTATCAGCCGCCCCCCCCCATCTCCCACGCAGGAAACAGCATCCGCTCCACCCAGGCACCTTCGGGGAAGGCTCTGTGCCTTGCCACTGTCATCCACAGCCTTCTGAGGGTCTGTGAAGAGCAGACAATACGTCTGCTCTTCATCAACTTCACCCCTCTTTTCTGCATCAAATAACACACCTTAACTGCTCCACTAGAAGGCGCCAAGTCCACAATGAGGATCTCGAGGTTCCCGAATTATTCCAAAGTCCCAGGGACACAGTGAAGCAGTGGGACTTAGGAGAATCAGGCTGGGAGAACAGAAGACCCACTGGGTTAGGAGAACCTCAGGAGATGTATGAATGACAGCACACACTGGAAAGATCACAGCCTTGCCCCCAGCTCCTCTCCTGCTGCGAGTGAGCCTGGCAGGCGACCTCCACTCTCCCAGCCTCCATTTTCTCATCTGTAAAATGACAAGAGTTCCAACATTACGGAGCCGTTACAAGGCTGAGGTAAAGCAATTTCTCTTTCTTCTTCAGATTTATTTATTTTTTTAACTGGACCAAAGAGAGAAAGTGAGAATACAAGCCACCAGGTCCGGGACTCAAACCACAGTCAGCCATGTGGGAGCCCAGGGCCTACACCACCATGCCACCTGCTGGCCTGGGTAAAGCAGTTTCTGAAAATCACCTGAGATTGTGCCCAGCACAGAGAAGGCAGTCATTTAATGCAGTCCCTTCCCTCAATTAAGGTTAATGAAAACAGGGTGAAGATGAACTGACTGTTCAGGTAAATAATCTATTCCTGTGATTTACTCATTCAATAAATACTCATCGGAGTGCTTCGTGCCTGCCGGCCACGATGCTGGATGCAGAGGAGGATCTGCCCCACCCATCCTGGGTCTCATCTTGCTCTTCCACCCAACTGGGGAGACCAGGAACACACCAGCAAAATGCTGAGCAGCAGCCTCCGTGGCATATTATTAAGGACTGAATTTGTGGTGTCGGCGATAATTGCTACAGAAGTTCAGGTGAAGGAAGGATCGATTCTTGGAGTTCACTGTGGGCTCCAGTGGTCAGGGAGGGCCTAATGAGGATGCAGCTCCATCGCTGGTCTTGAAGGGGAGGGTGGTTTCGGTTACAAACGGGGAAAGGCAGAACTTGAAGTAGAATCAGCCACGGTGGGGCGTCCTAGCAGGTAAGGATGGGGCCACGGGAAAAGGCAAACTGTGGAGACTTTCCAGTGTGGATGTGAGGTTGGGCTTCATCAGGGAGTATTATGGAAACCATGCAAGGGAACGATTGATAAGAATGATGTTTTAGGGAACCAGCAGTTAGCGTAATGGCTATGTCGCTGGACTCCCACGTAGTCGACCGCGGTTTGCGTCCCGGACCCGATGGCTTAAAATTCACGCTGGGCGCGTGTGCGTGCATGCCCAAGATCCCCAGAGGAGAATGGAGGAGAAGGAACTGCGGCGTGACCATCCCCCCTGGGGGATGATTTCTCGCTTTCTGTCTCTATGTCTCTCTCTGTCTGTCTGGCACATGCACGCGCCCTATAGCGAAAACCTCTCAAAAAAAAAAAAAAAAAGAATGATGTTTTAGAGCCGGCTCCTGGTCCTTAAGGCAAGAGATCCTACATGACCGACCCCACAGTTTGAATCCCAGATCCAGCAGCTTAAGAAACACGTGGGGGGACCAGCAGATGGTTATGTTGTTGGACTCCCACATGTCCAGCCGCGGTTCAAGTCCCAGACATGGAGGCTTGAAACTCATGCCGGGTACATGTGCGTGCATGCCCAAAATCCCAAGAAGAGAGTGGAGGAGAAGGGATTACAACATGACCATCTCCCCTTGGAGGATGATTTCTTGCGCTCTCTCTCTCTCTCTCTCTATCTATCTCTGTCTCTCTGTCTCCCTGGCAAGTGCACATGCCCTATAGCAAAAACAAACAAACAAAAATCTCTCTTTAAAAAAAAAAGAAAGAAAACACACTGGGGCGTTTGAGTTCCGGACTTGGCAGCTGGAGAGTTACACTGGGCACGTGGGCATGTGCCCAAGATCCTGAGAGGAGAATGGAGGAGAAGGGATTGCAGCGTGGCCATCCCCTTGGAGAGTGATTTCTCACTTTCGCTCTCTCTCTGGAAAAAAAAAAATTAAGAGCGAGAGAGAGAGAAAGAAAGATGCCAGGCACATGTGTATGAATGCCCAAAAATCCCAAAAGGAGGGAAAAATGGAGAAGGGATTGCAGCATGACCGTTCCCCATGGTGCTGAGAGGTGTCTTCTTCCTCTCTCTTTATGTCCCTCTGGTGAGCACGTGCACCTCCTGGCACAATGTCTTTTTGATTTCTTTAATGATCTTTTAGTATGAAAAGAGATGTGAGATGGGGAAATGGCACCCAGCGCAACATAACGGGTTTGCAGCTATGGACACTGGACCCCAGGCCATCTCTGCATGAGAATTTGCAGACGACCCTATTTGCAGAGCCCCCCTGCTCCTGGAGACACGGGTCCCCACATACACCCACGTGAAGATACCGGGTAGATGGCCCTCAGCTGAGGTGGAAAGAACCTGACAGAGGGGTTTCACTAGTCAGAGAGGAGGCGTGCCCGAGGACTCTGGATCTTTCTACCCATTTTTAGATCTTTGTCATAGGGCACCCGTGCTCACCGGAAAGAGATGAAGAAAGGGAAGGGAAGTGAAAAATCACCCCCTAGGGGGATAGCTACACCAAAATCCCTTCTCCTCCATTCTCTCCTCAGGATTTTGGGCACGCACATCATGCACCTGGGTCCAGGACATGAACCACACAGCCAGCCATGTGGGATCCAGCTCCTTAACCACCACGCCACCTGCTGGCCCAGGACTCTGGACCTTTGAGAATGCTGTTCAACCACTAAAGAACCAACTTGGGCAGACATAGTCCAGCCCTTGTGTCATGGGAGAGTCTACGTCCCTGCTATTTCAGCTAGTGAGGTTCAGGGTTTGTTACTCATACTCCTGACTCCCCTCCAATCAAGGGCTCTCGTCACTATGGATCCCTGAGCCACAACCATTAGGGAGATAAAAAAGTAGAAGCCCTGGTTCCTGCCTCACTGTGCCATTCCCAAGGCTGGGTGTTCAATCTATATTTTTTTTGTTGTTTGTTTTTGTTTTTAAAGAATTATTTTATTTGACTTTATTTATGAATCTATTTTTATTTGACCAGAGAGGTACAGAGTGAGAGCGAGAGAAAGTGAGAAAGTGAGAAAGCAAGCTGCCAGGTCTGGGACTTGAACCACGGTCCGCCATGTGGGAGTCCAACACCCTTAACCACCACACCAGCTGCCAGCCCCTCAATCTATACTTGATTCATTGATTCTCCCCTTGCCCACTAGTCACAGGACATGTATTTCCTAAAGGCATCTTCCCTCCCCTCACTAAACCTCACCGATTATCTCTTTCAGCCTCACCGTCTGGCCACGACCTCAACATTACTACTGGGTCCTTTCCCCTTCTCTCCCCTCACCTCTCAGGATCAAGTTCAAAGCAAGGTACTTGTGCTTCGCCCAGAGAGACCATCAGCAAAACTCCGGCTTCCTAAATATTTGTTCTTTGAAATGTCTCTCTCAATTAGATCTCACCCAAATGTTTGAGAGTCAGGCAGAAATCCAACTTCCTGCTCCAGAACAGACATGTAGAGCCTGCATAATTACTGCAGCCAGCCTTATTTGCTATAAAAACATGGATTTTTGCTCCTTCTCCACTGTAAAATAATCGATAAATAGAATCCAGATGAAAAATGCCAGCATTTAGAAGAACAAGTCTTTTATAGTTCTTTTCTTTGGGGTCTAATTAACACATTGGGAATAAAGTATGCTGTTACAGTTACCTGAGCGGCTGAGCTGCAGCATAAACTCGCTCCTCCTGGAGAAGCAGCGTCGCATCAGAAATACAGGTGAGTCAGGCTGACAGAGTTTCAAAACATTCTGAGATGCTCAACACACAGATCTGCAAACTGGAGAGGTGGCCATCCTGCCGCCCCAACTGCTTGTTCAACTCCTGCCCCCCTTCCCCAAACACACGTGGCATAGGTACTGTCAAATGAAACACAGTCCCATTAGCAGGAGAAGCGATCTCTCCGACTCTTCTAAATGAAGAAGACCTGTCTTTTTGGACAATGACCACCCGGGCCATGAAAGTTTCATGAGGGACTCTCAGAGAGGATGACACCTTTTCAATTATAGCGCTGCTATAATAAACCCCTACAGAGCCACAGGGCATGGAGTCTACATCCAGCGCAGGACACCTATTTATTCCCTAATTATATTGCAATATATTCTCTCTCTCTGTGTGTGTGCTGATGAAGATAAAATATTCTTTTAATTCTATGGCCTCCTGGGGGGTGAGGGGAAGGGGATCATCCATAAGCCAATCCTAGGAATTCCTGGAGCTACCACAGCTTTTGTTCTAGGCTCCCCCACCACATAGTTTGACGGGAAAAAAAATCACTCATTTTTCCCATGTTCTACCCCACATTGGTTCTCCAAAGTGTGGTCCTAGACCAAGGGCATCAGCCTCACCTATGACCGTGTGAAAAATGCACATTTCTGGGTCTACTCCAGAGCCACTGACTCAGAAACGGAGGGTGGGGCCTAGTGATCTGTGTTTTCACAAGCTTTCAAAGCCGAAGTCTGAGAGCCACTTCTCTAAAAAGAAAAGTATCCTTTTAAATTCAGTCAGACCTCAGGGACAACTGGATTCTGCAGGGGCCAGGCCCCTCTTCCTGCACAGCGTCCCAATCTACAGATCCAAGGCTCCACTTACCCATCTGTACAATGGGGCTCCAGAGCTCCCCGAGGAGCAGAGCACGCTGCACGCAAGAGGCGCACGGTTCCCCGGTTCCCCGGCACCAGTCTCTATGGATACCTAGCAAGATCACAGTTGCCACACTCCCCGACTCCCTCCCACCATAAGAAGCTCCACGGAGCAGTTCTCCAATGGCTCTTCGAAGGTACCAATGCAGCTGCTTCTGGGTTACCCTTGGCAACCAGGAGCTGGGGGTCACAGAAACCCACAGAAGCTGTAAATCTCATAGCCAGCGGCTCCAAACCTTTTCACCTCAGAGCCTTGAACCACTAGAGGGGAGGCTCGGGGTTCTCTTTATCTCCCTGTCCCATTTCAGCACTTCCTCAGCTCTCTTCTGTGTCTTTGTCTCCACTGCACAAATACACACTAGACTCTGGAGGACAGGGCCTAGAATGGCCAGCATCAGGGGTACGAGACTCTCCCTGACTGTCTCCCCGGGGCTGAGACCAGTGTCTGGCACAAAGCAGAAACTAAGAATATTTCACTGACGAAACGTTCTACCGCAGTAAATGCCCTGCCCAGAGTAAGCCCCGAACACTCAAGGATCTGAATTCCAAAAAGAACGGTTGCAAAGAGGCAAAGAAGTGATCGACACCCCTGGGAAGAGAAGAAACCAAAACCAGACTACTTCCCAGCAGACACGACCCTGGGTTCTTGGGTGCCAATGTCCCAGCCAACTGTCCACCTGGATCAGGGCGGGCAGGCCTCTGGGGCAGGTTCTGAGCTTGAGTTCGGAGCCACTGGAGCGTCTCCCTGCCCTAATGCTTCTCAAAGGCCAGGTTCTCACTGGGCCTGACCCTATTGTCCTTCACCGGCACTTAAATCCTGAGCTTTCCTGCCTCCCTGTCAGTACTCAAGGCTTGCGCCTTCCAACTCTCTTCCCCTCCTAGAAATCGACCCCAGGCTGTTCTAAACCCTCCCTTCTCTAGGGACTCTCTAAGGCCGCCCCACCCCTCCAGAAGAGATTCCACCTAAGACCACCTAGTCTCACTTCTGGTTATCGGTCAAAGCTGCTTGTGCCCTGTGGCCTGCACACTATTGGGCTCCACTTACCTCCGGCCCCAGTGCAGGCACAGGACGGTGTGCAACAGACTGTCACCTCCGTGTCCGGGATTTGTCCTTAGGCGATGCCTGCAGCAAGTAACAAGAGAACCCAGAGACCAGCTCTGCCCCTAAACCCACACACATCGTGCCCTGCGCTGTCAACGGTGTGCAGTGAGTGGCCTGACCAGGAGCACCTGCCCCCACTAAGGCTCAGGCAGGGCCGAGTACACTAGTAATAGAAAGGGCCGGGAACTGGGAGTCAGGAGGCCTGGCTGACCATCCCTTCCACCTTATTAAGAGCTCGAACCAAATCCTTTCACTTCTCTGGGACTCAGTCTGCTGATCCTTGAGATGGGAAGAAGAGGTGGCCAACTGCAGTCCTGGGCCTCGAATTTCTGGCTGCTTAAACAATATGTGTGCCATCGAGAGAGCTGGTGAGTGGTGTGCACGGGGAAAACTTGCCAAAGGAGCAGAGGATGGAGCGCTGAGGGTGGCAGGTTCAACGCCCACGGGGCACCTTGCCAAACCTGCAGGAAGCAACTGATCGAAAGACCCTCTCCGCAAAGCCCCCGGCTTTTGGTACCGCTAAACGTCTCCAGAGAATCTCGCCACAGCACTTCAGCACAGAGGGCGAAGCCGGGGTTCCGCTCCTCTGAGAAGCGGCAAGGGCTGGCGAATCCCGACTCCTCGACTCCGGGAGCGGGCGCGAGTGCAGCGGCTCGCCGGCAAGCTCGGACAGCCCGGGCAGGCGGGCCGCACGCGCCGCCACCTGGCCGGGCCATTAACCCTTGCTTCCCCGGCGGAATGCCAGAGAGGCTCGAAACCTGGGCCAGGGAGAGCCGCGATGGCCGGGAGCCCAACCCGCCCAAAGGCCGCTTCCAGCCCGCCGGACGCCCTACTCTATCCGCTCCTGGGGGGCCGACAGTGGGAGAGTCTGAAGCAGAGCCACTTTAATATATCTCCCTGGAAAACATGACCACGGCGGGGTAGACCAGCCTTGCAGCGATCCAGGGGCACAAATCCCGAGACGCGGCTCCTGGCGGGTGGAGCCGGGAGAATGCGGCCGGGGTGCGGGGCCTCGGAGAACCGCCACGCCGAGGCTCCCTAGGCAGGCGATAGCTCCGTCCCACTCGGAGACCTTGACGCCCACGAGGGACGGCTTTGACTGTTTTTAAGCCGTGTATGTGTTTTCTAGCAAACTAGATAAATAAAGCAAGCCCTGGAGGAAGGCGGCTGCACTTCGCGGCTCCGAGGAGCCACCGCGTCCTTGCATTTCCCCACCTCCAGCACCACCGCCCACAGCCGGCCGAGAAGTTGGGAACTTCGGGACCGCGCTCCCGGCGCGCACGGGGAGGGACTCCCCTCTCAGTTAACTCTGGCGGCCGGGGTCACCGCCGAGAGCAGAAGGGACGTCCGGAGACCAACCCGCAGGGCTGTCCCGCGCATCAGACTTTCCCCAAAGAGCCGGGGAGACCGGATAAGGAACGAAATGAAGGGGGTATCCGATCCGATCCGCGCCTCCCAAACGCAAAACCGCACCTGGCACCGGCCGGGGCTGGGCGGCAGCGAGGCGCAGAGCGGGCACCGCTGGGGAGCTGCGGGCGTCCACACCCGCTCCGCGTCCGGGCCCCGGCGCCGCGGGCGGCC
>NW_006159876.1:3038548-3040713 GCF_000334495.1 Tupaia belangeri chinensis | reverse complement strand
CGAGCCACCCCCACCCTCCGTCCCTCGGCCCCTCCCTCCTCCGTCCCTCCCAGCCGCCCTCCTCCCAGCTCGCGGCGCCCTCCTCCGATATCCCACACCCCCCAACCCCCTTTCTCCCTCTTTGGTCCGCTCGGCCCCTGCTCTGGCACGCGCGCTCGCTCGCTGCTCGCTCTTTCGGTCTCCCTTCAGCTTCCCTTTGGACTCTCTTTTCTCGGATTCAACCCTTTGCAGACCTCGGCTCAGCTCCCGACTCTTCTCCTCCTCCCAGCTCGCGGCGCCCTCCTCCGATATCCCACACCCCCCAACCCCCTTTCTCCCTCTTTGGTCCGCTCGGCCCCTGCTCTGGCACGCGCGCTCGCTCGCTGCTCGCTCTTTCGGTCTCCCTTCAGCTTCCCTTTGGACTCTCTTTTCTCGGATTCAACCCTTTGCAGACCTCGGCTCAGCTCCCGACTCTTCTCCCCCCTCCACCACCTTTCCGGTCTCCTTTAGGCGGCTTTTCTCTCTCTCTTCTATTTAACCTTCTAGCACTTCCACTCCCCTTTTTCTCCCCTAGCTCCCCTTTGCCTTTTGGGGGATCGAGGCGGCCTTCTGCACCCTCGGGATGGGGGATTCCCAGGCTCCAAGGGGGCCACGATCACCCCCAGGCCGAGCTCAGTACAGGCCGAGGATGAGCGCGTGGGGCCATGGCTGGAGCCGGGACACGAGGCCGGTGTCCAGGAACGTCTGAGCCGGGAAAGGCAAGAACGCCAGGAGCGCCCGCAAACCCTGAGCCGGCTGAACTGCGCCTGGTACCAGGAGGAAACTGAGGCACGGGTCGCGAGCAAAGCTGTGCCGGAGTCCCTAGTCCACAGAGAGGGGGCATTTTCCCCGCCACTCCTCGCTCCCGCGTAGCACTCCTGGGGCGGGGAGTGGGAGGAGGAGGCGAGCCAGGCCAGGGGAAGACCAGGCTCCTGGCCACAGTGCAGGCACCCCCTTCTGCACTCCTTGTCTTCCCCCACGAAATGAGGGGCTTACTCCTGCCTTCCAGAGATGGGGATGACTGGAGTGTACTTTGCTGGTGGCTTTGTCTCCGTTTCCCCTTGAACTAGAACAGGCTCAGAAGGCCTGGCCTGAGGAAGGTGACTGCCTGCACCTCAGGGAGGCCTGTTTGCCCACAGAGCTGGCCTGTGGCCTGAGGCTTGGAGAGGCAGGAGGTGCACCCCTACTCTTGTCCCTGAGCACCCAGCCCTTCCTCAACGCTGACGTCAGAACAGCTTCCCTTGGGAGCTGCTGGGTGGGGCCCCGCCCCCCAAGCTGTTCCTGGCACTTTCCTTTTCACCTGGGAGGTGTCCAGAGGAGAGATTAGGGCCTTGGTTCTCGGGGGACCCCATTTGTCAGCCCTGCCTCAAGACAGGATTAGGATTCTCCGGATTTCACCCCTGATGACTGGGCCGGTTTGTTCCTCTGCAGCACCAGCCCGCAGAGCCTCCATCCAGCCCCTGGGTAAAAAACCTACTTGGGGTGTTGGCAAAACTCCATCCAGACACCCCTTCGGTTCCGCCTAAGGAGAGCACATGACCCATCCACCCATACCGCTGTTCATACCACAGGAAGCACTTGGCAAGCCCGCCGAGGACCTTCAGCGTGGTGCAAGTGCAGGGTGAGCCCCTCCTTTATTCTGCACCCAGGAGCCTCTCAGCCTCACCTGCCCTAGGCCCTGCAGGCAAACTTTCTCAGACTGCCACCAGCCAGCTGTCTGGCCTTGACTTGTCCTGGCCTCTCTCTGACGTCCATTCCCCCCACCACCATGAAGAAACGCCATGAGATGTTCTCTAAGTTCTCTGCAGCTCTGAGGTGCTATCGTCTGTGGGTCCCCTTGATGCCAAATATATTTGCCTGCTCCAGCACTTACTAGCTGTAAGCCCCGGCAGCCACTGAAGCTCTCTAACCCCAGTGTCTTTGTCAGTAAAATGGGAAGGATAAAATGCCAAGAAGGGGACCAGCAGTTAGCGTAATGGCTATGTTGCTGGACTCCCACGTAGCCAACCACAGTTCGAGTCCTGGACCCGGTGACTTAAACTCACGCCGGGCACGTGTGCATGCATGCCCAAGATCCTGAGAGGAGAACAGAGGAGAAAGGATTGCGGTGTGGCCACTGACCCCGGGGGGGGGTTTCTCGCTTTCTC
>NW_006159876.1:3035366-3038002 GCF_000334495.1 Tupaia belangeri chinensis | reverse complement strand
GGTGATTTCTCGCTTTCTCTCTCTCTGTCTCTCTCTCTGTTTCTGGTGAGCGCATGTGCACTATAGCAAAAATACCTCTCCAAAAAAAGAAGAAAAAATGCCATGAAGATGAAACTTAAGACTACATCGGAGCACAGTTCCTGGCACGGAGTCCCACCTGACAACTGTCAGCAATTAGTATTACCCAGGGTAGTTTGGGAAATCTCCTCTCCACCTTCACATTCCTTTTCAGCTGAGGTCCAACACCCACCACGCCCCACCCTCGCCTCTACATGGAAGCTGTCCATTTGTAAATGTCACACGGCAGCTCCAGGTCTAGGGAGGTGGGCAGGTCTTCCTGGATAACCGTGTCACCCATCTCAACAAGCAATGCCTCTCTCGGTCACACACACTGTCAGACACGGATTGTGTCTGGGGCCTGCTGGTCCCTCTACTCTGGGCTGGGGATTGCCTGGTTTTCTGCCATCCTCTAAAAACTGCACAGATCTATAAAGCTGCACCTTCCTCACCCAGATGGCAGGCCTCCAAGGACACATGTCCCAGCAGAGCCAGAAACACTTTTAGCAAACATCTCTGAGGGTCAGCTTGGGGTCACGCTGGAGCCTGTGATCCATCATTCATATGCCAGTCCCTGAGAGCCTACTTACGGGGGGTGGGGGGGTGCTACTTTACCACCACAACCACTCCCCTCCCCCCCACTGCTGGAAACATGCTCAACACAGCTGCGCCGAGCCTCTTGCCGAAGTTATAACATCTGAAGCCGGGCTGCTCACCTAAGGGACTCATCTGTATCCAGATGCCTCTGTTCCGTGCTAGACATCCTGCTATTGAAAGCTTATACTCTAATGGGGCAGACCAGCGGGAAAAGGGGGGAGGGGGTGAGTGAAGCCCCTGGGAGCAGACGCCCAGTGCACGTCCTTGGCTTCATCCCTGGCTAGCTATGCGACCACAGCAAGTCTGTTTCCACACTCTGCACACTTCAGCCAGGACAGGATAGGAGATGAGGAGGCCCAAACTCTGGTGACTGAAGGGGAGGACCAGCTCCTTAGAAATCAGTGATCAGGGCCCAGCAGGTGGCGTGGTGGTTAAGGCGCTGGGACTCCCACAGGGTCAACTGTGGTTTGAGTCCTAGTGGCTTGCTTTCTCACTCTCTCTGGTGAATGCCCATAGCAAAATAAACAAAATTAAATAATGCTTTTTTTTTTTTTTGTAGAGAGATTTTTGCTATAGGGCACGTGTGCTCACTGTAGAGACAGAGATCAAGAAATCACCACTTCCCCCAGGGGGGATGGCCACACCACAATCCCTTCTCCTCCATTCTCCTCTCGATCTTGGGCATGCACACACACACACACTCCTGGTGTGAGGTGTTTTTTTTTTTTTTTTTTGAGAGGTTTTTGCTATAGGGCACATGCGCTTGCCAGACAGACAGAGAGAAACAGAGAGACAGAAAGCGAGAAATCACCCCCCGGGGGGATGGCCATGCCGCAATCCCTTCTCCTCCATTCTCCGGCAGCCACACATACGCGCCGGGCGTGAATTTTAAGCCACCGGGTCCGGGACGCGAACCGCAGTCGACTATATGGGAGTCCAGTGACATAGCCATTACGCTAACTGCTGGTCCCTCCTGGTGTGAGTTTTAAGCCACTGGGTCTGGGACCTGAACTGCAGTTCACTATGTGGGAGTCCAGCCATATAACCATTATGCCATCTGCTGGTTCCTAAAAAAAATATTTTAAGAAAGAAAGAGAGAGAAGAAAAAGGAAGAGAGGGAGGAAGGGAGGAAGGAAGGAAGGCAGGAAAGACCAGGGGGCCAGCAGGTGGCATGATGGTGTAGGTGCTGGACTGGACTCCCACATGGCTGACTGATTCCAGCCCCAGACCAGATGGCTTGAAAAATCATGCTAGGCACATGTGCATGTGTGCCCAAAATCCCAAGAGGAGACTGGAGGGGAAGGGACTGCAGCATGGCCATCCCTCTGGAAGGGCGATTTCTCACTTTCCCCCTCTCTGTCTGTCTCTCTCTCTCTCTTTCTCTCTCTCTGGTGAGCATACACTCCTTATGGCAAAAACCTTAAAAAAAGAAAAGAAAAATCATTGACCAAAAGGCTGGGCCCGAGGTGTCTCCGAGGCTCGGACTCAGCGAGCTACCCCTTTCCTTCACTCGGATGTTCAGGGAATTCCTTCGTTTTCCTTCCTCTCCCTCCTTTCCTTGCCAGGGAAACCACCGTTTTCCCTCTGTCTTCCTGCAGAGCTCTGGCTCAAAGCCCCAGAGGGGAACCCACAGAACACATCAGGGATGGCTGGCATTTGTTGAAGGCTGTAAAGATTGTGGAACTTGCAGGGTCTTTTAAACTCTTTAGGAGTAAGATGACATATTAGAACGTTTGACTGGGGCGAGAGTACGTGCCCACCAGCCTCTAAGGTACCTGGGCTCAGTACCATGTCTTATTTATCTCCATCTCCAGTCCAAAGCCTCATACAGGGCCTCCTTATTGAAAGAATGAGTAAAATGTCTCCAAGGCATTGATAAGGTCTGCACGTGACACCATTTAAACCTCACCACAGCTCCGTACAGCAGGAACCATCAGCCCTCTTTTTCTTCTTCTTCTTTTTTTTTTTTTTTTTTTTTATTT
>NW_006159876.1:2980440-3035051 GCF_000334495.1 Tupaia belangeri chinensis | reverse complement strand
CCCTTTCTCCCCTTTTTTTTTTTTTTTTTTTTTTTTTTTTTTTTTTTTTTAACTTTCTTTAGAGAGGTTTTTGCTATAGGGTGTGTGCGCTCACCAGAAAGACAGAGAGACAGAAAGCAAGAAACCACCCCCAGGGGGGATGGTCATGCCGCAATCCCTTCCCCTCCATTCTCCTCTCGGGATCTTGGGCATGCACACAAACGCACCTGGCGTGAGTTTAAGCCACCGGGTCCAGGACTTGAACCGTGGTCAACTACATGGGAGTTCAGCGACATAGCCGTTACACCAACGCTGACCCCCATCGTGCCTCTTTTATAGAGTGGGAAATGGAGGATCCGAGACAGTAGGTAGCTTACTCGAGGCCACGTGCCTAGCAAGAGACAGAACCTGAATTCAAACTCAAGCATGTTCAAAGCTCTCTGCTCAACAATAGTGTCTTGGACTGGGGCTAGGGTAGGGCAGGCTGAAAGCCTGCGGCCCACACCTAAAGAGGCCCTCTCTCTAGCTCGGGCCCACACCTAAGGAGGCCCTCACTCTTGGGAGCTGGCTGCATGTGTACAACCCGAGAGAAAATGAGCTTTGGAAACCACTCTGAAAGAATGACAGAGAACTCCGGGACCCTGTGTCCTCGCCATTGATGGGGACCAAGAAGAGACCACTGAACAACTAGGATCTGAGGTCACTCACACTGTCACATCTGCTCACAGAACACACCGACACGAAGCACTCTGGACATGACACACTCACAGCCTGGGGTGATGGCGAAGGCGCTGGAGCCCACAGAGCCGACCTGGCTTGAAAAACACACTGGGCACATAGGTATGGTGTGCCCACAATCTCAAGAAGAGGAGGGATTACAGGTGACCGTTCTCCATGGGGAAGGAGAGTGCTTTCTCATTTTCCCTTTCCACCACCAGCAAGTACACACACCCTCTGGCAAATTAAAACGATATATCCACACACAACAATTTTGCCCAGTACACAAATTACTAATAACAACCGAACACACCTATGTATACACCAACACAACCCAAAACACACCCGACACACACACATAATAAAATTTCTGCACTTGGGACCAGCAGTTAGCGTCATGGCAATGTTGCTGGACTCCCATGTAGTCGACCGCGGTTCGTGTCCCGGACCCGGTGGCTTAAACTCATGCCGGGCGCAACGTGTGCATGCATGCCCAAGATCCCGAGAGGAGAATGGAGGAGAAGGGATTGCGGCGTGACCATCCGCCCTGGGGGGTGATTTCTCACTTCCTGTCTCTCTGTCTCTCTCTGACTTTCTGGCAAGGGCACATGCCCTATAGCAAAAACTTCTCCAAAAGAAAAAAAGTAAAGACGGAGGGCAGGTGGAGACTTGGGGTGACTCTTCTCAAGCTTTTTATGAACCCACAGCCACCAATCGAAGTCTTGATTAACTTGGTTGTATTTATTAAATTGTGTTCAATATTTAATAACTTTGACTATGGATTGAATATTTAATGAGATTGGTCAAGATCTATTTGTGTGTGAACGTCAGAAGTGCCAATTGCTTTGAACTGAGAATTGAGTCTGTGACTCATGCTCAGAAGGTTCGTGCTGGAGAGCTCTCCATTCCATATTTTCATGGACTCATTTAAATGATAGGTTATCATCATGACATTATTACACTGTGATTTATTATGATGCTCTGCTATTATAAAACAAATTATTACACTGGTCCAGAAAATGTGGCATTTAGACTCTGAGTTTCCTTGCAAGCAGGCAGACTTGGGTTGGGCCTTGTGGTCTCCTACCTCCATGTTTACCAGGAAAGGGGGCCAGGTAGGACACTGTGAAATGCATTCTGTTGTAAGCCCCCAGTCTTCCCACAGGCACGAGATGAGCTGGAAGCAATTTATGCGGTATGCTTTGTCCAAGATCACTTTGTCCCAGAGAAGGAGCTCTGCTTTGTGAACTGGAGGCAAGCAACATAAATTTCTGCGTCTTTATTTTACAGAAATAAGAGAATCAGATGCAAAATGACTTTCGGAGGCATCATGCGGATTCAGGAAAGGCCTTAGGGGATTTGAGATTGTGGGACTCAAGGAATGGCTTTAACATATCCATAGGTGCGGATTTCACCTGTGTATTTGGGAAGCTCTCTGGCTAATAAGTGATTATAAAATGTGATTTGTTGGGGCCAAAGTGAAATCAATGGAAACAGTCCTTACGCCACTGCAGGCTGCAACCCAGCAGGATATGAAGTGCGTACTCTAAAAGAGAGCAAAGCATTCTCCAATAATTCCTCTCTCTGCCGCCTCTGTCCTAACCTGATTTGCTTTGATTTGGGGTCCAAAGCAAATGCAAACGAATGCTGCCAAAAGAATGGTCAGGATAGTGAAGCCAGTAGGTGGGAAGCAGCCTTCCAGCGTGGCTGTACTTCTTGGATATTCTTTTCATTTTATTTGCAAAAGATCTTTGGAAAAATGCTACCTTGAAACACGTTCCCTTCTCCCACCTTCGGTAATCTGCCAACCATAAGTCCTACGGGGCCACCACACCGGTGTACCTGCCCGTCCTGAACTGCACGTCGTATTCTGTCTCCTGACTTTACCCTGGCTGCTCTCAGAGCCTGATGCCTTTCCCGTCTCCTTTCGAGCTTGGCAAACTGCAGTTTCATTCTTTAAAACTCGAGAAGGCCTTCCGGGGGCCAGCAGATGGCCTGGAGGTTATGGTGCTGGACCCCACATAGCTGCTGTGTAGTTTGAGTCCCTGTGGCTTGAGAGTCACGCTGGGTGCGTGTGTGTGTGTGTGTGTGTGTGTGTGCGCCCTGAGAAGGGAGACTGTAGCATGGCCACCCTCCTGGGGGGGGGGGTGTTCTCGCTTTTCTCTTTCTCTGTCACTCTCTGGTGAGCCCACATGACCTATAGCAATAAACAATTAATGAATGGGGCCAGCAGTTAGCGTAATGGCTATGTCACTGGACTCCCACGTAGTCGACCGCAGTTCGCATCCCAGACCTGGTGGCTTAAACTCACGCCGGGTGCGTGTGCATGCGTGTCCAAGATCCCGAGAGGAGAATGGAGGAGAAGGGATTGTGGCGTGGCCATCCCCCCTGGGGGGTCATTTCTCGCTTTCTGTCTCTCTGTCTCTCTTTGTCTGTCTGGCAAGCACACGCGCCCTATAGCAAAAACCTCTCCAAAAAAAGAAGAAAAAAAAATGAATTAAATAGAATAAAAGTTTTAAAGATAATAAAGGCCTTCCCTGTCCCTGCTCACTCTGTCTACTCACTTCAGTGAATACTTTCCTTACTGTGGTTGGATGATCTGTTTCCAGGTCTGTCTGTCCCCACTGAGTGGAGAATTTCACGAAGTCATTTCTGTATTGCCAGTGCCTGGTCTAATGATGATGGATGACAGACGGTCAAACCTGGAAATAAAGGGGCACGGGTTTTACTTGTGGCTCTGTATCCATTGACCTGAGTTGAGCAGGATGCTAGAGTAGAAAATATCATCTTTTCCAGAAAGAGATGGACTTTTAGATTCAAGTCAAAACTCAAAGGGATTAGCCACGCCCTTGTTTTACAGATACGTCCTCCCCGTCGTGGTTACCCTGTAACACGCATGTTCATTTGATATTTATGAAGTCCTTACATGCCAGGTTCTTCACTCACTGCCTCGAATCATGCCCCAAATCACTGCATCAGCCCTGGGGCGTTTCTAGAAGCAGCCTCTTCTCTCCAGCACTGGTAGCACTTTCCCTGCTGCAACCAAGAGCCTTTGAGGAGAGCAGAAGAATCTACCAAGACGAGGTTCGGGGCTCCTGATCAGGAGCTTGATATGGCAAGTCTCAGACCCTATGGAGGTACGGAGGGCTCAGCTCAACTCTTACACACCAAGCTACCTGCCCTTCTCTCTCTTTTTTTTTTAAATAATTATTTCATTTTATTTATTCATTCAATTTATTTATTTATTTTTTTAATTTGACCAGAGAGAGACACAGAGAGAGAGAGAAAGTGAGAAAGCAAACCACCAGGTCTGGGACTCAAACCATGGTCAGTCATGTGGGAGTGTCCAGCACCTTAACCACCTCGCCACCTGCTGGTCCCCTGCCCTTCTTTTCTTGAGCGTCCCTGCCCACCTTCGTCCTCCAGCAATGCTGGAAGGCTTGTGGGTGCGTGCCCACTAGAACGCAGCTCCGTGAGCGAAGGCACTCTGCTTTGTTTGCCACTGAGTATCTACCACCCAGAGCGATGCCCGCAATGTAACAGGCCGTCGCGAATGTTTCGTGGATGAATTAGTGCATGGAATGTCGTGCCTTTGCTAGTCACATCTCCTCTGCTTGGAATGTCCTTCCATCTTTTTGCAGCCCCACTCACCCATCCAGCAAGGCTGAACTCACACATTGTCTGCTGAGGGGTCTTCATTCTCTACTAAAGGCCCTGGTTGGATGAACATGCTGCCTCTGGGCTTCTTCGTCTTCTTTTTTATTTTTTTATTTTTTGAGAGGTTTTCGCTATAGGGCGCGTGCACTCGCCAGACAGACAGAGAGAGATATAGAGACAGATAGTGAGAAATCACCCCCCCCAGGGGGGATGGTCACTCTGCAATCCCTTCTCCTGCATTCTCCTCTCGGGATCTTGGGCACACACGCACACACGCCCGGCGTGAGTTTTAAGCCATCGGGTCCAGGACGCGAACCGTGGTCGACTACATGGGAGTCCAGCGACATAGCCATTACGCTAACTGCTGGTTCCCCCTCTGGACTTCTTGACAGCATGTACATGGACCTCTCTCTCTCTTTTAAGTCTCTGTAGGGTACATCAGAGAGAGACAGAGACCAAGAGGGAAAGTAAGAAAGCACCCTCCAGAGGGGATGGCCATACTGCAATCCCTTCTCCTCCACTCTCCTTTCAGGATTTTGGGCACGCATGCATATGTATGTACCTGGTGTGTCTTTTAAACCACCAGGTCCGAAACTTGAACCATGCTGTCGGCCATGAGCGATCCAGCCCCCTTAGCTACCATACCTCTCACTGACCACAGCATACTGCATTTTTCTACACTGGTCGGCTCCCCACACCAGACTTGGAGCTTCGTGAAGACCGGAACCATAGGCCATTTCTCTTCATAGCCTCAGCTCCTCGGCAAGGTGTCTGGACAGAGAGCCCCTCTGTCAAGGTGAACCCCAAGTAGGTGCAGATTGGGTCACACCACATGGGATGGCTGATTCATTTGGTCATTTGGCAAATCCTGATTGTGTATTATGTGCCAAGCACTGTTCTGGGTGCTAGTAATTCAGCACTGAGCCCCGCAGACTAAAGTAATGATAAGGGAGAGCTTGTCACCTGGACACAGCCTGGGTATCTCACCAGGCCAGGTAAGTGGTACACAGAGTCAATATAAATACTATTTTAAACTCAGGTATTTGTAAATAATTATTTGATTTTATCTTATTTATTATTATTATTATTTTATTTGACCAGAGAGAGAGGAAAAGTGAGAAAGCAAGCTGCCAGGTCCGGGACTCACACCAGGTCCAGTGCCTGAACCACCATGACACCTGCTGGCCCTAAACTTCAGTTTTAACCATGATGTTGCTTAAGTTTAGGCAAGAAATTCAGGGTCCTGATAACTCAGTGCTCTTTCCTGGGCTTCAGAGGCCCTCCCTCCATAAGAGGCCTATATTGTAGTCTCCCATGAGACATTTTGGTAGGTTTTTACAGGGTTCCTCTGAAATTCCTTGCACATTTTAAATCTCAATAATTTACCTAGAAATGGTCGCAAATAGCATTAAGTATTTCAAGGCTTAGAAAACACTTCACAATGGTACAAAATGCATTTGTGTTTAAGATCCCATGATAAATAAAAAATTAAAGTCCAATCAGCTTTCAATTCAGTTGAAGTTCAGTTTGCTTTTAAATGCCATTTATGGATTTCTTTGACCATCCCCGCTACCTACATTACATTTAACAAACTTCCATTGAGTCCTTCTACTGTGTCATGCATTATGGCAGGCGCGTAGGAAAACAAGAGTTAACAATTAACAAGACGTGGTCTCGACCTTCAAAGAGCTCCCTGTTCAGTGGGGGAGACTGGGACACGGTGACACCCGTGTAACCCGTGAGACGGAGGAGCTGGGGGAGACTGGGACACGGCGACACCCGTGTAACCCGTGAGACGGAGGCGCTAGGGGAGACTAGGACGCGGCGACACCCGTGTAACCCGTGAGACGGAGGCGCTGGGGGAGACTGGGACACGGCGACACCCGTGTAACCCGTGAGACTGAGGAGCTGGGGGAGACTGGGACACGGCGACACCCATGTAACCCATGAGACGGAGGTGCTGGGGGAGATTGGGACGCGGCGACACCCATGCAACCCGTGAGACGGAGGCGCTGGGGGAGACTGGGACGCGGCGACACCCGTGTAACCCGTGAGACGGAGGAATGCTGCCTCCCAGGCCACCCAGCGGCTAAGGGAGCAGAGGGCACCAGGTGTTCATCTTGCAGCATTGGAGCCAGGGAAGGCAGGATGGAAGTGGTGATACCTACGCTGTGCTAAATAAATGAGTATAGTTTGGTAAACAGTGAAAAGGGGGCCGGCAGGTGGTGTGGTGGTTAAGGGTCCTGGACTCCTACATGGCTGACTACAGTTCGAGTCCTGGACCTGGTGGCTTGCTTTTCTCACTTTCTCTTTCTCTCTCTCTCTGTTCTTATCTGGTCAAATTTAAATAAATAAGTAAATAAATAAAGCTAAATAAAATAATTCTTTAAAAAAAAATTAAAAAAACAGTGAAGGGACTAGCAGTTGGCGTAATGGCTATGTCGCTGGACTCCCATGTAGTCGACCGCAGTTTGAGTCATAGACCCGGTGGCTTAAAACTCACGCCGGGCGCTTGTGCGTGCGTCCCCAAGATCCTGAGAGGAGAATGGAGAAGAAGGGATTGCGGCGTGACCATCCCCCCGGGGGGTGATTTCTCACTTTCTGTCTCTCTCACTCTGTCTTTCTGGCGAGCGCATGTGCCCTATAGCAAAAACCTCTCCTAAAAAATTTTTAAAAAATAAAAAAAAAACAGTGAGAAGAAGGGGAAGGACAGGTTAGAGATAGGGAAATGCTCTAAGCACAGACATAGACTACGTATGGCACACTCCTAAGTGTCATGGATAGCTGGAGCAAATGTAAATGCAGGGAAACGGAGAGGAAGAGGGTGGTGGGCTCTGATGGTGAAGAGCCTTATAACAAGGAAGTGTCAGCAGGTGGCATGGTGATTAAAGTGCTGAGTTTCTACATGGTCAATTATGGTTCAAGTCCCAGACAGACCTGGTGGCTTGAAAATACAACAAATAAATAGATAAATAAATGAATAAATTTAAAAAAAAATAATAATAGAAAAAAACGAGGTAGAATTTTATTCTGGAGATTTTAAAATGCATGATGCCTTTGTATATATAAAGAACACATAATATTCTGTCGTGAAAGAATGAATACCAGTATTATATGTCTTTAATGGCTTACTCTGTGCTAAGCAGCTCCCAGACATTGTCTTTATGACAACCGTGAGACGTAGGCATTGTGATGCCCATTTTACAGATGAGGCGGTGCAGGCTCGGAGCAGTCGAGTCTCCCAGCCAGTCTGTAGCAGACCGAGACACTGAATGCAAATGGCTCTGACTCCAAAACCTTCACCTTAGGCTACAGCTGCAGCTTGTACAAACAGTAAACGGATTCACAAACTAGAAATTTACATAAAATTCTTCTTAGCCTTAGTGTACATCAAAAGTCTTAAAATGTCTACACTCTTTAACCCAGTAATGAGATTTCTGGGAACAAATTTTAAAGAAATAATCAGAAATTCACCCAAAGAGGCATGCACAAAGGTGATTATTGCAATGCTATTTATAACAGAGAAGCACTAGAAGCAATCTAAGTACCCCACATTAGAAAAGGTTTCCTTATAAAGTGGTGGCACTTTAAATGATCATTAAAGTTAGGGTCATGCAGGATAGAAAACTGTATATATGTAATCTCAGGTGTATAAAGAAAACAAGTCAACATGTAATAAACAGTGGCCCCTGTAAAGGAGTTAAAGGTGATTTTTCGCTCCTACATATTCCAAATTTCCTACATTTGAGCACCCCATTCTTGAAATCAGGGAATATGTAGATATATAATGGAAAAATATACAAGGGCCAGCAGGTGGCATGGTAGTTAGGGTGCTGGACTCCCACATGGTCGACTACGGTTCAAGTCCCGGACCTGGCAGCTTGCTTTCTCACTTTCTCTCTCTCTATGTCTCTCTCTGGTGAGTTTGTGTGCCCAATACCAAATTGAAAAAACACTACAAAAAGTAAATAAAGTTAAATAAATAGTTCTTTTCAAAAAATCCAGAGATTGGGTGGTACAGAGGCAAAATGCAGTGCTCTGCTAGGCTGACCCATGTGGGAAGGTTCCAGGTTTGTGTCCAGCGACCGCCCTGAGGCACCCAGGCACCTGCGTGGTCATGATCTATGGTTGACTGACGCTGGGCATAGGTCTCGGCCTCAGGACCCTGCTGCGGGAGCTGACTGTCTGGCTCTGCCTCTATCTCTCCCACTCATGGAAGAAATATACTCCCAAAAAATCTATTCCGTGCCTTGATCACAACCCTGTCAGCTGGGCAGGCCTGGGCAGTCAGCAGCAGGAGAGACTAACAGCCAAATCACCTCCCAGCCACTTGATCCTAGGAAGTCTGAAGATCAAAGCCCTGAGCTGGTGCCCTCGTAGTGACATGCGAAAGAACACATTCAAATCATTCCATTTACTCGTCTTCTCACCTGTATTCAAAGAAAGTAGAATAACTCATCTTCTAATAAAAAATATAAACTGCATGAGGACAGCAGGTGGCGTAATGGTCAAGTTCTGGACCTGGTGTCTTCATTTCCTCTCTCTTGCTTGCTCTCAGTCTCTCTTGCTCTGTCTCAACCCAGTCGAGTTAAAATAAGTAAATAAATAAGTAGATAAATAAAGTTAAATAAAATAATTCTTTAGGGAAAAAAATATATAGACTGCAATGTTCTGGCAGCTTGTTAAATTATCACACTTGTTAAATATTATATGTTTCTTCCGTAGCTTGACAGCGTTAATTTTTCAGGGGAGGTGGAGAAAAAGTGAAGAAAAAACCAGTGCAGAACTTCGGGGCTCAGCCTGGGAACCCGACTGTCTGGTTAAGTGCTGAAACTTACTCTAAAGATTGCTGGGCCTTCTCAGAGGAATTAGAGTTAAGCTAATAACCCAATTTGGAATAATTTAAAGCTCTTTTTAAAGAAGTTTTTGACTCAATTGGGCTCATTATGCATGAGTTTAATGCGTAACAATTTGTTCTTGAAAGCTAACATTATTGTTGGCAATAAAGATAGGAAGTGGAAATAAGTCCCCAATATGTAAAGCAGATTTATTTCTCGTTTCATATGGACTTGTTCCGGGTCTCTGCTTATGAATCACACGGTGCTCCCGCAATGAGATGCTGTCCATGCAGTCGGTTATGATAAATGGCCCGTAATTGGGAATCTGATATTGGTTTTCAATATTGAATTTATCATTCTGTCCTCTTAACAGATATTAAATACTTTTAAGAATTTATCCATTTGCCTGATCTATCTGTGATTTTTCAATATGTAAAATTTATTAGTTTCCTAGTTTTTTGAGATTTTAACAGCCGACAACGTCATTAATAACGCTGAGTAATGGAGCTGACCTCTTTTAAACCTCGTTCCCATCCACTAATCCAGAACATCCAAATTGAATCGAAATGTATTCAATTTAGGGACCCGAAAAGAAAACGGCAGGGCTGGGGTGCCCAGTTGGAAATGTAGCTCCAGCAGGCGCCCACACCACCACCTGCCTCACCTCTTAGGGACCCAGACTGAGGCCTCCCGGGCCTTCGCAGCCACCTCTTCCTCTGCCCCTGGGTGAGCCAGCTCTGCAGCACCCTCTCCTCCGCTGCCTCAGTTTCTTCCGTGCAGGGTGATTGATGATGATAATAACGCTGACTGTCCAGCTCCCCTGCAGAGAGCCTCTGTGAATTAATGGGAGCGATCAGCCTACACGCCCGAGAGTCCCCTCCAGGACAGCACCAGTGCCGCTGGGAATTCTCATCACGCTCTAAGGGAAGGACCCCTGCCCTTCATTGTTGGAGCAGTGCAACGGGAGGTCAAAGATGTCAGGCTGGGTGTCGGAGAAACAAGGCGACAAGAAAACCAGACTCACCTTGACCCCTGGTTCTGTGTGTTCAAGGGCACCCTGGTACGTTACCCCAGGACCGCACCAAGGCAGCTCAGACTCAGAACTTGGGACTGCACTTTGCTATTTTTTTATTGGGGGGGGGACAGGGAGGGGTTCTTAATTGCTAGAGGACACACGTACTTACCAGAGAGAGACAGAGAGATGGAGAGGGAGGAAGCACCACCTAGAGAAGTATGGTCACATGGCAATTCCTTCTCCATTTCTCCATCCTGCTGGAATTTTGAGCATGACACATGCCCAAGTGTTTCAAGCCACTGGGACAGGATTTAAACCACAGTCATGTGGGATCCAGCTTCACCTTAACCACTAAGCCACAGGACCAGCCCATGTGAATTCTTTTTAGTTTTTTGGGTTTTGTTTTTAGGGTATGTGTGCTCACCCAAGAGACAGGGAGAAAGAGAGTGGGAGAGAAAGAGAAATCACATCTCCAAAGGTGGATAGTCATGACACACTCCTTTTTTCTCCATTCTCCGCTCAAGATTTTGGACATGTATGCAAATGTACCTGGCATGTTTTTCAAGCCACCAGGTCCAGGACTTGAACAACACAAGTCGGCCATGTGGGATCCAGCACCTTAACTGGGGCTATCTGTTGGCCCCGCCCATGTGGTTTTTATACCCAGCTGACAAGGCCACATTTCACAGTTCTGTCCTATCTGCTGTTAAGTGGACACTTGCAGACACAAAAGCCTGGAGGAGTGAGCTTTCGAGACCAGGGAACATGTTGGTCACTCAGCCAGGGGCCTGGAGGGGATGGGAGCCAGAGCCATGCACATGTGTGAGACAGAGCCCTGTGACAGGCCTGGGGCCTGGTGGAAAGAAGCCTGAGAGGGACCAGCAGTTGCTGCAATGGCTATGTCGCTGGACTCCCATGTAGTCGACCGTGGTTCAAGTCCTTGACCTGGTGGCTTAAACTCACACCGGGCGCATGTGCGTGTGTGCCCAAGATCTCGAGAGGAGAATGGAGGAAAAGGGATTGCGGCGTGGCCATCCCCCCTGGGGGGTGATTTCTCACTTTCTGTCTCTCTGTTTCTTTCTGTCTTTCTGGCGAGCACATGCACCCTATAGCAAAAACCTCTAAAAATAAATAAATAAGTAAATAAGATTGAGAAGGCACCCTCACTGCATTTCCTGGTTGTGCTCAGAGGACACAGGGGTCACCTTCTCGGGTGACTCCAAGATGAGAAGCCCTGCTGCCTCCAATCTGTGGATCATGAAAATTACTCACCTTTCCCTCCCCAAGGCTTAATTTCATATTCCTGAGGCAGCCTAGCTGACTTTCAGTCCAATGAAAATCAGTTTCCTTGGAGTTTTGTTTACTTTAGGATTATAGACCAAGATCAAACCTATCTGAAGAAACCGGGAGCTGGCAACAGAGACACTGGAAGATGACAAGTTTCCAAAGGGCTCCTGAGCCAAAGGAGAATGTGCTTTTTTTTTTTTTTTTACACTCCTGGCTTAGGAAACAACACCAGATAAGGAGTCTCCATCCAGACCAGAAGCCGCATCTCCAGACTTTCCTTGCGATGTGCTTTCTGACCCAGCGGGACGTGATGACAAGCTGTTATTGAGAAGGACATGCTGCCCAAGCTCCAGACATTTCAGACCCTTCCATGAACTTAGATTTCACTCCCCAGCTCTGCAGTCCCACTTTCCCCATCAATAGCTAACACCCCACGCCCACCCCAATGCAAAAGGCAGCTTCACTCTGGCAGGTGTTTATTGAGCACCTACATTATACGGAGATATGGAAAACACCCCAAGTACTGCCTCCACCATGAGGAGGACCAGAAAGCCCCTTCACTTAGCAGTTCATGATTAAACACTTACTGCATGCCGGCACTGTGCTGGATGCTGCAAAGGGAACAGTTCCTTCCCAGGATGCTTCCCTTACTAGAAAAAGATTTTTTTTAAAAATCTATTTATTTATTCATTTATCTATCTATCTATCTATCTATCTATCTATCTATCTATCTATCTATCTATCTATTGATTTTTTATGATTTTCAAGCCTCCAGGTCCAGGACTTGAACTGCGGTTAGCCATGTGGGAATCCAACACCTTAACCATCACACCCCCTGCTGGCCCTGAGAGAGAGATTTTAACACATGAACCAGGAAACATTAATGACATCTTAAGTTGTGGGGCCAGCAGGTGGCATGGTGGCTAAGGGTGCTGGACTCCCAAATGACTGACTGCGGTTCGAGTCCCAGACCTGGTGGCTTACCTTCTCACTCTCTCTCTCTCTCCCCCTCTCCGGTCAAATTAAAATAAATAAAATTAAATAAAATAATTATTTTAAAATAAAATGTCAAGTTGTATGACAGGGGCTGGACAGTGGACAGTGATGAAAGATGTTCTGTGAGGTTGGCTCCCATGAGAAGGTTCCCAGCTCAAGTGCAGAGACTTCCCTGAGTGCACTGGTTACAAGTTTGTCCATGAGCCAGGGCTGGCTACATCTGGGGGTGGACTGTGGTGTTAGGAGCCTATGGGGAGTGCTGTCTCTATCATTCAGAGAAGAAATAGGTAAGCATTCCCAGCCAGTTACATGGTGGTTAAGGCAGCTGGATCCCACGTGGCTGACTGCACGTGTGGCTGACTGCACGGTTCTGTTAGCCTGGATCATGGGCACATGCGTGCACAAGCTCCGCATGCTGAGGGCGGTCTCAGATGCAAGCCTGGGACCTTCCCACTCGGTCCCGTTGTGTTACCACTGTCTGAGCCAGATAATTACCATCTTTAATAGTCAGCCCTTCAAACACCTGCTTGCCCTTCCACCTGTCGTAGGAAGCAAAGGGGCGGCGAACATTGAGGGTGCACCTATCTCGCGGCAGGAGGCAGTCCGCCCTTAGCAGTCACTGCTATGGGTAGCCCTCCCAGCCACCCTGCATGGTAGATGTCACGCTCCCCCAGGTGCAGAAAAGGAGCCCTGAGCCAAAGGAATAGCATTGTGCACAGGGGTCAGATCCATATGACTGGTCATGGTTCTAATCCCGGCCCCAGCCACTTGAGTAATACACTGGGCACGGGTGTGAGTGTGTCCAAAATCCTGAGGGGAAAGAGAAATAGAGGGAAAGGATTGCAGCATGCCACCCCATGGGGTGGGGGTGCTTTCTCTCTGCAAGCACACGTGACCTCTGGGAGTAAAAATATAGCTAGCTAGGTAGGTAGAGGGTAGATCACTTGCCCGAGACCACTTCGCCAATCACTGACCAAGCTAGGATTCAAGCCTGGGTCTTGGCCCCCGGTGATCCTGTTCTTTTACCACAGAATCACGCGGCTGTAGGAAGCAGACAGTGGCTGTGCCCCAGAAAGGCAAAGCTAGGCCAGAATCTAGCAGGAAGAGGAGCGAAGGGGAAATGGCATGGCGACTGTTCTGCTGGGCATGACCAGGCCAGGTGCTACGGTAGGTAAGAGCAGCCACCACTTCCCAGGGGACAGGTCCCGGAGCTGACGTTCCAACTCTGACCGCTCACCATGACGGCTGCTCCTTAAAGCAAGATGCCAGTCTTCCTGAGGCCACGGGATCTCACAGCTGCTAGAGTCCCCACTCGGACTGTTTGTCCTTCATCCAGAACAAGGCAGGCCAAGCCTGGGCTGGGGCTCAGGGCTGGGCCACCTTACAGCCTTGCCATCTTCCCAGTACAGGAGGGGAACCTTCACTGAACCAGAAAATACATATCTCGTCAGAACTTAAGTGGGTCCTGTTTTAAGCTAAGCTCAGTGTAATAAAATTAGAAGAAAATAGGACTGGGCAGCAGGTGGTGTGGTGGTTAAGGTACTGGAACCCACATGGCCAACTGTGCAGTTTGAGTCCTGGACCTGGAAGCTTGAAAAACATGCTGAGCACGTGTGCACGCATGCCAAAATCCCGAGGAGAGTGGAAGAGAAGGGATTGTAGCGTGGTCACCTCTCCTGAGGGGTGTGCTTGCTCGCTTTCTTTCTTTCTCTCTCTCCCTTTCTGGCAAACACTCGCACCTGATAGCAAGTTTTATTTTGTTTTGTTTTATAAAAAGAACCAGTGGAGGGACCAGCAGTTGGCATAATGGCTATGTTCCTGGACTCCCATGCTGTCGACTGCAGTTCAAGTCCCGGACCCAGTGGCTTAAACTCTCGCTGGGCGCGTGTGTGTGTGTGCCCAAGATCCCGAGAGGAGAATGGAGGAGAAGGGATTGTGGTGTGGCCATCCCTCGGGGGATGGGGAGGGGGAGTGATTTCTCACTTTCTGTCTCTCTGTCTCTCTCCTCTGTCTTTCTGGTGAGTACACACACCCTATAGCGAAAACCTCTCCAAAAAAAGAAAAAAAGAAAAGAAAAGAAAAAGGACCAAAGACACCCCCACTGTCCCTAATCAAGAGCAAGATGAGAAACAAAGACCTCTGGGGTAGCTCATTTGTGCCCCAGGCTCGGTGGATGGGACACATGCTGCTAAGATGCTGCTACTTGGAGGCTGAGGGCACACGAGAGGCCTCAGACTGGCTGTTGGCCAGATGCAGTGCACACCTGCATTCCTAGCTGGCTGGGAGGCTGGGCAGGAGGGTCTGACGTGGGAGACCCTGTCGATATCAAGCTCTCAGGGCCGCTGGTGCAGTGTGGTGCAACCCTCTGTGATGCTAGACCATGTGCGAAGGTCCTGGTTCACAACCTAGAGCCTCCCTGTACGCTCCAGAGCACATGCCATGATCTGGGCTGGCTCAGGCAAGGGGTGAATTACGGCATGGTGGCTGTGTTGGGGGTGTCTCTCTCTCTTTCTTTTGTGGAAGAAACGAATGAAGAAACTTTTTATCTTGGGGGGCCAGTAGGTGGTGTGGTGGTTGGAGGGCTGAACTCCTACATGGCTGTCTGTGGTTTGAGTCCCAGACCTGATGGCTTGCTTTCT
Organism: Tupaia belangeri chinensis; assembly: GCF_000334495.1. Lineage (NCBI taxonomy): Eukaryota > Metazoa > Chordata > Mammalia > Scandentia > Tupaiidae > Tupaia > Tupaia belangeri. The sequence continues at coordinate 3,019,923 of NW_006159876.1, read as the reverse complement.
CACTTTCCCTTTCTTTCTCTCTGGTTAAATGTTTAAAATAATGCTAACAAATGGGATTAAATAAGTACTTTTTAAAAACTGTTTTTTTAAAAAGTCAATTTGGGGCCAGCAGATGGCATGGAGGTTAAGGCAGCTGGATCCCATGTGGCTAACTTCACAATTCAAGTCCCAGACCCAGCCCCTAAAAAACACATCAGGGGACCAACAGTTACAGTTCAAGTCCTGGACCCGGTGGCACAAACTCATGCCAGGCACATGTGCCTGCATGCCCAAGATCCCGAGAGGAGAATGGAAGAGAAGGGGTTGTGGCGTGGCCATTCCCCTGGGGATGGGGATTCATTTCCTCATTTCTCAATTTCTTTCTCTGTCTCTCTCCAGCAAGTGCACACACCGTATAGCAAAAATAAAGAAAGAAAGAAAGAAAAATAAAAAAGGAGAGAGAGAATAATTAAAAGAAAGGTATCACTATCATTTATTTAAAGAGTCTCTTTAAAGAGTTTCTTTTAAAAAGACAGAGAGTTCCAACTGGCAGAAAACACATACGGGGAGCATTCGCTCATTCTCAGGGCTGTTCTGAAGACAAACATGTAGGAAGCCCTGGCTTCCGAGACCTCTTGTCTCCCCGACAAGCAGATGGGGGAACAGGAAAATTACCAAGGGGCAGGGTCTACTAGACAAGGAACCCTCGCCCTGGGTACATTAATGTAACCACAAGAAATGGTTAAATCCTTACACCCTCTTGGCAACAGGAAGCGGGGTTTGATTGTCATGGCCGTCAGGGCTGTGGCAGCCGGCAACGCTAACCCAGCACAGAACTGTCTTTTTTAATTTTTTTTAAGAATTGTTTATTTAGTTTTATTTATTCATTCATTTATTTCACTTTGAACAGAGAGAGACAGAGAGAGATAGAGGGAAAGTAAGAAAGCAAGCTACCAGGTCTGGGACTCAAACCGTGGTAGACCATGTGGGAGCAGCCAGCACATTAACCACCACGCCACCTGCTGGCCTCCCCCAGCACTGTACCTAACAGGGCACAGGGCATAAAGGAAGAGGCAGCTCCTGCTCTGAATATAAACACCTCGCTCCCTACCAGGTCGGTGTCCCAGCGGGGGGGAACTAGCCTTTAGCTACATGGGGACACTCCAGGGCCTCACCCCCACCTGCTACGCTGTTTCTTAACTTTCTGTGAGCAACCTCGGGTCTTCTGGGATCTGCTTGGCTTGCTTGGCCCTCAGCTGGCCCCTGTGGACAACGCTGGGGTCAGAGAACAGGGCAGAGGGCAGAACCAGATGTGGCACCAGGACTCTGGGATGAGCAGAGCAGGCCAGGGTGCCCCAAGGGTAGGGGGAGCACCAGGGCGTGAGTCCGACTACGCTTCACTTCCTGTCACCACTCCCTGCTCCAGTCCCCGTGTTTCTCTTATCGCCTCGTTCCGTGATCTCACACTTTCCCAGTCCTCTTATACACTTTAAAAATCAAGACCTACACCGTAGTAAATTTCATCTGCAGGAGTCTGTGGGACACAGAAGCATTGACAAGTGCCCATGGCCGTCTAAGAAATGTATAAATATTATATATACACATCCGCTCCTTAAGCGAAAGTCCCACTTCCCACTGCCAAATGTTATTTTTTACAGCGGCTCTACGAGATGAGTGAAGGCGTGTATTTCACCAGCGTGAGCCACTTTTTATAGAGTGAAAAGAAAAAGCCCAAACACTTCCACGGCTTCAGAACCAACAGGATTGCGACATGCAAATGAATGAGTCACCTTTGTGACGATTGGCTGCCTGGAGTTTCCTTGTCACACAGGGAGCAGGCTTGGTGGATGTGACTTGTATCCTCCTGAGTCGGGGGAAGATAAAAGCCTGACGTTGCTCCCAGTGAATTATGAGATTTGTCTTTATCAGTGAAAATAAGGTCATCGCGCAGCCTAGCCATGCTGCCATACGTGTGTTCTGTCTGCTTTTCTGTATAACGTGATCCACGGCGCCCGGGCGAGCTGGAGGAACCCAGTGTATAAATTAGCCATTTTAAGATGCTGCATTAAGTCTTTAAGGCCACCAGGGTACCTTCTAATGCGTTGATGACACTCTTCCATAGACGCGGTCTTCTTCACTTCTGACCTGCATTTCTATTACAATCTGGTGAAAAAGGGGGTGGAGGGGAATCTCCTAAGGATACTTGAAACTAGAGAGAAGGAAATATGTTGAACCACAGCTGGATCCCAATTACCAAGCCGACCAGCCAGCCTGGCTGCACAGTTGGTAGCAGGCTGAACCACAGCGCTGGAAGCCACATGACCAACTGGGTCCCAAAGCCCGGACCAACTCGGAAACTCTCTGGGTGTGTGTGCATGTTCACCATCTCCCAAGATTCCGACGAGCCAGGGGGCCAAGGCAGGGAGACTGTGGCGTGGCCAGACCCGTTAAGGGTACTTCTCTCTCTGTCTCTCTCTCCCTTTCTCTCAGGCATGCAGACATGCCCTCTATCATGAATAAAATAAATGAATTTTAAAATGGAGGGCCAGCAGATGGCGTAATGGTTACATTGCTGGATTCTCACCTAGTCGACTGTGGTTTGAGTCCTGAACCCGGCGATTTGAACTCATACCAGGCACGTGTGTGTGTGTGTGTGTGTGTGTGTGTGTGCGCCCAAGATTCCGAGAGGAGAATGGAGAAGGGATTGCTGCATGGCCATCACCCAGGGAGTGATTTCTAGCTTTCTGTTTCTCTATCTCTCCAAAGAGTGCAGACGCTCTATAGCAAAAATCTCTCTAAAAAAAAAAAAAAGAACTAGAGGGCCAGGCCAGCGGTGGTGTGGCAGTTAAGGCAGCTGGACCCACGCAGCCTACAGTGCAGTTTGAGCCCCAGGCCCAGCGGCCTGAAAGATACACTGTGTACATGTGCACTTGTCTACCCAAAATCCTGAAAAGAGAAATGGAGAAGGGATTGTGGCGTGGCCATCCCCAAAAGGCGTGCTTTCTCACTTTCTCTCTTTCTGCTTCTCCCTAGTGAGTGTGTAGTCTCTCTAGCAAACTTTAAAAAAAAAAAAAAAAAAAAAAAAAAAAAAAAAAAAAGGAGGCCTCGTGGTTAAGGAAACTAGACCCCACGTGGCACCCATGGTTGGGATCCTGACAATGGTGTTTTGAAAAGCTGGGCATGTGCGTGCCCAAAGCCACAGAGGAGAAGGGACTACGGTGTGGCCATAACCCCCAGGGTGGGGTGCCCTGTCACTTTTCTTCTTTCTCTTTCTCTGAATATCTCTGTCTATCCCCAGTGAGCACACGTGCCCTAGAGCAAAGGAAAAAAAAAAAAGAGAGAGAGAGAGAGAGAAAGAAAGAAAAGAAAAATTAAAAAAAGAAAGAAGAACAAGGGAAATCATGGGTGTTTTCTAAAACACTGTGTGAGCTGACATTAAATCCTATGAAAAATGATGCTTTTGATACACAGGATTAAGAAACATAAAAATAAAAGATTTTGAAAGTGGTTTCCCTTCCATAGCCTTCAGCCTGGAATTTGCACACTTGGCTTCTCGTAGCTACTTCTGTAGAAGCAAGTGCACCCCCTCCCACCACCACACAGTAGGCCGACTGCTGGGTTTACATCCTTTCTCCTCTCCCACTGGAGCAGCCAGGAGAGTCAGCAGCAGGAAGGGACCAGGGGTGTTCAGAACGAAGACAGACACCAGGCTCTGTCCTGGAGATGGTAAAGGACTCACCAAAGATGCTATGGAGCTATAGCTGCTCCACCCGGCACGCACACACAAGTTTGGGAAACACAGCTGAGAGCCCTCTTCACGAACCAGTGCCCACAGGACCCTCTCATTCATTCAACACGTTCCACTGAAAACCAAGTATGTGCCAGAAGTCATTCTAAGTCCTGGGGAACAGTGAGACAGAGCTCGGCCCCACGGAGCCGATGCCCAGCGGGGAAGACTGACAGCAAACGCGCACACACGACTTATCCCCGATACAGCACAGCCGTACACCTGTAATGAGAAGCGTGTAACATGCTGCATTCTGGACTCCAGTTGCCTTGGTTCAAATCCCACCCACCCTGGTCAATTACTAGTTGTAGAACCGCAGGGGAGTTATTGATAGTTGATACGTTCATTTTTCTCATCTATAAAATGGGCAGCAGGTGGCCTGGTGTTAAGGCAGCTGGATCCCACATGGCTAACTGCACACGAGGTTTCCCGGACCTCGTGACTTGGGAGAACACAGTAGGCACGTGTGCACGCATACCCCAAATCCAGAGAGGAGACCGGAGGAGAAGGGATTGCAGCATGGCCTCCCCGCTGGGGCATGATTTCTCACTTTCCCTCCCTGTCTCTGTCTCCAGAGAATACACTTGCCCTTTAGAAATGTGTTTTGTAAAAATGGAGGTAATGGGACCAGCAGATGGCATAATGGTTACATCACTGGACTCCCACATAGTCAACCACAGTTCTAGTTCCAGACCCAGCGGCTTAAAAACTCATGCTGGGCGCATGTGTGTGTGTGTGTGTGTGTGTGTGTGTGTGTGTGTCCGTCCAAAATCCCCAGAAGAGAAGGGAGAAGGGATTGCGGCATGGCCATCCCTCTGTGGGGTGATTTCTCGCTTTCTGTCTCTCTGTCTCTCTCTGTCTTTTTGGTGAGCGCATGTGCTCTATAGCAGAAACCTCTCTAAAAGGAAACTGGAGATAATACTACCGGTTCCCAGGGCTACTGCAGATGGGCTAACCGGCAGGCGAGAAGGGTTCCGATCAGCATCACGCACAGTCGGTGCTGCCTGTGGTGTTAACGTCAGTCCCCACTTCTCAGCCAGTGATGAGGTGAAGAACTGCAGGTAGAGACAGAGAGATGACAGGGATGCTATTTTATATTGGGGAAGCCTCTCTCTGACAGAGGCCTGAATGAAGTGCAGAAATGAGTCATGTTAATAACCAGGGAAAAGGGCCCAGCCTGGGTAGCACAGCCCCTGATGTGCTGGACTGTGGTGCTGGAGGCCACAGGCTGAATGTGGGTTCGAATCCCCAGATCAGCCTGAGATTCAGGTGTAGGCACCCAAGATCCTGGAGGACCAGGGAAGAGGGATCCCAGTATGGCAAGACCCTACCAAACTGCTTCTCTGTCTCCCCCTCTCTCCCTCACATATACGTACGCACTATCATAAATTAGTAAATAACCAGAAAAGAATATTTTGGGGCAGAGGGGATGGCACGTATGACATCCTGAGGAAGAGCATGCTTGGGGTGATGAGGAAGAGTGAGACGCCAGCAATGGCTCAAGCTGAGGGTGGGAAACGCAATGAGTGAGGGGCCTGGGTCTATCGGGCCTTCTAGGCCATGCCCGGGGTCTGAGATAGGGTGCTAAGAGTAATGAGAGGTCGACGGAGGGTTTTGAGCAAGGGAGAGACCAAATTCATGTTTTAAAATCTTTTGTCCCTCAGAAAATTCAAAATGAAATGACCATAGACTCCAACAATTCCAATACCAAGTACAGACCCAAAAGAACTGTCAGCTAAGGGGCCAGCAGCTCACACAGATGTTAAAGCAGCTGGATTCCCCGTGACCAGCTTGGCATTTTGAGTCCCAGACCTGAACACTTGAAAAACACTCCACGTGTGTGTATGAACGTCCCCAAAATCCCAAGAAAAGAATGGAGGAGAAGAGATTGCAGCGTGGTTATCCCTCCACTGGGTGATGTATCACTTTCCTTCTCTCTTTGTCTCTCTCTCTCTGTCTCTCTCCAGTGAGCACACAGCCTTAATGCAAAAAAAAAAAAAAAAAGTGAAAGCTGATTCTTTTTTTTTTGGAGAGGTTTTTGCTATAGGATGTGTGCGTTTGCCAAAAAGACAGAGAGAGACAGAGATACAGAAAGCAAGAAATCACCCCCCAGGGGAGGTGGCCATGCCACAATCCCTTCTCCGTTCTCCTCTCGGGATCTTGGGCACACTCGTACACATTTCGGCGTGAGTTTAAGCCATGAGTTCTGGGACGTGAACCGCAGTCAACTACATGGGAGTCCAGCAACACAGCCATTACGCCATCTGCTGGTCCCAAAAGCTGAGTCTTAAAAAGACATGCACGGGGACCAGCAGTTAGTATAATGGCTATGTCGCTGGACTCCCACGTAGTTAACCACGGTTCAAGTCCTGGACCCGGTGGCTTAAACACACACTGGGCACGTGTGCATGCGTGCCCAAGATCCCGAGAGGAAAATGGAGGAGAAGGGATTGTGGCATGGCCATCCCCCTCTGGGGAGTGATTTCTTGCTTTCTGTCTCTCTGTCTTTCAGGCGAGTGCGCATGCCCTATAGCAAAAACCCTCTGCAAAAAAAAAAAAAAAAAAAAAAAAAAACCATGCATGGGGGACCACAAGGGGGGTTGGTGTAGTAGTTAAGGTGCTGGACACTCCCACATGGCTGACCATGGTTTGAGTCTTGGACCTGGTGGCTTGCTTTCTCACTTTTCCTTCTCTCTGTGTGCCTGTCTTTCTCTGGTCAAATTAAACTAAATGAATAGATAAATAAAATTAAATAAATAATTCTTGAAAAAAATTAAAAAGACATGCACCTGCACCCATGTTCACAGAAGCATTACTCACAAGATCCCGAGAGGAGAATAGAGGAGAAGGGATTGCGGTGTGGCCACCCTCCAGGGGGTGATTTCTTGCTTTCTGTCTCTCTGTCTCTGTCTTTCTGGTGAGCGCACAAGCAAAAACCTCTCCAAAAAAAAAATTTTTTTTTAAAGAAAATTTACTATTGGGCACATGTGCTCATGGTGAGAGAGAGGGAGAAAGAGAGAAGGGGGGGAAGAAAGAGGGCCTGAGAGAGCAAGCCATCCAGTCCAGGGACCTCAGTCATCCGTGTGGGAGTCCAGCGCCTTAAGCACTGCCCCACCTTCTGGCCCCAGAGCCAACTTCTTTATGGTTCCACTTACATGAGCCATCTAAAAGAGCTGAAGTCAATGAAACAGAGTAGAATGGAGGTTGCCAGGGGCTGGGGAGAGGGGTAAATGGGAGTGAATATTTAGTGGGTATGAAGGTTCAGATTTATAAAATGGATAATTCTGAAGATTGGTTACACAACGATGTAAATAGATTTTTTTTTTTCAATTGTCAATAGGTGTGTGTGCTTGCCAGAGAGGGACAGAGAGGAAAAGTGAAAAAGGACCACTCCCGTGGGGGTGGTCGTGCCACAATCCTTTCTCGTCTATTTCTGCCTCCTTTTGGGATTTTGAGCATGCACATACACATACACCCTACATGTTTTTCAAGCTGTAGGGTCCAGGACTTGAACTATGCCGTTGGCTATGTGAGATCCAGCCATCTTAACCACCACATCACCAGCTGACCCCAATGTAAATATATTTAATGACAACGAATTAGATAGTTAAAAATGGTTTTATGTTGTGTATTTTACCACAATTAAAAAAAAAAAATCTGTGGGGACCAGCAGTTGACGTAATGGCTGTCACTGAACTCCCATGTAGTCAACCGCGGTTCGAGTCCTCGACCTGGTGACTTAAAAACTCACGTTGGGCGCGTGTGCATGCATGCCCAAGATCCCAAGAGGAGAATGGAGGAGAAGAGATTGTGGCATGGCCATCCCCCTGGGGGGTGATTTCTTGATTTCTGTCTCTTTGTCTCTCTCTTTCAGGGCGAGTGCACGTGCCCTATAGCAAAAACCTCTCGAGACCAGCAGTTAGCATCATGGCTATGTTGCTGGACTCTGATGCTGTCGACCGTGGTTCAAGTCCCGGACCCGGTGGCTTAAACTCACGCCAGGAGCATGTGCGTGCGTGCCCAAGATCCCGAGAGGAAAATGGAGGAGAAGGGAATGTGGCGTGGCCATCCACCCTGGGGGGTGATTTCTCGCTTTCTATCTCTCTGTCTCTCTTTCAGGCGAGCACACGTGCCCTATAGCAAAAACCTCTCCCCTCCAAAAAAAAAAATCTGTCTGGAAAATGGACTGGCAACATGTAAGAGTGGATCTTAGAACTGTGGTTACACAAGAAACCAAGGGGCCACTCCTGTGGCCTGGCAGTTAAGGGAGCAAGATCCCACTTGGCCGACCATGTGGTTCAAATCCCAGCCCCGGCTACTTGAGAACCATGCTGAGCACATGTGTGTATGGGCCCCAGATCCTGAAAGGGTGATGAAACAGAGGAGAAGGGACTGTAGTGTGGCCCCATTGAGGGTGCTTTCTCCCCCTTCCCCCCACTCCGTGTCTCTCTGGTGAGTGCCCACTTATAATTAAAAAGAGAGGGAGAACAAAGAAATCACCCTAAGGGCCTCTCTGCAGTGTCATACAGGTGGCGCTACTACCTGGGAGGCTAGAAGCCACGTGGGAGCCCTGGGTTCAATTTTATGGTCTGACCATGCTGAGTGCAGTTTCGTGCACCTGTTATCCTAGCTAACTGGGGAGCGGGGGCAGGAAGACCATGACACAGCAAGACAATGCCAAAAATATCTCTATCTCTCTCCTTTTCTGCCTCTCTCACTCATAAAGGGAAAGAAAACAACTAAAACTTAGTAAAAACAAAACTGCCATTGGGCCAACTGGTGGCATGGTGGCTAAGACAGTTGGATCCCACGTGGCTGACTTTGAGGATTAAGTCCCAGACCCAGCAGCTTGAAAAAACACCAGGCAGGACCAGCAGATGGTCTCATAATGGTTATGACTCCCATGTAGTCAATCATGGTTCAAGTCCCAGACCCGGTGGCTTAAAACTCATGCCAGGCACATGTGTGCAGGCCCCAAATCCTGAAAATAGGGGAGAAGGGATTGTGGCATTGTCATCCCCCTGGAAGGTGATTTCTAGCTTTCTGTCTCTCTGGCAAGCGTATTTGCCCTATAGCAAAAATCTCTCTAAAAAAAAGAAAAAACACACTATGAATGCCTGCATGTAAGCCCACAATCCTGAGAGGAAAATAGAACAGAAGGAACTACAGCATGGCCATTCCCCTCAAGAGGGTGATTTCTTATTTTCCCTCTATCTCTTTCTTTTTCTGTCTCAGGTGAGTGTGCACACCCTATAACAAAACTAAAGAGACAGAAACAAACAATACTGCCATTTTATTATCTTTTCCTAGTCGTGCGGGTCAGCTGGGCTCAGCTGGGTGGTTCTTCTGCTCCATGTGGCGTCAGTCATATCAGCACACAACTGGCTGAGCCGTCCATGAAGCTCATTCACATATCTGGCACCTTTGTGGGGACAGTGAAAAGGACAGGCTCAGTGGGACTCCCGTGATTAGGCCTCTTTCTCCCTCCATGAAGTGATCTCTCACTTAGGTCTCCAGCAGAGTACCTGAACTTTTCATAAATGACTCAGGGCTCTCAGAAGTACAAACGCCTTCTTGTTACTTCGGTCACAGATAAACATCACATTCTCCACGCTGTGCAAAGTAGTCCCAGCAACGCCACCTGCTGGCCATCGCTGCTGCCGCCACTAACTCAAAGCGAGCCAGGCCAGCGGAGATTCTCAGGGGGAAGGCATGACTCCAAGGAGGCCTGGTTCACTGGGGGTCATACTTGGAGACTAATCATACAGGAGCCCATTGTAGCAACCGAGGTTGCGAACAAATAATGACAGGCGGGGTGGTAAGAAATGCTTAACTTGGAATACATTTTTCCTTTTCTTTCCTTTTTTTTTTTTTTAAGAGAGAGATTTTTGCTCTAGGGTACATGCACTCTCAAGAGAGACAGAGAGATAGTAAGTGAGAAATCACCCTCCAGGGGGGATGGCCACCCCACAATCCCCTCTTCTCCATTCTCCCCTTGGGATTTTCAGCACACACAAACACGTGCCTGATGTGAATATTAAGCCTCTGGGTCTGGGATTTGAACCACAGTCGGCCATGTGGCAGTCCAGCAACATAACCATTACACCATTCATTACATAAGCATCACGCTGGTCCCAACTTGGAATATATTACTTTCTGATAACTCAGATATGGGGCAAGAGGGGAAAAAGGAACCAAGAATGGGTCTAGGGCTTTGGCTGAGGCCCCTGGATGAGCAGTGTCAGCAAGAGCAGAGAGCTGGAAGCCTTGGGGTCAAATCCATCCTCTTCCGTTGGTCTCCATATTACTTTGGTTACCGCAACCTCTCTGGGCTGAAAGGTGAAGACGAAAGTATCTGCTCACTCTGTGACCACAGGATCAAATGAAACCTTGCCCATAACAGCAATCGTGTTGAGGTTGTTACATATGCAGTGGCCACAGGAAAACCACTGCCTTGAATCATAAAATCTGGTTCCACTCCCAGGTCTGTCTTAGACTTGCTGAAAGAACTCGGGCAAGTCGTTCAACTCGCTTTGTCTGTTTCCTTCTGCATAAAAATCAGGCAGGCCGCAATATCTGTGTAGCCTGTGCCAAAGACGTTTCTATGAAAATCCATCTTAAGAACACAGAGCATTTGTGAAAAGGCATGAAATAGCAAGCAAAAAAGATTATTATTATATCACTAATTATGGACCCAATAGCTAGGCTTGGAGGAAAAACAAACAAAACAAAAAAACAACAGGGTAGGAGCTATAAAACCCACCCTTTCTCATGTGACCCAGGGTTCCAGGCTTGGCGTAAGACATAGCCGTGGGAGACTACCTTTCCGAGCTGCTGTAAAACACAACCCATAATTGCAAGTCAATCATGCACGAGGCTGAGAGTCGGTGAGTTAATCGTAATAATGCAATAGGGACAACAAGCTTGTATTTGTAACTCTTTGACTCTGAGGGGGACTGTTTGTTGCTAGGTTTTTTACTGTGCTGGCCAACGAAGGGGTGAAGGCAGCGGGTCACGTCATGAAAGCAAAGAAAACAGCAGGGGCTGTGGGAAGAAAGACCCAAATAAACCCCACTTCTCAAAGTGGGTGTGTGACGTCCAGAACCAGACTGGGTTCTGGAACCCAGAGCAAGGACTCCAACCTCCCCAGTGACCAGAGAGTCATCGGGTTTCAAGGCCTCATCTGAAAGACACCCCCACACTACATAACCTGGCGTTCAGTTATTCTCTGCAGAAGACAGAGGAGGACGTGAACTCCAGTGCTGAGCCAGTCAGAGCTGCCGTTGAAACACTGAGCCAACCCCTTCGGGTAGGGCAGCACACACGCCCCGAGGACGCCGAAGCCGGCATGGCCTTTTGAAAAGCCTGCTTCTGTTTTCATTATCATTTAAGGCTGTAGTCAGTGTTGAACGATAATAAGAAACAGGCATGGGGAGGGAGGGGGGGAATGCACCCAAATCTCAAGCTCGTACACAATGAAAGCGCTATTATAGACTTTTGTGAATATAAATAGTTTTTTTAACGAGGCTGCTAAGACCGGCATCTTAGACGCTACCTGAAAAAGGGTCATGTTTATATATTCCAGCATTGCACCCTCACCAGTCTCGGCTCGCAGCCACGAGCGGGCAGGGTAATTTTTTGGAATGAATATCAATGCAGTCCGGTGGTGGGGTGAAGGAGGGAAGCGTGGATCGGAGTGAAGGGAGCACGAAGGGCGGAGGAAAGGGACTTGACGCTCGATGGGGCGAAATCGGAGAAGACAAGGGAATAAAAAGAATGAAAGGAGGAAGGAGTGGTTTACGGGAACCCTGTTCAACAGTGCACCGGCAATGTACCTCGGCACAGGCTTCCCCGCCATGTTGTCCTCACGTCTGGTGACAATCCCAGTGTGTGAGTGTCTCTGCCTTCTTCCAACCTGGTGGAGGCACTGCGCCATTACTGAGTGCTGGGCAGAAACGCAGGGTCGCTGTCGGTATTTCCCTTCACACCCCATCATAGAGGGCACTGGGCTGCACGAGAGGGGTCCTGTAATGACAAGACCTGGCTGAGCGGCAAAGTGTGACATGTGCACGCCCAGTTCATCCCTTTGCCTGCCAGACTGAAGGGACGTGGCGGGAACGCCCTGCGGAGTGACACAGACACCCAGACGTGCCGGGCCACACAAGCGGAGAGGGCCAGACTCAGACGCAGGTGCCAGAGAGACCGCCTGGGGCAGAAAGGAGCCATCCCCAGGGCTACTTTGCCATGTGCTCCGGTCACTCCAAGAGACCTGTGGACCTTGGGACCCGAGCCTCATCACCTCTCTCTGGGGCTCAGGGCCTGTCCTGGGACGCTTTGTGAGACCTCCAGGAATTGGTCAGACCAGCTCCCTCCCTAGGAGCGCAGGCACTTGGGACATCTAGGGACCCACAACTGGCTCCTCACCGTGAGACCGCTGGGGCGATGGGCTTGCATGAGATATTCCCCGCCTTGACCTGCCTGCTTCGCTGGGCCTAATGTTACGCTACACAATAACGTCGTCGCAGGAAGACACAACCGCAGCCCGCTCTTAATCCCGCATGCACAGCGCCTAGGCACATGTGAGCTCGTACACATCAGCGGGACTTTGTGGAAAAGGGGGGCACGCTGGAACTCCATCAAGTGACAATGGAGTGACATCAAGTGAGCATAAGGACTTCCTGATGGCAGGGGCTGGGGGAGCTGGTTGAATCCCAGAGGTACGGGCCTGCCCAGAGGAGGCCGTCTGGGCTAGAGTAACTAACCTCTGGCTGTCTTTCAGACGTGCAGATACAAGCGTCTTACGGATGCTCGGGCAGGAAAGGACGCGGTGGGAGCTCTGCTGGGCCTGAGGCGGCTGGTGCAGGCTGGGGGAGTCCTGCGAGGCTCGAAGGTTGTGGTGGTTAGTTTTGGGTGTCAACGTGACTAGACTAAGGAATACTTAGAAACCTCAGAAAGCATCTTTCTGGCGTCCCTGGGGGTGTTTCCAGAAGAGATTATCACTGGAGCCTGAGTAGACTAGCTGAAGACCCGCCCTCAGTGTGGACAGGTGCGTCCAATCGACAGAAGCCTACAGAGAACAAATAAGAGGCTCTGGAAAGAGCAGGGTAGGCCCCCGCCACTGCCTGGGGTGTCGGTATAAACCTCACTGATCCTGGACTCCGGGACTCACCCCAGCAGCCTCCGGGTCCTCAGGCTTTCAGCCTTGGACTGCAGTAACATCATCCGCCTCCCTGCCTCTGGGGCCTTCTGATGGACTGACCCACTCTCCCAGCACCCCAGGATCCCGGCTGACAGCCGGCCTGCTGTGGCACATATCCCAGGAGCTGACTGCGGAGAGTCCCCGTATGCAGAGCTATGCAAGCATCCCCTATTGGCTCTGCCTCTGAGACCGAGGTCTGAGAGTGAGCCGCGTCCTCAGCAGGTCCCACGGCTGCAGGTGTCCAGGGCTCAGGGGTGAGCAGAGGTGAGTGTGCGCGAGGGGAAGCCTGATGCCTACAGGGGGGAATGTGGGGCCCGAGCTGGACCCAATCAGGGCCTCGAAGCAGGACACGAACCAACCACTCTCCTTGCTGTTTCCACGGCCTCCTTCCACATTGGCTCTCTCGGCCAGGGGCACAGCCGACCTCCTCATTTCTGGCTCCAAACCAGCAGGTCTCCTACACTCGTGTTGTCAGGGCTCCTCCTCCAGCATTATGGTCTCTTCCACCGAGGCTTCTCCTGCGTCTAGTCCTTCCAAGCCCCTCTGGCCTGTTCAAGTTGAAGTCACTTCTCCACGAGGCTCCCCTCCCCCCAATTCTCTCACTTCCTTCAAGATCACCCTGACATCACCTCCGGGTTGCTCTTCTTACTCAAAATTTCCCACGTTCCCCATTGCCGTTAGGACGAAGCTCAGAATGGAGTGTCCTGTCCTCCCATTCAAGACCCTCCACCACCGGCCTACCTTAAACTCGCCGGCTAAACCCTCCAACACAGCCAAAGCCACCTTCCCTTCTCCCCTGGCCTCCTGTCCACTGGCGTTTCACTTCTGCTCTGCTTTGACTCACTTCAGTTGTCAGCCGCCTCCACCGCCTGGAGTGGTACTCCTCGTGCCTGCAGGTGTAGACAATACACTGAGAGCCTCTACCACGTACTCGGCAACTCCCTACCTCTGACAGCTCATCTGGTTTTATATAACGTCATCCTATTATTTAAATAACGCTTTGGCTCTGTGTACGCACATCCCAATCAGGGTGGAAGCCCCTTGGTTCACAGACACGGTGCTGTCCACATCCTAATTGTGTGTGTGCCCCAGCCCAGTGCCCTTAACAGAGCAGGTGCTCACTAAGTATTTTTTTAGTTTAGGAAAGTTAAATCTCAACTCTTTATTGACTTGCTCAAAGGCTCTAATCCCACTTGAAACAATACTCCCTAAGACTCAAGGACTCCTCTGACCTCCTTGGCGCAACTAGAATAAATAATTCAAAAGCTTCACTTAAAAAAATAAAACAAAAACAGGGCCAGCGGGTGGTGTAGTGGTAAAGGCACTGGACTCACACATGGCCAACCACAGTTCAAGTCCCGGACCTGATGGCTTGAAAATCACGCCAGGTGCACATACGTGCCCAAGAACCCAGAAAAAGAATGGAAGAGGAGAAGGTATTGTAGTGTGGCCATACTTCCTGGGGAGTGATTTCTCACGTTCTCTCTCTTTCTCTCTCTCTCTCTCTCTCCGGTCAGTGTATATGTCCCATGACAACATAAATTTTTTAAAATTTATTTTACTTATTATTATTTTTAAATTTGACCAGAGAGAGAAAGAGAAAGGAAAAGTGAGAAAGCAAGTCACTAGGTTTGGGATTCAAACCGGGGCTGGTCATGTGGGATTCTAGCGCCTTAACCCACCATGCCACCTGCCAGCCCCAGCGTGGCAAAAATCTTTATTTTTTTTTTTTTGAGAGGTTACTGTTATGGGGAAGGACATGTATGGTGGCTGATTAGACAAAGATTCTATTCCAGAGAAAATAAAAGAAACATTTGGTTGAGAAAGATAATAGGACCTCCTATTCCTGTATATGCTTTGTGAGAGACAATATAGACCACCTTGGGCACGCCCCCCCATGCCCCCGCCATGAGTTTAAAGCCGCCGGGTCCAGGACACGAACCGCGGTCGACTACGTGGGAGTCCAGCGACATAGCCATTACGCTAACTGCTGGTTCCCAGGGTGATTTTTTACCCAGTTCCTCAGGGATTGCGAACTCAGAGGCTGAGGAGGCAGGTGGTCAGTGTAAGGAGGGGGGTCCGGCCCGGAAGAGAGGGAATGAGAAAGACTGTGCTGCGTGTGTCCTTCTAGAAGGAGCAGCCACTCCCCAGCCCTGGCCACGGCTGACACTGAGAATGTGGGCCCATGGGATCAGCAGTTAGCGTAATGGCTATGTCGCTGGACTCCCATGTAGTTGACCGTGGTTCAAGTCCTGGACCCAGTGGCTTAAAACTTACGCCAGGCGCATGTGCGTGAGTGCCCAAGATCCCGAGGGGAGAATGGAGGAGAAGGGATTGTGGGGTTGCCATCCCCCCGGGGGTGATTTCTCACTTTCTGTCTTTCTCTGTCTGTCTGGCGAGTGTACATGCCCTATGGGGGAAAAAAAAAAAAACTCTCCAAAAAATTAATTAATTAATTTAAAAATTAAAAAAAAAAAGAATGTGGGCCCAATGTGGCAAATGTGAGGACGCCAACAACCAACATTTTATGTGAAAATTATTGGCGACTAACCTGAAGGAATTTTCAACACAGCAGAGATGAAACAAGATACACACTGGGCTGAAATCGGCCCACACTTGCAATCCCTGTTCAATGACGTTGCTTCTTTAGAGAGAAAAAAAGGCATTTTAATTTATTTAAAAACAAGTGTTCATTTATTTAATTTATTAGCATTATTTATTTTTAAATTTAACCAAAGCGTGACAGAGAGAAAGGGAAAGTGGAAAAAGCAAGCCTACAGATCTGGGACTTGAACCACGGTCAGCCACACCACCTGCCAGATTTTAATTTGACCAGAGAGGGACAGAGCAAGAGAGAGAGGGAAAGTGAGAAAACAAGCCGCCAGGAACCGTGGTCGACCATGTGGGAGTCCAGCACCTTAACCACCATGCCATCTGCCGGCCCCAAGCATTTTAATTTGTACAATCCACAGCAGAGAAGTATTTCTCCTGTGATGAGGTGGGCGATTCTTGCTGGACATCTGTCCCAGGTTAGGGCTCTCTGGTGCATGAGAGACGGCTGCTGTCTCTCGACTGTCCAGGAACCCAAGCCTGACGGAAGGGCCAGGGGCCCCAAATCTATGCTCCTCCCTGACACCCCATCGCTGAGTTTGAGGACGTGACCCCTCTACTCGTTTCTGACGTGCAGGCCTCTCGCTCACAGGGTGTGTTGAAGTTAGGGCTGTTTGGATCCTGGCCATGTTACTACTGTCCCCCACTGTGTTGTGTCCTTGGTTTTTCCGATTGTAAATGTTACATAGTTTCACCGTAATGAATTCAGAAAATGTTTTTCTCCTAAAAATAATCACTGTTAGGAAGGATTTATTTTTTATGGGGCCGGCACGTGACGTGACGGTTGAAGGTGCTGGACTCTCAATGGCTGAATGCAGTTTGAGTCCTGGACCTGGCAGCTTGCTTTCTCACTTTCTCTCTCTCTGTCCCTCTTTGGTCAAATTTTAAAATTAATTAATTAATTAACATTAAATGAAATCTTTGAAAAAATAAATCATTCTTTTTTTAATCTCATTTTTAACTTTTTAAAAATATGTTATTTATTGAGCATTACTATTCTAGGCCTAGAGCTTTGTTTATTTATTTTTAGTTTTCTCATAGGGTGCATGCACTCACCAGAGAGACAGACAGACAGAGAGAGAGAATGTGAGACATCATCCACCAGGGGAGATGGCCTACAATCCCTTTCCCTCCGGTCCCCCTCTCAGGATTTTAGGCATGACCACAAACACGTCCGGCATGTTTTTAAGCTGTTAGGTCCAGGATTTGAACTGCAGGTTCAGCCATATGGGATCCAGCTGCCTTAACCTCCATGCCACCTGCTGGTTCACCTTTTGAACTGTTGTCACACAAGTACAGTGTGTTAAGAGGTCCCCACTCCTCACCCAAATACACATGTTTGTGTCCTAATCTTGGAATCTGTGACTGAGACCTTATTTGGAAAAGCGTCTGCGGGTACAATTAGGTTAAGAGTGCCGAGGCCAGATCGTCCTGGATGACCCAGGTGGGACAGGCAAGGATGACGCAGCGTGACCCTGCAGTCAGAGCGGGTGCTGCAGCACGGGTCAGGGAGTGTCATGGCCCCTGCAGCCAAGGAGACAAAGGCTGGTCTCTCCCCTGGAGCTTTTTTTTAGAGGTTTTTCTATAGGGCATGTACACTCACCAGACAGACAGAGAGAGACAGAGTGACAGAAAGAGAGAAATCACCCCCCGGGGGGATGGCCACGCCGCAATCCCTTCTCTTCCAAGTCTCCTCTTGGGATCTTGGGCACGCACACACACACGCCCAGCGTGAGTTTTAAGCCACTGGGTCCAGGACTTGAACCGCCGTCGACTACATGGGAGTCCAGCAAAATAGCCATTACACTAACTGTTGGTCCCTCCCCCTGGAGCTTTTTCAGGGAGCGCTGTCCTGCCAGATTTCAGATTTCTGGCCTCTAAAACATGCAAGAATGAATTTCTGTTTACCAAGTTTGTGGCAACTTGTTATGACAGCCCTAGGAAATGAATATAATAACTAATCCATGAATAAATGTTCCATGCAATTAATTCAAACAGCGCAAGATTATGAGATGTGAAAACAGTGGAAGGCCTGTTCAGGCCACGCAAATCCCACTCTGTGCCCACGAATAGTCTCCGTTTGGTAACAGCCTTTCCTATGCAATTCACACACACACACACACACACATTTGCATGTATATGGTTATACATTTCTGTATCTTTCTTTTCATTTTTCTTTTGTTTTCTTTGCATTTTTTGTTTTATTTCAGTGTGTTTTTTAAATTTGACCAGAGAGAGAGAGAGAAAACAAGCCCCAGATCCGACACTTGAACCGTGGTTGACTGTGTGGGAGTCTAGCACCTTAACCACTGCACTACCTACTGGTCCGTTCAGTGTGTTTTTAAATGAGATGATATTCCGTTACTCGCGCCCTTTCTTCCTTTTCATAGACAAGGTCTTGCTATGTTGCCCAGGCCAGCCTCAAGCTCATAACCCTCCTGCCTCAGTCTCCCAAGGCCCTGGAATTTCAAGCTCAAGCCACTGTGCCTATTCTTTAGGGTGGATCAGAAAGAAACTGGCGCCTCCCCTACAGTCTCAGGGTGCAGAGCGCATCATTCCAAGTAGCTTGTGCCTCTGCAGCTAGGCCTTATGTGCACTTTTTAAAAATTCAGTGTTTCCTGGGGATATTTGCATGTTTGGCCATGAGGTCTGCCTTATCTTCATTAACTGCAGGATTTTCCAGGAACGTGCCCTATGCCATGGTTTTCACTGGTACACTTAGCAAATCCCCCCTCAGCCGCGGGAGCTACTTCCCCCGCTTTCGATCTACGCGCTGAAGTATGGCTCTGAGGTTGCTGTCATTGCCTCTGTTCCCCTGATATGTTTGGCTCTCCACCTTCGGCCCTTGGAGTGGGAATAACCAAGTGACTTACTTTAGCTCGTGGCGTGGGAGCAGACGTCACTGTGCCATCTCCACGTGGAAGCTTGAAGAGCAAGCGCGTCATCTGCCTGTTTCTTTTTCCCCTGCCCAGCAATTGCAGAAGCACTGACAAGGAGCACCCCCAGCCTGGGTCTCTCTTGGTGAGTACAACAGAGAGGGTGGTACCGTGTGTGTAAGAAATGAGCTTCTGTTGGTTTGGATTTTTAGAGGTTTTTGTTATAAGGCGCATGCGCTTACCAGAGAGACAGAGACAGAAAGCTAGAAATCACCCCCTAGGGGGGGATGGCCACACTGCAATCCTTTCTCTTCCATGCTCCTCTCGGGATCTTGGGCACGCACGCACATGCGCCCCGCGTGAGTTTAAGCCTCCGGGTCCGGGACTCAAACCACAGTCAACTACATGGGAGTCCAGTGACATAGCCATCATGCCAACTGCTGGTCCGGCTGCTAATGTTTTAAACCACTGAGAGAGCTGGTCCTGTGGCCTAGTGGTTAAGGGAGCCAGATCCCACATGGCTGACCATGTGATTCAAGTCCTGTCCCCAGTGGCTTGAAAGATGCCAGTGTGGGGGCCAGCAGGTGGCGCAGTGGTTAAGGAACTGGATTCCTAAATGCCCAACTGTGGTTTGAATCTCAGGCATAGTGGCTTAAAATCACACTGTGTGCATGTGTGTGCATGTGTGTGTGCGTGTGTGTGTCCAAAATCCCAGGAGAAAAAGGGATTGTGCCATGGCCATCTCCTCTGAGGGGTGATTTCCCACTTTCCCTCTCACTGTCTCTCTACAGCAAGTGCATGTGCCCTATGGCAAAAACCTTAAAAAAAAAAAAAAAAGGCAAGAAAACAGTGTGTATACGTGCATGTCCAAAATCCCAGTGGAATAAAGAAATAGAGAAGTGATTGGGCGTGACCACGCCCCATGGGGGAGTGCTTTCTCCTTCTCCCTCTCCCTGGAGTGTGTACGTACACTCTGGCAAATTAAAATGAAATGAAATAAAAAATAAACACCGGGATTTGAGGAGTTCTTGTCACTGCAGCAGGAACCACCCAGTCATAATGGATTATAATCTGTGTAACTGATAGAGATAGCCTCATCCTTCTAAAACTGAAGGGAGGTTAAAGCAAGTACCCTGAAAACGAGAAGTGTGGTTATAGCCTGGCCAGTATTAGCAATGTTATTAACAACACGCTCTCACTTCCTGTGCAGTCACTCTTCCTTTTCATATTTGCACTATGAACTTCAGTGAGCGATAACTCGTGCCAGTGGAAATGAAATGTCTGTGAGTGTTTTACTTGCCAGAGGGTACGTGTGCTCACCAGAGAGAGAGAGAGAAGAGAGAGAGGGAGAGAGAGAGCACCCTACTGTGGGTCATGCCTCAATCTTTTCCTTCCTCTATTTCTCCATCCCATCAAGATTTGGGGTGTACATAGGATGGGAAAATGCGCTAAACAAAAATCTCTCTAAGGAAGACGTACAAACAGCCAAAATGCGTATGAGGAAGTACTCAACATCCCTCACGATAAGGGAGATGCAGATTAAAATCACAATGAGAGGAGCCAGCAGGTGGTGTGGTCGTTAAGACACTGGACAGTCCCACGTGACTGACCATGGTTCGAATCCCAGACCTGGTGGCTTGCTTTCTCACTTTCCCTCCTTCTCTCAGTCTCTCTATCACTCTGTGTGTGTGTCTCTCTCTGGTCAAATTTTAAAAATAATAATAATGAATAAATAATATTCAATAATAATTCTTTAAAAAAAAAACACACACACAATGAGATACCACCTAACCCCTGTCAGAATGGCAAAGATTAAAAATATAAAAAATGATAAATGTTGGTGGAGTTGTGGTGAAAGAGGAACTCTCCTACACTGTTGGTGGGAATGTAAATTGGTCCAGCTGCTGTGGAGAACAATATGGAGGCCCCTCAAAGATCTACAAATAGAACCGCCATTTGATCCAGCAATCCCACTTCTGTGTATCTACCCAAAGGACAGGAGAATGCTCAGTAAGAAAAGCGCTTGCACATCAATGTTTATTGCAGCCTTATGCACAATTGTTAAGACATGGAACCAACCTAAATGTCCACAAACAGATGAACGGATTGAAAAAATGTGGCACATACACTCTATGGAATACTACTCAGCCATAAAAAACAACAAGACCCTGGCACTCAATAGAAAATGGTCAAATATGAAGAATTTAGCGCTGAGTGAAGCAAGCCAGGTTATGAAAGGAACATATTGTATGTATCCACTTAATATATGCCAACTACCCTCTCTTTATATGGTAGAGATTGAAATATTGGAGGACATAAAAGCAGTGAAAATAGTTATGGATGCTGAAGATGGTGTGGGATGGGGGAAGAGAAGGGAAGAGTACGGAGAAGGACAGCAAGAGAACAAATAGAGAGGCAGGACATTAGTGGGACACAGAAATGGCTCATTACCTGTCAGTGACAACATGTATAGTATTCTCAACTGGACTGGTTTGAGAAGTAATTCATGTTGGGTAAATTTTTTATATAAACCCAATGATACATAGTTATTGCATGTTTAAAAAAGTAATCAGAATAATAATAATAATCTGAAAAAAAATGATGAAAAGCTATTTGATGATGATGTGGATAGTAATGTCTTTGTCTTTTCTGATATACATGGTAATCGTGCTGGAAAAAGAAATGTAATACCTTGTAAAGATATATGTGATTCAAGGTAATATAAAAAAGATTATGATAGGGAACCAGCAGTTAGCATAATGACTATGTCGCTGGACTCCCACGTTGTCGACCGCGGTTTGCGTCCCAGACCCGGTGGCTTAAAACACGCCAGGCGCGTGTGCGTGTGTGCCCAAGATCCCGAGAGGAGAATGGAGGAGAAGGGATTGCGGCGTGACCATCCCCCCTGGGGGGTGATTTCTCGCTTTCTGTCTCTATGTCTCTCTCTGTCTGGCGAGCGCACGCGCCCTATAGCGGAAAAAAAAAAAAAAAAACTCAAAAATTAAAAAAAATAAAAAAAATCTTTAAAAAAAGATTATGATAATAAATAAAAAATTTTTAAAAGACAAGAGTAAGTAGAAAAAAAGATTTGGGGTGTATACACACACACAGCATGTTTTCCTTCTTTTTTGAGAAATTTTTGCTGTAGGGTGCATGCGCTCACTGGAGAGACAGAGACAGAAGGACAAAAAGCAAGAAATCATCTCCCGGGGGGGATGGCCCCCAAAAAAACCCTTCTCCTCCATTTTCTTGGGATTTGGGGCATGTACACACACACACACCCAGTGTGAGTTTCAAGCTGCCGGGTCTGGGACTCAAACCACAGTCAACCACATGGGAGTTCAGTGCTTTCATCGCTACATCACCTGCTGACCTCCACAGTGTTTTTCAAGCTGCCAGGCTTGGGACTTGAACTATGGTTGGCCATGTCCTACCTGGTTCCCTATGCACAGGGCTTAGCCATTGCACTATGGGGCCGGTTCCTAAACACAATATCACAACCTTCGATATCACAACTACTACACTTGTCATAAATCGATAAACACGTGTGGTGGGTATGTGGGTTCGTGGTGCTGCTTTTCATTTTAGTGAGGCCACCGGGCTCTGCACGTGTTAATGCAGCGGTGGGCCTCAGGCTACTTCCTCCCGTCTCGTGTACCCTGACTAAGAACTCTCTGCGGGCTCCGAGACCGCCCTTGCTCTTCTCCTGGATACAGAGATTGGCAGGTGCTGTCAGCTTCCAGGCGCGAGGAGGTTCTGCTCTCTGTCCACGGTGATGCCTCGAGCTGATTAAAGGACACTGTAGAACTGGAAGAGGGTCAAAATGCCTTTGGTTCTCTAAGTCAGAAAAGATAAAGCCCCGAAGGCTAAAACGGTGACCATGACAAGACCCTGCTGGTTTCAGTGCAGGAGATCTAAGATCCAAGCCCTTTCTTTCTAGGCAGAAGAATATTTTTTTAACGCTCTCTCTTAAAATGTCAGATTGAATAGAAAAGTGAAAACAGAAGTCCCCCCACTGCAATTAGAGAAGCTCCCTTCATCACGGCTCTGACCCCCGCAGTCCTCCATGGGAGGCGGGCAGCAGGTGCCGCAGCCTCCCGCTCTCCCAGGTTTGAGCACAGCGAAGACGGCCTCTGATAAGGGGCGGCATCTTAAATTTAAAATTCAGATCTTCAAACGATGCCAGGATTCCCATCACCTGTCACACGCGTCTTCCAGAGAGGATCCTAATCCTGAGGACACAGCCTCTCTCTGCTTAGGTAGGCACTGAGGGGTAGGGAGGAAAGCAGTGTTCTTACCCACAGGACGCCCGCCCTCGGTGCCCTCCCTAAGCCGACCGCGTGTCAGCAAGCGGGTTGGGCTGACAGTGATCCCTGATGGGATCCCGGCCGACCGCTACTTAAGATGGACAGCCTGGAGGCTGGGGTGTATAGGTGAATTTTCTCCCCTTGCGCTTGAACTAGCCAAGGCAGCATTACCCATCATTCCTGGGTGGCTGGCCTGGTTCTCGCACGCTGTTTTCGAGCACGTTACTGGCCCAGCTGCAGTGGTGCCTGCTTAGTAGGCCAAGGGCACATGGAAGGCGGGTTTGATTCCCAGGCCACCCTGAAAAACCAGGCGTGGACTACCACACAGGGTGACCCTGTCTACAACACCCCCCCACACACATCCACAAAATAAAGAAAGGAGGATACAAAAGAATAGCATTTATGCTGCTCTCAAATACTTAATAAACACCACGATGTTAATGTATTGGCCTCTCCTTGGGGATGCAGTGGCAGACTGCAGCAGTCCCCAACCAGGGACCAGTTTCACGGGAAACCATTTTCCCAGTGGTGGGGGTCAGGGAGAGGTGGGGGGGTGGGGAGTGAATTATGAGAGCATAATTCACTGGGTTAGTGGGTGGCATGGGGGTTTAGGCAGCTGGATCTCACATGGCCGACTACGGGTTCAAGCTCCAGGCCCAGCGGCTTGCAAAGCACACCAGGCAGGTGTATGTGTGTGCCAAAGTCCTGAAAGGACAATGGATGGGAAGGGAGTGCAGAGTCCCGGTGGCTTAAAACACGCCAGGCGCGTGTGCGTGTGTGCCCAAGATCCCGAGAGGAGAATGGAGGAGAAGGGATTGCGGCGTGACCATCCCCCCTGGGGGGTGATTTCTCGCTTTCTGTCTCTATGTCTCTCTCTGTCTGGCGAGCGCACGCACGCGCCCTACAGTGAAAATCTCTCCAAAAAAAAAAAAAATGTTAAAAGCATTGTGTACAGGGCCAGCAGGTGGTGTGGTGGTTAAAGTGAAAAAAAAACAAACTTGCCAAGATAATGGATTGAAATTACATCCAATCTGTAATTTAATTTAGGAACAAAGTTTTAACCCATGAACAGTATATATACCTCCATTTATTTAGATTATTGGAGAGACAGAGACAGAAGGACAAAAAGCAAGAAATCATCTCCCGGGGGGGATGGCCCCCAAAAAAACCCTTCTCCTCCATTTTCTTGGGATTTGGGGCATGTACACACACACACACCCAGTGTGAGTTTCAAGCTGCCGGGTCTGGGACTCAAACCACAGTCAACCACATGGGAGTTCAGTGCTTTCATCGCTACATCACCTGCTGACCTCCACAGTGTTTTTCAAGCTGCCAGGCTTGGGACTTGAACTATGGTTGGCCATGTCCTACCTGGTTCCCTATGCACAGGGCTTAGCCATTGCACTATGGGGCCGGTTCCTAAACACAATATCACAACCTTCGATATCACAACTACTACACTTGTCATAAATCGATAAACACGTGTGGTGGGTATGTGGGTTCGTGGTGCTGCTTTTCATTTTAGTGAGGCCACCGGGCTCTGCACGTGTTAATGCAGCGGTGGGCCTCAGGCTACTTCCTCCCGTCTCGTGTACCCTGACTAAGAACTCTCTGCGGGCTCCGAGACCGCCCTTGCTCTTCTCCTGGATACAGAGATTGGCAGGTGCTGTCAGCTTCCAGGCGCGAGGAGGTTCTGCTCTCTGTCCACGGTGATGCCTCGAGCTGATTAAAGGACACTGTAGAACTGGAAGAGGGTCAAAATGCCTTTGGTTCTCTAAGTCAGAAAAGATAAAGCCCCGAAGGCTAAAACGGTGACCATGACAAGACCCTGCTGGTTTCAGTGCAGGAGATCTAAGATCCAAGCCCTTTCTTTCTAGGCAGAAGAATATTTTTTTAACGCTCTCTCTTAAAATGTCAGATTGAATAGAAAAGTGAAAACAGAAGTCCCCCCACTGCAATTAGAGAAGCTCCCTTCATCACGGCTCTGACCCCCGCAGTCCTCCATGGGAGGCGGGCAGCAGGTGCCGCAGCCTCCCGCTCTCCCAGGTTTGAGCACAGCGAAGACGGCCTCTGATAAGGGGCGGCATCTTAAATTTAAAATTCAGATCTTCAAACGATGCCAGGATTCCCATCACCTGTCACACGCGTCTTCCAGAGAGGATCCTAATCCTGAGGACACAGCCTCTCTCTGCTTAGGTAGGCACTGAGGGGTAGGGAGGAAAGCAGTGTTCTTTCTCACAGGACGCCCGCCCTCGGTGCCCTCCCTAAGCCGACCGCGTGTCAGCAAGCGGGTTGGGCTGACAGTGATCCCTGATGGGATCCCGGCCGACCGCTACTTAAGATGGACAGCCTGGAGGCTGGGGTGTATAGGTGAATTTTCTCCCCTTGCGCTTGAACTAGCCAAGGCAGCATTACCCATCATTCCTGGGTGGCTGGCCTGGTTCTCGCACGCTGTTTTCGAGCACGTTACTGGCCCAGCTGCAGTGGTGCCTGCTTAGTAGGCCAAGGGCACATGGAAGGCGGGTTTGATTCCCAGGCCACCCTGAAAAACCAGGCGTGGACTACCACACAGGGTGACCCTGTCTACAACACCCCCCCACACACATCCACAAAATAAAGAAAGGAGGATACAAAAGAATAGCATTTATGCTGCTCTCAAATACTTAATAAACACCACGATGTTAATGTATTGGCCTCTCCTTGGGGATGCAGTGGCAGACTGCAGCAGTCCCCAACCAGGGACCAGTTTCACGGGAAACCATTTTCCCAGTGGTGGGGGTCAGGGAGAGGTGGGGGGGTGGGGAGTGAATTATGAGAGCATAATTCACTGGGTTAGTGGGTGGCATGGGGGTTTAGGCAGCTGGATCTCACATGGCCGACTACGGGTTCAAGCTCCAGGCCCAGCGGCTTGCAAAGCACACCAGGCAGGTGTATGTGTGTGCCAAAGTCCTGAAAGGACAATGGATGGGAAGGGAGTGCAGAGTGGGGTGATTTCTCACTCCTCACCCCGCTCTCTCCAGTGAGCAGATGCACCATATAGCGAACTAAAGAAGAGAGAGCGAGATAGAGCGAAAGAGAGAGCGAGAGAGAGCAAGCACCACCTAGCTCCCTCTGTGTGCAGTGCACGACAGGGCTTGCCCTCCCTGAGAACCTAACGCCCCCCCTGACCTCCAGGAGGTGGCGCTCAGGTGATAGCGTGCCATGGGGGGCAGCTGTAAATACGATGAAGCTTCACTCACTCCGCTGCCACTCACTTCCTGCTGTGTGCCAGATACTAACAGGCCACGTGATCCCTGGCCTGGGAGCTGGTGGCCCCGGGGGTACTGGACTGCGGTGCTGGAAGCCACAGGGCTGAGCAAGCTCTGGATTGTGCCTGAAAGCACACCCTGCTGGTGCCCAAGGCCCGGAGGAGTTGGGGGGCCCTCAGGGAAGGGCGCTGCGATGTGTCCAGAGTAGAGTGCTTCTGTCTTTCTCGGACGTAGGCGTGTTTTCTATCAAGGGATAAATAGATAAAATGTATCAAGAGTTAACGGGAGGCAGACTTCTGAGACGGCCCAGGATCCCAGTGCCCTGCTGTACCCGCACCTTCTCCCAGTTACCCGGTCAAACGCTCACCTAGGTACTGCGGTGGAGGGGTCTGAAGTGCAGCTCAGTTCCGAGTCAGCGCACACAGACTATCCCCAGTGAGATAATCTGTGAGCTAATCAGGGGAGCCCTTCAAGGGACTTGCTGCTTCTGATGACAGAGAGGGCATATGGAGAGGCCACACACACGGACGGCAGGTGGCCTGGTGTCTGCAGCACTCCCGGCTAAGTCAGTAAGAGAACGGGGCTACAGACCTACAACTGCAGGGACCTGAATTCCACCAACACACACGTGAACCTGGAAGACCCACGTTATGGAGAGGAACACCACCCAGTCAGCACCTCAGTCCAGCCTTGTGAGACCCAGAGCGGGATTCTCAATTCCGTCACACCCAGATTTCTGACCTACAGGAACTGTGAGATGGCTGTGCTTTGAGCTGGCAGTTTGTTGGCCATTAGTTATGAACAATGGACATTTAATATAAACACACATCGCTTATTTGCTCAGGACTGAAACGTATAAAAGTACATGTCATTTGGGGCCGGCAGGTGGTGTGGTGGTTAAGGATGCTGGACTCCCACAGGGCCGACTACAATTGAGTCCCAGACCTGGCGGCTTGCTTTCTCACTTTCCCCCTCTCTCCCTCTCACTCTGTCCATCTCTGTCACATTAAAATAAAGTTAAATAAAATAATTCTTAAATTAAAAAGTACATATAATTTAAAATTTCATTCTTCTTCCTTCAGCACCATATAAGTATAGTTTAATATGCTATTTATTTATTTCTTTTTATTTCAGAAGGTTTTTCTATTTTCATGGTTTGGTGGTTAAGGGTGCTGGACTCCCACATGGCCAACCATGGTTCAAGTCCTGGACCTGGCAGCTTGCTTTCTTACTTTCTCTCTCTCTGACCCTCTCTGCACAAATTAAAATAAATAAATAAATTTAAATAAAATAATTCTTTAAAAAATTTTAAAAAAAAAACAACCAAGACTTACAAACAACCCAACATAAATAAATAATGAAATGATGAAAACACTCACTTTTTAAATAATGGTTTCTTGCCCTTTTCCATACTAAATATACATCAGTCTCACTTTCTACTTAAATGTGTTATAAGAAGCAATTCCAGAAAAGAAATTTGAAAGCCGGTGGTCAAACTAAAACTGTCAAATACAGCAAAACTTCTTCAAACCAAGTCATTTGTTAATGTCATAAATATTGCCTACAACGCGGACTCAATATTTTGCTATATAGGGCAGAACTTATTTCAAAGCTATGTGAGAAATTAAAAACAACAACAACAACAAGCAAAAACCCTCAGTGGCCTGACACGTGAAAAACGTCACTACGATGTCTGTAAAGCAGAAGTCACCTGCTGTCGTTGTCGTGCTCTTCTAACACATTTTAAGTTTCCAAATGACAAGACTAATTTTTTAAAAAGAAATTCAACACATCCAGCACACACCCACGTAGCTAGACATGTAAGAGATCAGCCCGTGAACAGCTTTGACCTCGTTATTTAGAGCCAAGATTTTGGACCCACTTATTCAGATCCACTGACTAGCCCATTATGTGGCTTGTGTTAATCCACTGTACAAATCAGCCGTGTGACAGATCATTCTAATTTCACTCCAATGGAAGCAGCAATAAAATGGGAAATACTTCTTAGTAATTTGACAATCAAAATAATAGCACTGGGATTAAAACCAGTGAATTCGTTTCAGCTTCTTTTTCAGGAAACCTCATTTTTAGGTGAAGATTAAAGGTATCACAACCAAATATGAGAATCTGCTTTCTCTTTAATTAGACCCCAGAGAGAAAATAAACTTTGGTCACATATTATCTTAAAAAAAAATAAAAAAAAAAAAAAAAAAAAAAAACAGGGGCTGGCAGGTGGCATGGTGGTCAAAGGGCACTGGACTCCCACATGGCTGACTGCGGTTCAGGTCCCAGAACTGGCAGCTTGCTTTCTCACTCTTTCTCTTTCTGCCACTCTGTCCCTCTCTGGTCAAAGTTAAATAAACTAATTCTTTTAAAAAATATATATATATATATATGAACTAGCAGAGCAGTTGGCGTAATGGCTATGTCACTGGACTCCCATGTCATTGACGGTGGTTCAAGTCCCGGACCCAGTGGCTTAAACCCATGCCAGGCGCATGTGCGTGTGTGGCCAAGATCCCAAGAGGAGACTAGAGGAGAAGGGATTGCAGCGTGGCCATCCCCTCGGGGGGTGATTTCTCGCTTTCTGTCTCTCTGTCTCTGTCTTTCTCGCGAGCGCACATGCCCTATTAGCAAAAACCTCAAAAAATATATATCTATATAAATCCAGTTTTACATATTATTAAATAAGACTAAATAACCACAGAAATAATTTCTTCTTAAAATTGGCCAAACTTTGAGACCAGCACATGGCATAATGGCCACATCCCAGGACTCTCATGTAGTCGACAGCGGTTTGAGTCCTGGGTCTGGTGGCTTAAATTCACACCGGGCGTGTGTGCGTGCGTGCCCAAGATCCCAAGAGGAGAATGGAGAAGGGATTGCGGTGTGGCCATCCCCCCTAGGGGGTGATTTCTCGCTTTCCGTTTCTCTGTCTCTCTCTGTCTTTCTGGCGAGTGCATGTGCCCTATAGCAAAAAATTCTAAAAAAAAAAAAAAAATTTTCATGAACATATCATAATATTCGATTTTTGTAAGAGAAAAATATGAACAACAAAAAAGATGAACTAGCTACCACAAACTGTCTCCTCTGTGCTGCATTGAGGGGTAGAACGTTGTGGTTAGGGGCTATGGTGCTAACATGAAGGAAGCTGAGCACTGACTTATTTCTCATTTTATACAACTCTCATTCTTTACAAAACTGGATATAGTCAAGCCCATAAAAGTGTAACCCATGGCATTAGAAAGCAAACACTCTTCGTAATTATTTAAAAGGGGGCATTTCAAAAATTATACTACAAAGGTCTGTGATCTATCAGCAGCCCTCCACTGGGCAGTTTAACAATAAGGCTCACCTTTGGGTGACTATGTGGCTGGACTCCCCTGTAGTCGACCATGGTTCGAGTCCCAGACCCAGGGCTTTAAAAATTCACACCGGTGCATGTGCGTGCCTCACATCCCAAGAGAATGTAGGAGAATGGCCATCCCTCTGGGGGGGGAGGGGTGATTTCTCACTTTCTGTCTCTCTGTCTCTGTCTTTCTGGAGAGTGCACACACCCTATAGCAAAAACCTCTCAAAACAAAAATAATAATAAGGCTCACTTTGAATACAAAGACTAAGTGTTTGGAGTTAGGAACCACTGAATTTCACAAACATCATTTTATAATTGCTTTTCGCATTTTTTTTTTGTTGTTGGGGAGGATCTTCCACTTCATCAGGCCGCTCAGTAGCTTGGCGCTCCACCCTGATGTGCCTCACTGAGGCCGAGTCCACAGTGTCCACAGCTTCCTGGTCATTCACTGTCCTACTTTGCTGATACGGAGACTCCAGGTCTTCATTCATCTCCTCGTCTTCTCCCTATTCAGAGTGAGATGTCGCCTGCGATCTCCCATAAGCAGACAGCCAGGCCGTTCCTTCCTTCCTGCACTCGCTACGTCTCTAGAACTGTTTTCTCTCTTCATTGCCCAAGTCCGAGCGCTGGATTCAAGATCACCTTCCTGGGAGGCTTGAAGCTCCACCCCTGTGGTTGTGGCTGGGCTGCCGGGCAGGACTCAGCGCTGTGAGAGGGATCCGGGAAAGGCTGGCCCCACTCTCCGTCCTGCTCAGCCACAGACCAGCAGCCTGCCACCAGCCCAAGCTGCGCCACGCCCTCTTCAGGTATTAAATAACAAAAATTAAATTAAGTCTTTAGTAACTTGTTTATATTTATTTAAAACCTGGACGTTTAGGATCGTCGCTAAAGACTACTTACTTGTTTTCCCATTTCTTCATCACCTATTACGTTTTAGAATTCATGGTCTATCAATACAAGATGTAAAACACAATTTACTTTCCAAAATTCAAACACAGGCAGCAACAAAATAGGAAAATAAATAGGACGCCTCTATGTAATATATGTATGCAATGAAATTACTGTATCCCTGACTGATAATAATAATCCTACAAAAATAGATAAAAACTTAATTTCATCAAATAACATCAATACCAAAAAAATTAAACTACAAATAATAACATGTGTATTTGGAATTATAAATAGTTATCCACGTAACTGAATTTTCTTCTAGTCTGCCTCAAGACCTACAGGATTTTCTTTTCTGTATTAATCAATAAAGATTAGTTTGTAATTAATTTTGGAGCCGCTGGACCTTTGAGCTCCTGAAATAAAGGTATTGTTAAATACTAAGGTTTTGTTTGTTTGTTTGTTTTTGCTTCAAATAATTGGATGCTTTTAATAGCAGTATGTGAAAAACCACGTTCCCACAACTGATCCCAGCTGGTGGGGAGGTTTGGGGGGTGGGGGGGCTCAAAAATCAATGAAACAGCGCCACCTAGTGGTAAAAGGATGAAATTATTGATAGATTAACAGTAAAAATCTTGCTGATATACAATTGGTAAATGCAAAATAATTTTCCCTTAAAAAAATTAGAGTTAAGCAGAACATGTTAATGTAATCATTGCAAAGTAGATTATGGGAATTCATAGTGCATTTATAAAGCCAGAAGGGAGCCATTGTATCCGTTGGGAAAGGGGTATTCAAGGATTAACAGTCTTTAACATACAGAAAATTAAATGATCCATAATACAAGCAGCAGAGTATTCCCAGCAGCCGTTAGCCCACTGAAGACTCTTCCACTGAGGCGGAGTGCAAATGAAAGCAAGCGGATTCTTTAGATAACGGAGTGATTTGAGGTATTTACATGATCCTTCCGCATCATCGATACCCAGAAAGCTCTGTCCTGCCAGCCACACTTTACAGCTGGAATCACGAAGTCTCAGGGAACTAGAAAGTGGTGGGGTCAATACCTGAAAGTCAGCGTTTCCGATCGTGCCATCCCGTACCTGGACTTCCTCCACAGTACACCGTGTGGGATATACACCCCTTGACAGCGCCCATCCTTTACAGCTGAGAGACGGCACCAATGAACGACTGCTGCGTGAACTGGGGAGCCAAAGTGCCCGGGTTCAATGCCTGGCGTTGCCATCTGCGCAGCGTGTGACCCGGGGCAATCGCGTCTTCATCTCCTGTCTGCTTTAGTTCCCTCGCCTGCAAAATGTAGTTGGTGGGCCAGCCCATGGCCCAGTGGTTAAGGCTGGTGGATTCCACCACATGGCCAATCACACGGTTCAAGCCCCTGACCCAGCGGCTTGAAAGACATGCAGGACACATATGAGGGCATGCCCAAAATCCTGAGAGGAAGGAGAGATGGAGGAGGGGATTGTGGGGTGACTAGTCCCATGCAGGGGGTGCTTTCACACTTTCTCTCTCTCAAGCATGTGAGTTAGAAAAAAAAAAAAAGTAGTTGTGGGTAACAGTAGCGCCGTCAAGGCATCACTGTGAGAATTACATTAGAAAATACTGGGGAAATGCTTACAGCAGTGCCTGGTACCTAGCAAAAGCTTGAGGAACTGTGATTAGCCGATACTACACGGATTGACAAGCTCTTCAAAGAGCGGCAAACTTTGGGTTATATTTTAAAACTTAGGATGCATTCCAGCTACAAACAATAGTAAATGACTTGGGAGTAGACTTTGGATGGAAACAGAACTTCAACTTTTTTTTTTTTGGAGAGATTTTTTGCTATAGGGCGCATGCGCTCGCCAGACAGAGAGAGAGAGAGAGAGAGAGAGAGACATAGAGACAGAAAGCGAGAAATCACCCTCCCCTCAGGGGGGATGGCCACGCCACAATCCCTTCTCCTCCATTCTCCTCTCGGGATCTTGGGCACGCACGCACATGCGCCCGACGTGAGTTTTAAGCCACCAGGTCCAGGACGTGAACCACGGTCGACTATGGGGGAGTCCAGCGACATAGCCATTACGCTAACTGCTGGTTCCCTGGAGAGGTTTTTTTGCTATAGGGCGCGTGCGCTCTCCACAAAGACAAGAGAGACAGTAAGCGAGAAATCACCCTCCCCCCCAGGGGGGATGGCCACACTGCAATCCTTTCTCCTCCATTCTCCTCTCAGGATCTTGTGCATGCACACACGTGTGTGCGGTGTGAGTTTAAGCCACCGGGTCCGGGGCTCAAATCGCAGTCAACTACATGAGAGTCCAGCGACATAGCTGTTACGCCATCTGCTGGTGCCATGAAATGCAACATTTTTATTGGCATAAATATTCCTTATGTGTTACATATTCCAGTATTCCTTATGTGTTGCAACATACATGTGTTATTTTATTTTATATTTTGCTAGAGAGTGCATGTGCTCAGCAGAGAAAGACAGAGAGAGACTCTCATGGGGAAGGGTCAGGCCACAATCTCTTTTCCACCTTCTCTTTCTCCTTTCAGGACTATGGGCACACACACACAAGTGCCTGGTGTGTTTCTCAAGCCACCAGGTCCTAGACTCAGACCGTGTGGTCAGCCATGTGAAATCTTGCTGCCTTAATTACTAGGCCATGGACCTGGCCAGTGTTACTGCAATTTTAGATAAATAAATACAGAATATTTCAAAGCTTGCTTCAATAATCCACGCTAGCCCTTGGAGCTGGACTTCCAGAATTTCTTTTACACACGTAACCTCCTTTTCCTCTCAGCCCTTTGTAAAGCTGCCCCACCCTCCCTAGGCTAAACTTTTGATGAGACCTTCTGATAATAATCCAGGAGTTGCTGATCTCTGCACTCCCAGAGTGCATCTGCAAGAAAGCATGCAAACGCTACCAACTCCTCTGCAGTGTAAGCACACTGGAGCTCAGCCCGAAGAAGATTGAAGTCATGCACCAGGGAGAGCGGGCCACAGTCAGAGATTTCCATCAGCGAGAGCTGGAGGCTGTCACAGCAGTCTGCTATCTGGGCAGTGGCTGTCCATCTGCACACGGATTGACAGGAAATGGAAAACTGATGAGAGAAGCAAGCCACCAGGCATTCTTCCCAGGATGGCACTGCTCTGCAGCCCAGAGCAAACCAGAAGACAGCAACCACGGAGGCTTGCCCACCTCCTGGAAGACTGCAATGCAACTGCTGCAGAAATTCTTGAACAGGAGGGCCAGCCTATGGCTTGGTGGTTAAGGCGGCTGGATCTCACATGGCCAACTGCACAGTTTGAGTCCTAGACTTGGTGGCATGAAAACAGTGGGGGGACCAGCAGTTAGAGTAATGGCTATGTTGCTGGCCTCCCACGTAGTCGACCGCGGTTCAAGTCCCGAACCCGGTGGCTTAAAAAACTCACGCCGGACGCATGTGCGTGCGTGCCCAAGATCCCGAGAGGAGAATGGAGGAGAAGGGATTGTGGCGTGGCCATCCCCCCTGGGGGGTGATTTCTCGCTTTCTGGCTCTGTCTTTCTGGCAAGCGTACACGCCCTATAGCAAAAAAACCTCTTCAAAAATAAAGAAAAGAAAACATAGTGAGCACTTGAGTGTGTGTGCTCCAAGTTCCAAGAGAATTTTGGATGGAAAATTCATTGGTATGCTGTAATGATCTATAGTGAATTAATGTAAAAAATAAATAAATTTAAAGAGAAAAAAAAAGGTTCCAAGAGAACGGAGAAGGGCTTGTGGCATGGCCATCCCCCATGGGAAGTGCTTTCTCACATTATCTTTCTCTCTCTTACAACAAAAACATACCCCAGAGCAAAACTTTCAAAAGAAAGAAAGAAAGAGAAGAAGAAATACTTGAACAGCTTCATAAGGACTTCTGGGAGGAGTTTTTGAATAGTCCTGCAACTCTTAGAGAAGTTTCTAAATCTTCTTTGTAAACTGGGGGTGTATTAGGGTAACACTGCTATAACAAATGAATCCACTGTGAGTGCTCCTGGGTTGGGAGAGGCAGGACTCTGCTCTACATAGTCCTTCAGGGATTAAAGCTGATGAGGGGGGACGAGCAGTTAGCGTAATGGCTATGTCGCTGGACTCCCACGTAGTTGACCGCGGTTCGCGTCCCGGACCCGGTGGCTTAAAACTCATGCTGGGTGCGTGTGCGTGCGTGCCCAGGATCCCAAGAGGAGAATGGAGAAGAGGGGATTGCGGTGTGGCCATACCCCCTGGGGGGGTGATTTCTCGCTTTCTGTCTCTCTGTCTCTCTCTGTCTCTCTCTGTCTGACGAGCGCACGCTATAGCGAAAACTTCTCTAAAAAAATTTTTAAAAATTTAAAAATTTAAAAAGCTGATGAGGGAAGAAAGAGTCTGCTATCTTTTTTTTTTTCTTTTTTTTCTTTTAGTTTCTGCATAGGGTGTGGGCGCTCAAGACAGACAGAGAGAGAGAGAGAGACTGAGAAATCACCTCCCAGGGTAGATGGCCACTCCACAGTCCCTTCTCCTCCATTTTCCTTTCAAAATTTTAGGCATGTACACACATGTGCCCGCAATGTTGTTTTTTTAAGCTGCCAGGTCCAGGACTTGAATCATGGAGTCAGTCATGTTTGATCCAACTGCCTTAACAATCAGGCCACCTACAGGCCCCGAAGGTCTGCCATCTTTAATGCTGGCTTCCAAGATCCCCAGGCTCATCACCCAGCCCACAGAATAGGAAAGAGGGGCAAGCAGGGGAAACTTTTATGGGCTGCGGCAGGAGGTGGTGGTATTAGGCTGTGCCAGCTAGAGCTGTTAGGTGGCCACACCTGCCTATCTGCAAGGGAAGCTGGCTAAGTGATTGTGTGCACACAGAGACGAGGACCTGGGTCGGGTAAACAGAAAGCCAGTCTGTCACAAGAAATCACATTTACCTTGAAGCAGCATGGGCAGGATAGAGATGACGTGGTGATGAGCAGGCGCACGGGCTTAGCGGCGCGTGGCATGTGCTGGGGTGTGAATATTAAGAAAGGGAGCGTGAGGGACCAGCAGATGGTGTAATGGTTACATCGCTGGACTCCCATGTAATTAACTGGTTCAAGCCCCAGACCCAGTGGCTTGATTCACACCAGGCCTGTGTGCATGCATACCCAAATCCTGAGAGGAGAATGGAGAAAGGACTGTGGTGTGCCCATCCCCCTTGGTGATTTCTCACTTTCTATCTCCTCTCTCCAGTGAGCATATGTGCCCTATAGCCAAAAAAAAAAAAAAAAAGACAACTCAAGGAAAAAAAAAAGTAGTGAGCATGAGGATGCCCAGGTAGAGACCAAATCCTGGTAGAGCTGGAGCAGTCCCATGGAACAGGATGAGGGTGACAGCAGAGCAGAAAGACGCACTGAGAGCTGAAGGGTGTGAGCCGGGGCACCCCAGGAGTCACTAAGGCTGTCCATCAAAGGGCTTCGGCACACTGCCTGCAGGACATTGGTCAGAATGCACTCCCTGCCCACCTGCCTCACCACTGGGCGTGTGGTCCGTGACTAGTTCCGGTCCACGGAGGAAGTAACACATGTCAACCTGGACTACACTTCATGTTGGTGGGAAGCTCTGCAGAGAGCTCCTTTCCCGTTGCCAATGACCACCTACCCATGTTCCAGCAAGGGCCTGCTCCATCAGCCTGGGGTGCAGAGGGACACAACACAGAGCCGATTGGTACCCATGTGATATGTTGTTTTAAGTCTCAAAGAGAGAAGAGAAACAGAGCACCCCCCAACGGGTGAGGTCACGCCACAATTGTTTTTCCCTCTATCTCTCTGTCCCCGTCAGGCTTTGAGGCACATGTACACATGAGCCCAGTGTATTTTCCAAGCCTCGGGGCTGGATTTCAGACTGCAGTCAGTCCTGTGGGATCTGGGTCCTTGTACATGGGCTTAACCACTGTACTGTGCAGCCAGCTCTAGACCATCAGGTCTAAGAACTAAGGGGTCATGCTTTTCAAAGCATAATCTGTGGGCCAGAGGGTGGTGTGGTGGTTAAGGCAATGGATTCCCACATGGTTGACCTGGGTTTGAGTCTTGAACCTGGCAGCTTGTTTTCTCACTTTCTGTCTCTCTCTGGTCAAATTTTAAAATAATAAAAAATAATAATAAATAAAATTAAATAAATCATTATTTTTTAAAATGTTAAAAACATAATTTGTACATTATTGGCACAAAGAAAGCAACAGACATCCTTAAAAAAACGATAAAACCAACTTGCAATAGAATCCCAGACAAACTCTCTTGCATAAAAAATCACTTGCCCTGGGACCAGTAGGTGGCATGGTGATTAAGGCGCTGGACACTCCCACATGGCCGACTGCAGTTCAAATACCAAACCTGGTGGCTTGCTTTCTCACTTTCCCTCTCTCTCTCTGTATCTCTCTCTGGTCAAATTAAAATAAATGAATGAATAAATAAAATTAAATAAATACTTATTTAAAAATAAATCACTTGCCCTGGGGCTAGTATGTGGCATAGTGGTTAGGGCACTGGACTCCCACATAGCCGAACATGGTTCGAATCCTGGACCTGGTGGCTTGTGAATCACGCTAGGCATGTGTACGTGTGTGCCCCAAATCCCAGGAGAATGGAAGAGAAGGGACTGTGGTGTGTCCATCCCCCTGGGGGGATGATTTCTCACTTTCCCTCTCACTGCCTCTGTCTCTCTCAGACAAGTGCACACACCTTATGGAGAAAAACTTAACTTTTTTTTTGTCCCCATTTGGAGAAAGTTTATTTTTTAATAATTGTTTTGGAGAGGTCTTTGCTATAGGGCGCGTGCACTCGCCAGAAAGACAGAGAGAGACAGAGAGACAGAAAGCGAGAAATCACCCCCCAGGGGGGATGGCCACACTACAATCCCTTCTCCTCCATTCTCCTCTCGGGATCTTGGGCATGCACGCACACACACCTGGCATGAGTTTAAGCCGCCAGGTCTGGGACTCGAACCGTAGTCGACTACGTGGGAGTTCAGTGACATAGCCATTACGCTAACTGCTGGTCCTCCCATTTGGAGAAAGTCCTAGGGACAGCTCTGTGGCCTGTGTTAAGGGAGCCAGATCTCATACGGCTGACTGCACAGTGTAAGTTCCTGCCCTAGTGGCTTGAGAAACATGACAGGTGTGTGTCCGTGCATGCCCAAAATCTGGAAAGGAGGGTGGAATGAAGGGACTGTGGCATGACCATTTCTCTACCCCTTTCTGTCCCTGGTGAGCACTCGATCCTTGTGTGTATGTCGGAGGAGTTGGTACAAAGTGCCGAAAGACAGATGTTAAGGGTAGGTTAAGATTTACTAGTAATTGTTGCTCCCCTCTCCCCCACGTCATGAGAACAGCACAGCTCTGGCGAGCACTGTGGACAGCTGTCTGAAGCACTGTCACTGTTACATAGGGGACAAATGTGGCTCCTTGCTGTCCTCCTGGACCTTCAGACCTGCTCTGCCACTCGCGGCCTCCCGCCTGAGTGCTGGCCTGGGACCTGCTCTGTGCAGCCTGCTCTGGGCTCGCACTCACACCACCACACATCGCAGGGTAAGGCGACAAATGCCATGAGTGAGGGGCTGGCAGTCCTTAATGTGTGCCCCATGAGGTGAGCAGTCTGACAGGGCACCCGGCTCTGCTCACTTGAGCATCAAAGGGCGCTCCTGGTCCCCAGATAGCTGGCTGAACGGCCTTCACTAGGGCTCTTCAAGCAGCCGGGGCTCCTCAGAGGCAGGACCTGTGTGTTACTCATCTGTGAACTGCGCGGGGATTACCTAAGAGCCAGCTTTGGACGCAGCCATCTTCTGGCTTGAATACTGACTCCACCTCTTAATAACTGGGTAACCGGCCACTTAACCTTCCTAGCCCGGTTGTGTAGCCTGTAAAGTGGGGCTAATAAAGCCCCACTCCTTTGACTTGTGGAAATTAAATGGGACACTTGTTAAGTGAAGCTGCCCCTGCAGTTCAAGAGACTTCGTTGAGTGCTTGGGAGAGCAGTGGTGTGTGATCTCAGGACAGACTGTCAGTCTCTTTATCCAGAGCTTCAAGCATATTAATTGGAATCGTGGGGACCAGCAGTTGATGTAATGGCTATGTCGCTGGACTCCCACGTAGTCGACCATGGTACGAGTCCTGGACCCCGCGGCTTAAACTCACGTCAGGTGTGTGTGCGTGTCCAAGAGGGGAGAATGGAGAAGAAAGGGATTGCAGCGTGGCCATCCCCCCTAGGGGGTGATTTCTCACTTTCTCTCTCTCTGTCTCTCTTTCTGGTAAGTGTAAGCGCCCTATAGCAAAAACCCTCCCTCCCCCCAAAAAAATTGAAATCGTGGAAAAAATTAAATAAAAATGAAACAAACAAAAAACAGGGCCAGTCAGGTGGCCTGATAGTTAAGGCAGCTGGACCTCACATGGTTGACTGGGCAGTTCCAGTCCCAGACCAGCTGGCGGCTTGGAAAACATGCTGGGTGACTACGCAGGCAGGCCTGAAATCAGGGAGGAGAAGGAAGAAAGGATTGTGGCGTGGCCATCCCCTGGGGGGGGGGTCTCACTTTCTTTTTCTTTCTCTCTCTGGTGAGAGCTGATACCACATAGCAAAAAAAAAAAAAAAAAAAAAAAGGGAGAAAAAAATGGAAAAAGTATAGTGTGATTATCAATTACCTTTTAAAGGAGAATTTCTTCACCAGAGGAGAGCAAATGCTCTAAAAGTTAGGATTGAACAGCACTTACCTCAAGGGAAGAGATTAGTTTTCATTTTACCCACAATATTTGAACTTTCACAAGTACTTAAAATAACATGAAATTTTAAATAAATACATCTTTTTTAAGGAGCAAAAATATTGGTGGGCAGAGTGGCTGGCTTACTCTCTGAATCTCTTCGTTCGTTTGTATCAAAGCAACAAACAGAAAACACGCATACTTACCTGGTGTTAGCAAGGCAGCCCGTCGGCAGCCCATCCCCGGGACCCGGGCTGGGGACAACAGCCTTCACGCCTACTTGCACCGAGCCCCCCTAACCCGGACTCTTCTTTTTCTTTCTTTCTTTTCTTTTTCTTTTTTATTTATTTTATTTTTGCTGTAGGGCTAGAGCGCTTGCGGAAGAGACAGAGAGACAGAGACAGAAAGCGAGGAGTCACCCCACCCCACCCCCCGGGGGGTAATGTCCTCGCCGCAATCCCTTCACCTCCTTCTCCTCTCCCCGACGTCTACACTAGCCGCCACCTGCTGTCGGCGCC